>NW_024962334.1:11550483-12013303 GCF_019238085.1 Lagopus leucura
TTGACAAAATGACCTGAACTTTTGATACATTACTTCATTGGGAAAACGTGTTTCCTTAATTCCTTGAACAATCAAATTTCTTCCCCAGTCCTCTTACATGCTCTAATTCACATTCCTGCTGTATGCACCCATAGAATCACAGAATCACAGAATTGTAGGGGTTGGAAGGGACCTCCAGAGATCATCGAGTCCAACCCCCCTGCCAAAGCAGGTTCCCTACAGCAGGTCGCACGGGTAAAAAGTAGAATGTGTTTAGTCTTTACGAAGGTGGGTTACTTCACACTTCATGGACTCCACTTTTCTTAACACTTGGTGACCATCACAAAATAACACAAAGATTTAGAATCTAGGAAGAAGCTTAACCCACAGGTAAAGAAGAACAAATGTGAGTGAGCAGGTAGGGGACAGGAGAAACATCATGCTTGTTGCTAAAGGCTAGGGGAAAGGGACTGTTAAAGATAAGACAGAAAACAAAAAGAATAACCCAAAACCTTGCAATTGAGGCAATTCATGTTTCTCCTGCCTAAAATCTTTACTGAACTGCCAGCTGCTGCAGACTTTTCTGGTAATGTTTCTGGGGCAAGATTCCCAAGCAAGCCACCCACTGGCATGTTATGTCAACACAGAGTGTCTGTGGAGTTCCACTGTCCTGCCCTGGCAGCTCTACACCTAACACACTCACCCGACTGCACACAGCAACAGCGAACTGAGAATCAGATGAACCCAGGTGGCTTGCAGGAATAACCTAGTTCTCATCCTGAAGAATACTCTAAATCCCTTCAATTCTAATTGACTGGGCCAGTTCCCTTCCAAAGTTGAGGCCACATTTTTATGTTGAGCATGGTTAGAGCCATTAATCTTGCTCTCATTTTCAATTTACTTCCACATAGAGAAACTGTAGTAACATAAAGACAACAAGAGCAAGGCAAAAAAACCCAACAACCCAACAGTAAAAAAGTACAGTATGTTGCATTTACCTGTAATTGAACTTGTGCAAGTCTCTGATCTCAACAGTATGTAGTTTGAAATATTATAAAACCTAACAATGTTAGCAAAATAAATTTCTATTTCCATTCACAGCATGAGAGATATTCCCTCTGCTCTGTAAATACATCAAATTTAACTTCGGTGCCTTACCACATTATCTGGCAGCTTGTATCCAGGGAGATATTTTACATTTTCATGTTCATTATTTATTATATCTGTCAGTTTTCTCCCATTAATATTCTCCTCGAAGACCCACATCTTCACTGTGGAAGCAAACTTCTGCAATTTTTTTACATTATTGCCTATTATTTTGGCAACTGCAGAACCCCTGCAGGAAAGGAAACAAAACAAAAATATTTAAAAAAAACATTAAATAAAAAAGAAAAAAAAAAATATTGCCCAAGAAAAAGAGACTGTCTTTTAAACAAACAGAAGCTCACGGGTTATTGGACCAATTACTACTCAGCATTTCTGACCCAGTAAAGCAAGTGGAAAATACACCAGTCATTCACACCTGCTGCTTTCTCTCAAACAAATGTGTCTAGAGTACAAAGGACAGAAGCATTTGTTTGCTTACTGGCTGTGCAGTGGGAGTTTGGGTTACTGTATTTCCACAAATCAAATAGATTATATCTTCAATGCAGTGGTAAAAGTGGCATATTAAATTTTTTAAAACCAAATCAGTTTCACCTTTCAGAAATGGCAATTTTTCTTTGCTAAGATGATAATTCTTCAATTTCTGCAGAATACCAACTTGCATTTAAAGCCAGGAAGCATTTATATTTTGCATAATTTATAAGACTTATGCTCACCCTGCCTGTCTCAAAGAATTTAATTATTGCAACAGCATCTTCTGCATTTGCAGGCAGACAATTCTATCACTGATTTCCCCAAGAAAAAGCACACGATAAAACCTGTAGGATGATGAGCATCTTTACTGCTCAAATCTCTGTGCGACCATTAAATTAATCAGAACTACTGAGCTATACACGTGATGAGGAATAAACACAACCTTTTCTTCTACTCCTAGCCTGAATACTGTATGGAATTAAAAGATATGGTTTTATGAAGCCTGTTTCTCTAGCTTGCTCTCCTGAGACAAGAAGGCTTCATAATTACACATAACATATATGGGAGTGAAAAAATAAAAAATAAACTGGAAAGATGTGACAAAAATACAGAGTGGCAAGTCTGAGGCTTCCCACTTCTGCGGATTTCCTCATCTCTTTCATGGTTGGCAGCTGTGTCCAGGGTGAGGACACCTTCCAACTTAAGCCATCCTATGATCCTATGATTCTATGATCTCCCCTATTTAAATTTATGATACCCTGATTTCCTAGAGCTTGGTGTTGGAGTGGTGAAGGGAGGAACAGCACACTTTATTAGAAGGTACAAACACTCTCACTTACAAAAAAATACTCCACCTGAGGTAAACCTTCTTCAGGCAAACCATAAAACTGCACCCTAAAAGACTGGGACGTGCCTTTCCAACAGCTCTTCACACACCAGTGAGCCCCTTGGGTTCAGGTGGCCCTTACTGAGCTCTCAGCCAGGTCCGACGCTCACAGGGAACTCTCCCTGCAATAGCAGACAGCTTACTGGCCCCATCGTCTAGGCTGCAGCCCCACACTGAGAGTGATGCTCCATACAGCACAAGTGTGTGTGTTGCAGAAAGCAGGTTAAGCTCCGTGAGCAAGAGCAAACTATGACAGACTTCTGTATAAAGCCTGGATCCTGGTAAGTCACTGTCTTCAGTTCTGAACTTCCATACACACGGCACGTCGATAAAGACAGAAATAACCAATTCAGCAACTGCCCAACTGGAATTTTCAGTTTGCTACCACAACACTCAACAGCACGTGTTCTTCATCAAGACATTAATTCTATCATAACAGCACTTAAAACGCCTTAGCTGCCTTTTTTAATACCACAATCTAAGGCTGCAAGAAAAGTGAAGAGCTGTCTGGTTCCTGAATTCAAGAATGTTCTTTCGTCTGACTGCTGTGGTTCCCCATTTCCTGTTCTGCTGCAACAACTGCTGTACCAGAGAGCTCAGCAAGGTCAAACAGCTGACTCCAAAATGGCTTACGGTAAAATACCAGCTCCCCACACCTCTTAACCCAACAGACAAGCCTGTATTCTCTTCTACGTCCTACCACTCCTTAGTATGTACTCTGGAATCACTACTGGCATTTCTGGCTTGTCTTGTAGCAGCTCTCCTGACACATCACAAGGCAAAGGAACTCCAACTCCTGACAATTTATTCCTAATAATAGTAGATCTAGCATGAGCTAGGTTGAAATCCTGGTGCCTACATCTGATCAGTGACAGAAAGATACCTGCAATGAACAAAGCCCTCACAAAGCTTAGCCTGATGTGCTCCAGCTGTCTGGAAATTCTATTTAAGTAATGTAAAGTTCTCTTCCCTGCAACCGGTACCAAGGGCAGGCCCAAGCTCAATCCCATACAATTCTTATTTAACACTTTTAAAGACCTGTCTGAAACTCACTGCGTAGGATCATACACTTCATCTCCTGTTCTTCACTATTAGTGTGTTCTAATAGTTCTAATTTCCCCACATTGTTTCAAAAGTTAAAATCTTAATCCAGAAACTCCTAAATTCGCCCTGTTATCACCACCAGTGGAGGACGCAGTATGCAAACGCACGTTGTATCATTAGCCCTATCACTTTTTCCTAAAAATAAATCTCCTCACTTAAACCATAAGTTTTATCTCCGGTTTTTCTACAGCAAGCTCCCAGACATACAAATCCTTCTGTCCCAGTACGTGCACCCACCTTTCCAAATCCTCCAGTCCATGCTCAAGTTAGGCAAGTCGATTAACTAAGGGCTGGCTCTAGCAAATTCTGGTCCCATAGCCTTTGTTAACTTGTCCTGAAAGCACTGTCAAATAAGAAGGCTACAATACATGTCAGAGGCAGTGCTTGTGGTATTCTAACTGAATCTGGCCACTATGCTGGGGCTCCAAGGCACATATATTCCCAAGGTGTACACTCTTCGCTTTCAAGCAAGGGTTTATTATTATTATAATTATTTTGTAATGATTCTAACTTGATCAATTATCTTCTAGCTGAATAACTTCAAATGGGCAAAGAGAAAAACACACAACTGCTCTTCTGCCCCTTTTTTAAGCCATCTGTCTGGATCCATGATCTTGCAGCAGATGTCAGAGACCCTGCCAAGCTAACTGCATCGTTAAGGTGACCTTCCCCAGTCACACCGGCCAAATGAGTTTGGAAGCCGTTTGTTACCCAAGGTGATTAGTTCTGACCTGTCACTGTTGTGCCAAGCTCCCTTCGTACTTTTTTCCATCCCAGATATAGCAGAAAGGGCTGTGAGAAAGCAAAGGCATTCAATCCTACAGCTACTTGCAGGACAAGATCATCTCACAGAGATCTACAAAAAACCTCCAGTCTCCAAATTGCGGTGCTCAACCCAGTTCAACTACATACATGTTTACATTTTAGTCAACACCAGGCACACTCCCGTTATGTATGTTTCATAAATATAACACCCCAAAATATCATTAATAAAGCACATTTAAGTTTTTTTAATTTCCTTTTATTTCCTTGTATTTGATCACTAAACACTTCCATTTTAGGACCACAGGCTCCAGTTCAATAGAAATGTTGATCCACCATGAAACAAACTCACAAAAGAATTTGTAGGTATTACATGCTAGCTATAATCACATGTGTGTGTACTTTGTTTCACCTGACTGGATCTGTTTAATAATGTCAAAAGTGTCTAATGCTTGAGTGGCAAAAGAATCATATCTGCAGTGTCTGCAGTCAAATTATCTATGGAACTCCGTGCTAGATTTCAAGTGTGGAAAAACAGCAATAACAAAAGATATGGCAAACCACACAACTCCTTTTTACATAAACTGCAATGCATAACAGAACCATAGAATCATTAAGACTGGAAAAGATCTCTAAGATCATCCAGTCCAACCATCCACATATACAACCAATATTGCCCACCAACCCATGTCCCTTAGTGTCACATCTACACATTTCTTGAACACCTCCAGGGACAGTGACTGCACTACTTCCTGGAGCAGCCCGCTCCACACAGCCCTAAATCAGTTACATTTCAGTCACCTTCTGCCTTCTATAATCATCTCGCAGTTCACCTTACAGCCAGAAGGGAAAGCTGTGCTGAAACACCTGTCATTCCCTCAAAAACCCGTAACAACGAAAAACAAGACTTCTGCAGTTGCTATTTTTCTGAATTACGCAAAACCACAACAAAGTTATGTAAAAACCACATCCAATGGCAATGGAAGAGCAACAAGCCTGAGGTTGCCTCTACAAGCATCACGTTTTGTTCAGCAAACTGTAGGACTTTGCTCTCTGGAAAACGGAACTTCTGTGAAGTTAGATTTAAAATTTAAAACAAACAAACAAACAACCTCAGAAATAACATATCCCTAGCATTACCAAATAAAGTGGCAATGCGAAGACTTTCACATAACGCATTGTATTTATTCATTGCAAACAGCACCCAGGGTAAAACTGGTGCTTGGGAATGATAAGTGGAGGGAGGCAGACAAAGAAGCATCATGAACACCATATTCTCCCCAGGGAAATAACGTGTCTGTCGCTTTCCGCAAACATAACGCGTGCCTCTGGCAGCTGGATGGAAGCGGAGCGCTGCAGAAGTCAGCAGCGACCTGCCGCGCTACCAACTACGCTCAGGATCCTGAACGCCTACGTCACCTGATAGATCACACTACAAACGCCAGGTTAAAAATACCCCAAAGTAACACCTTCACTGAAGGGTCGAGAAGACAGAAGCAGCTATCGATTCCGCAGCTTCTTCCTCCGTTCACTTCGCGGAAGCACCTCGCAGTGGGAGCGCGACGGCACAAGCCCGCCTCAGCAGCCCGGACGCCCACCACAGCACCGCCCCTCCCGCAGCCGCCGCGGGGTCTCACCGGCCGCAGCCCCCGCAGCTCCGGCGCTGAGGAGGCTCGGGCCGGGCCGGCGCTGCGGTCCCCTCGGGGCGGTACTCACCAGTTCCCCGAGCCCACGATGCACACCCTAAGGGGCGCCCCGGAGAGCGCCATGGCAGCGCCGCCTGCGCCCCGCCAATGGCCGCGGCGAAGGGCTCCGTGACGCGGCCGCTTCGCGCTTCCCCGCCTCCGCCGTCAGCGGTTCCTCTCACCTCCCTCCGTCCCTGCGGCTTGCCGGGAAGTGTAGTTCCGCCCCGCCGCTGCCCCGCGTCGCTCATCCCCTCCTGCTTGCCTGCCCTGTGAAGGCACGGTGGGATGCTGCCATCTCCGGCGCTGCGAGTAGCTGGAGGCTGCTGACCCAGCCTGCAAGTCGCGCTGGCACTTTGCCCTGTTCTTGTGCTCAGAGTTTTCTGTTCTTCTAATAAAACGCATTTCGCAGGATTGTAGAATCATTAAGGTTGGAAAAGACCACTGCAATCATCTCACCCAACCATCACCACCATACCCACTAAACCACGTCTCCCAGGGCCGCAGTTCCATCGTATACACCACAATTTATACTCTTTTGCTTTCTCCTGGTATCGGGGAGGGGCTTAATAGCTTTGGAGCAAGTCAGGGAAGCACTGAGATTTGTGAGAACACCAAGCAGTCAGGCAGGAGGACTTTTATGAGAGCAACATTTTCAGACGTTCCTTGGCTGCCTTAGCCAAAATCACACTGTTCTCCCTGCACCACACACGTCCGGGACAATAAACACAGATGAGCAGTACTGCTGTTTTGGTGAGGACAGGTGGTTTTGAGTCATTGGCAGTAAACATTTTTGTCAAAAGCTGTACCTCTAATTACGCTTGTAGCTGTTTTGGTAATAGCCCAAAAGTTTTAAAGGAAAACATTGCAGATAGCAGAGAAGGAAGAGCAAAAAGTAACCTTTCTACTGTTAAAACAAGTGCTGTCGGATCATTACATTAGCAAGAACAAACAAAAATATACCATTTGGCCTCATCAGCAGACTCAGGCAGACATGTTCAGGCAATCAGCTGTACAGACTGAATGAAGATAGCAGCCTTCCATCCTAGCAGGCTGTACAGTCTTGGCAGGAGATTTTAATTTTTTTCTTCATGTTGGCAGAAGAAATTACTTTTTTGCATGCTAGTGGCTTGAGTTCACAGTCTGGTATCATACCTTGAGTTGATAATGAGCTAGGTTAGAAGCAAAGGCAGCCTCGTGGAAATCAGAAGGGTGGGCTCTTTGATAGAATAGCCCATCCTCTTGCACAGCCGTGACAGTCCAGGCAGAATCAATGAACTGAAGTCACAGAGCCTCAGGCACATACTCCGTTCTGCTGAGCCATCTGAAGGGAAGCGGCAGACAGCTATAAGCTGTATCAAGCCAAACAGCTGTTTGCCTGAATTAGAGGTGTTGAGGCCATCAAACTCTGGGCTTAGTAAGGAAGTAGATGAGGCAGGTGCACACGTTCCCTTACATCAGGTTTGTTATGGCGCAGTATGTGCTTCTCTGACATGAATCAGGTGTCCGGGCTTATTAAATCACCACTAAGATTTGACACATTTGGTCTGTCAATTCACCAAAAGACTCAGTCAATACTGACTTATTTTGTGAGTTCCAGAAGCAGATTATTTGGCATTTTAACTTACAGTTCATTTGCAGAAAAGAAAAGGAAGTTTCATATAGAAAACAAAGATAAAATTTGGATGGAGGAGAAAGAATAAACAATGAGATGGTTTCTTATTTTCTTCTATTTAAGTGGTGTGTTGGTCCAAAGTCCAATATAGAAGTAGATCCACTTTCTTCATTGCTCTATCTGATTTTAAACATGACGACAAAAACACAGCACGGTTTAAGTATCCATTAAAAAGAACAAAACTAATTCCTATAAGGGAAGGAGAGAGCTCAGAGATTCCCTAGTTGCACATTCTAGACTACATACATGCAGAGTCACTGCACTAGTAGCTCAGTCTATGAATCTATTTTAACTAATTCAAATGAGTTGCTGGGATATCTTTTCCCCTTTTCTAGGAAGTTCTCTGTTTGTCTGACATCCAAGCATTTATCACAACCAAGAAGCTCCTTTCAAAACTCAGTACCCAGTGATAATAAAATACTGCAGTTGTAATCTACAGCTGCAGAGTCCTGTGCAAAGCAGAAACATCTGTCAACAGGAAAACACAGTTTAAAATGTTTAGCTTTCTGTGCATTTTGAAAATGTTTCGGATTATCTAGTTGGAAAGTTTCCATTTAATATGCTGTATTTTTCAGTGAGTAGAACAAATATACAAAACAGTTTTCTTAGGATGCATTTAAAAGCAGTAACAGTTACGTTTGATTTATTTTCAGTGTTCCATACGAAAGATAGGAGTATGACTTTAATCCTTAATTACATAATTTTTGGACTGGAAAATATTAAAGTCTTGAGATGCACCTTGAGTTATTCTAAATCCTCTTGCTGATTTTGTAGGAATTTCTATTACATACAGGCTATTTTGTGAGTGTGGGACCAGCAAATCTCTGTGACTTCTTCAGTTGTATAAACTTACTAGCTTAAATCTGGGTATGGATTAGGTAGCACAATTCAGTAGATGACCTCAAAGCAAAAAAGTCTAAGATATAATAATTCAAATTTTCAAAAGATACCTTAGTTTCTAAAGCATGGTTATGATAGATATGAGGTTGAGGTTCCTGCTTAGTTTCAATGTAGATGTAATGTAACTGGACAATAGAATTAAGAAAGTGCATGTCCCACATTTTCTGACTACTCTGAAGGTGGACCAGATGGAGAAGGAGTTAGCCTGAATTTTAGTTTTTTTTTTTGTGGTTTGTTATTACTATTACTATTATTATTGTTATTTCTAGTGACTTCTGGGTAGTTTAAAAGCCCCCAAAAGCAAATGCACATTAAGGCTAGGAGAAGAAACTCAAACATTTTACAATCTTCCCAACTTAGACTTCCTCTCCTACATCAACTCCAGTCCCAGTTTCCCTTCATGTGTTTCTTCCACTGTGTTTTCCCACGCAGTCCCTGTGTAGTATTTTTAGAATAATTGTTTGCCATCGTTTGTTTGACAGATAAACAGTATTAAAATATATTCCTTACAAAAGAAAAAATTACAAAAGGTAAGTTTTGCTCTCCAGATGAGGAATTTTTTTTCTCCTTTGTTTGGAAGTGCAGATGGCATCAAATTACTTCCTTTTCCATCTTCCATTATTCTAAAAGTTGATTCAACCTTTATCTCACCTTACTCACCCAACCATTCTGATGGCATGCATGGAATGCCTTCTTTCTAACCTTTCCTCTGCAAAGTAAGCAATAACAAAGACCTTTACCTTTGGAAGCCAGGAGAACTAGAATGGTTAGGGTTGAAGAATGTGGGGCTTCAACCCCCAAGTTGAGTTAACTTTAAGAGTCAAGTTAAGTCAGCTTTCTTAAAGAGGTCAATTTGCAAAGCATAGATCAGTATCTAACTAGACTATTGCAGTTAATTCTGGGGCTTCTCACAGCTATGTCCCACTCTGTCACCAAGTTCTGCTTTGCAGATAACTCTTACTTTTATAGTTGCTCTGCCTTTAAGCAGTGGCTGGGTCTCTTGCAAAACTATGAAACAAACTTCTCACTGTTGTTCGGCCCCAGTCCACAGAGCTGCACTCCTGAAGTTACACAGAGCTCGTAGCAAGCGCAGGGCTCTTATCAAGCACATACAGAGCATTGAAGATTAGGAATTGAATTGAATTATTTACTGTTTATCTCCATTTCCATGGAATTCCACATAACATTTTTGCAAATATATTAGTCCAGAAGGCTTTAGATCATGTGTCAACTTTCTCCTGTATTCTGTTGACCACAAAGGAGTTATGGCAAAACAAAACAAAACAAAACAAAATACCAAACCTGATACAGGTTGGTTTGTTTAGCAATACGAATTAGTACATTAGTTTAAGAACCAGTACATTAGTTCAGCAAAAGGAATCCATGAGTGATGGTTCTAAAACATTCAATTTCAACTTTAGTGAGTAAATAGTCTTGTTTTCCTCAATAATTTTCACTAGAGATGAAAAAGGAATACTTCTGACTTTTGCCTCAACAATTTTACCTCACAAGAAGCAAAGAAATCATAATAAAATACTTCGATTTTTGCACCCATTAGGTGCAAGAACATCTTCAGATTCCACATGTATAGTTTTAAAAGTTGCTCGCTACAGGCTAACAAACAATGGACATTTTCCAAATTCCAAAGTGGCCCAAGTTAGTCAAAGAAGTTGACAGCGGAAAATGGGGAAGAAGTGGGGAGACACTCGAGCACCCCAGACACTACTGAGCATGTCCAAAGAGATATTAGCATACATTAAAGAGTCCTTGAAAAAGGAGTGAATATGTATGCCAATGTACTGTCTTAACTGTTTAAATATAGAACCTGAACTCTGAAGGAGCATGCTTGCTTGTCAAGTAGCACAGTACGTACTGAGGAATGAGGGAATGCTACTTCCTAACACCACACTGGATTTAGAGAGTTTTCTTCCCAGAACTTGGGATGACAAACCCACAATGAAAATCAAATCTGAAGCTCCATTCCAGGTTATGCCTTAAAGAAAAAGAGGGGAAATAAAGATTTTGGGACTGGACAGAGATTTGAAAACACTGTTCTGCTGCTCCAAGATGAGCTGCATACATTGTCAGGATCAGTATATGCATTTTTATGTTTTCAGATACAATAGTTACTTTGTGTACTTAGACGCACTAGATTCAGTTAGATCTGTGCTCTGTTGGTATACAGAATCATAGAACCATAAAATCATTTGGGTTGGAAAGGACCTCTAAGGTCATCATGTCCAACCATTAACCTAATACTGCCAGCTATACCTCTAAACCAGGCACGGGCAACATATGGCTCTGCACAACTAGTAATGTGGTCCTGTGTGGTCGTGAACTTTTAATGCTAGCATGTGATTTTTAGTGATATTTTCGATGAGTTGATTGTGCTTAGTTTGAGCATGGGCTGCATAGGTGACAGTGAAATACTGTAGAGGGCACAGTGCAAGGCTGACTCTACCTCTCACACCACCACACACACAGTCCAACCCAAACCCCTGTGTATTGCATGTTACATGCACTGTGACTCTTGGCATAACACAGTGATTGCTGATAACAGTATTTCAACCAAAACGTGCGTGTGTCTGTGAGGACATGCACTTGTTGTTATTAAGCAGACATGTAGGAATTGGGGAAGAGGAAGCTGGGGGGATTATCGCTTTCTTCAAATACCTCAAAGGTGATTGCAGCAAGAGCAGGGTTGGTCTTCTCTCACTGCTGGCAGGTGACAGGACAAGGGGAAATGGCTTCAAGTTGCACCAGAGGAGGTTTAGGCTGGATATCAGGAAAAACAACTTTGCAGAAAGGGTAGTTAAGCACAGGAATAGGCTCCACAGGGAGGTGGTTGAGTCACCATGCCTGGATGTGACTAAAAACCATTTGGATGTGGTGCTCAGGGACCACTGTTAGAGTTAGGGTAGTATTGTTTGCTTGATGTTGACTTGATGATTTTTAAGGTCTTTTCCAACCAGAGCAATGATGATTCTATGATTCCATGTAAATTTTCTTATTTAATCATTAAACTTGAGCTAGCATTGTTACTTTGCGAAATAATTTAATAAGTTAACACATTCACTTTGGAAGAAATATCCAGAATACTGATGTGCTGCTGACAAGTTTCATAATTTTCAGCTGCTTCAAGGTAAGTATTTATCTGTGCTAGGTTTCAAATCATAACAGCATTCAAAATTTAAATTATGGCAAGGTCAAGTCATGGCAAGTAATGCTATTCATTTGGCTAAACACAGTCCTGAGAACAACAAAAAATATACTTCTGTGCTTTCAGTTTAGATAAACAGATTTGAGAATGAGCTTAAAGATTTAAAATATATATATGTATTTGTGTGTGGGTACTTCCAGATCCATTTTCAGTTGACTTAAATGCATTATCTGCTAATTTTCAAATGGGATGTACAGAGTTGACATTGAACTCAAAGTAAAATTGGATCATGTCTCTTTACAGACCTTTATAAACCATCTCTTAGCAGAGAGAAACACCTCTCACTTCACAATTGGATCTTACTCATGGCATTGCTTTTTGGCAGTACATGCATTTGTGAACAATTGTTCTCATCAAAAATCTTTGAGAGCTTACCAAGAATAGCAGCCACTGGCATTGGACCAGAGTGATGCCTTAGTTTCAAAAAGCTAGGCTGAATGTCCCACTAGTTTTGTGTTTTCCATTGTCCTCTTTTTTATGTTTTAATATACAAAATTATAAAAATCGGTTTTGTTACTTATATACATTAACTATAACATATATTTTAAGTGCCGTCCAAGACAATTCCTCTTCACTTAATGCAGCCCAGGCAAGCCAAAAAGATGGACACGCGTGCTTTAGAGTGTTGCATCAAGAGTTTCTAACGAGATGCTTTCTGCAAACCCAATTTCCCAGAATTTTCCATTTACATTGTTTTAGTGGGCTTTCTGGATGGAGGGAGGTCTAGCACAGTCTCTGTGTGATGAAGGCAGGACAATTTCCGTGCTGCCTTTGGTTGCAATCTTATTTCTCACCAGCAGTGGGCTGCTTTTTGCAATTGCGGCTTAGATTTGTGCTGTTCCATTGGCGTGCATATGAAAACAATGCAAGTTGTGCAACCCAAATGTGTGCAAAGCCTCTCTGTATTCAGCGTGACAATCGCTGTGACCTTTGTTTACAGTATGTGCAGGCTGACAGTACCAGCAGCATACAAACCCTGTTATCAGCGTACCAAGCCGGCATGGAATGTCCCATGTGGAAATGATCTTCCTCAGCTACTTTTCAACTCAAGAGCGTAGGACTTTATTTATCTTAGCTGCAGAGGATAAAAACTCCCACAGAGATGTTGCAACTTTGAGTTTTGTTATTCCTTGCTATATGCATACTGACTCCCTGAGTATCAACACTGAGGACAAATTTAGGATCTGTAGTAACTATGACTGATTTCAATGTTTTTGTTAGGATGGAAATTATACACTTGCCATAAATTGTGAAAGGCCAGGAGATTTTGAAACAGCTTTCAAGGATGGCAGCTAGCCAGCTTTAGTGCCAGCCTGGTGGGGACTGAGTATGTAAGCTACATCAGCGCTCAGTAAAAACAGGATAGATTCCTGAATGCAACTTTATAACAGGAACACAATATTAATCATCACAGAATGATTTACAGTGGAGATTAGTTTATTGTACTGTGAGGGAGGAAGTTCCTTTGACGCTACAGAGTGTTTTTGTTTCCTGAGTGATACTTCAGTTGGTTACTGGAGAGTGAGAGAAGAAGCAGGAAAAAAAATCTCACTCCAAGTTTTTGGAAAAATAACGACCCAGGATGATGTCAACAATTTTGTCACTAGTTTTGCGTTTTGTTAATTTTGGATAGAAAAACTTCATCATTGGTAATGCTGATGTGTATTAATGTGGTTGTCAAGCATAAAAACCTATTCTAGAGGTTCAATCTTTGTTCCACCCATCATCTTCTACTTCCTTTCCCCAAGCAGTGCAAGCACTGCTGCTTCTTCGTGGCCACTCTGTGTCCCATGTGGGTTTCTCCATAGGATGCTGTCCTTCCCGAATTGATCCCTTGTGGGCTTCCCACAGGCTGCAACTTTCTAAGCAATGCTTTAACACAGCTCCTTACACAAAGCCCACCCTTCAGGAGCATACTGCTCAGTATGTATCTTCACCGGGGACATCTCTCAGCCCTCCTGCCACACTGTGGTCTTCTCTCCATGGGCTGCAGCTCTGGCCCAGGATGCTTCTGTGGGGATATCCATGGGCTGTGCCTCCTTCTGACCTCATCCACTGCAGCACTGTGGGCTCCTTTATGGCTGCACGTGGAGATATGCTCTGTGTGGTGCCCTTTGGCTGCAGGAAGACAACCTACTCCTCCATGAGCCTCTTCTGGACTGCAGGGAAGTTCTGCTCTGTGCCTGAAATACCTCCTGTTCTTCGTCTGCACTGACTTTTATGTCTGCAAGGCTGATTCTCTCATATTTCTGCATAATAAATCTTATCATGTAAACCCAATAGAGGGTTAAAATACTGTATGTATCGGAAGGATGATCTGGGGAACTACAGGCCTATCAGCCTCACCTTGGCACCAGGGAAGGTTATGGAACAGATCATCCAGGGTGTGATCGCATGGCATATGCAGGATAACATGGGTTCATGACAGTCAGATCCTGCTTGACTAACCTCACTTCCTCCTAGGATCAAGTGTCCAACCTGGTAGATGAGGAAAAGGCATATATGCAATCTACCTTTAGTAAGCCTTTGACTCTTTCTCACTCAGCATATTCAGCTGGCAGCCCATAGCTGGCACAAATGCACTCCCCGCTCAGAAAAGAACTGGCTGGCCTGCTGGCCTAGAGGGTGATGCTGAATGCAAGCAAATCCAGCTGGTGACTGGTCAGGAGTGGTGCTCCTCATGGGTCAGTATTGGGGCTGGTCCTGCTTAACATATTTATTGATGATCTGGATGAGGTAATTGAGAGCACCCTCACTAAGTTTGCAGATGGCACCAAGTCAGGGGGAAGTATTGATCTGCCTGAGGGTAGGAAGGCTCTACAAAGAGATTCATACAGGCTGAATAGCTGGGCTGAGGTCAGTAACATGGGCTCTAACAAGACCAAACGTCAGACTGTGTAATTTGGTCACAACTCCATGCTTCAGCCTTGGGGTAATTTTCCTCTGGAAAGCCATACAGAGGAAAAGGATCCGGCGGTGTTAGTCAATATCTGGTTGCACATGAGCCAACAGTGTGCCCAGGTGGCCAAGAAGACCAATGGCATCCTGGCTTGTATCAGAAATAGTGCAGCCAGCAGGAGCAGGGAGGTGATTGTTCCTCCATACTTGGCACTGCTGATGCCGCACCTAGAGTGCTGCATTCAGTTTTGGGCCCCTCACTACAAGAAAGCCACTGTGAGACTCTGGAGCATGTCCAGTGAAGGGGAAGGAAGCCATGAGGGGTCTGGAGCACAGGTCTTATGGAAAGCAACTGAGGGAGCTGGGATTATTCAGTCTGGATAAGAGGAGACTTGGGGGACACTTGGTTGCTTTCATACAACTGCCTGAAAGGAGGCTGTGGTGAGGTGGAGGTCGGCCTCTTCTCCCAGGTTACAGTGATAGGATGAGAGTGAATGGCTTAAGTTGCTCCAGGGGAGGTTCAGGTTGGATATAAGAAAAAACTTATCCAAAAGATTGGTGGTGCTTTGGGACAGGCTGCCCAGGGAGGTGGTGGACTCACTGTCCCTGGAGGTGTTAAGAACCGTTGGATGTGGCACTGTTGTCAATGGTGTGGTGGTTGGATTACATGACCTGGGAGGTTTTTTCCAACCTTAATGATTCTGACAGATCTCAGCAGATATCTCTTAGTAGGAAAATATTGATTTTGAATATGCACAAGAGATAAACCCACTTTTGTTTAAACAAGTCCACTCTGAGAGTTGACAATGTGTCACAAGCTACTATCTCTTTTTTATGTAGAGATGAGGTTCTGAGTTGTTTGATAATCAAATTTGTATTAATTTGGTTAAAGAGGAAAATTCTTAAAATTATCATCCCCATAATTATCTCCATCTCTGAGAACTTGTCTCCTCTGTTCTGATATTCTGTTTATACCTAATTCATAATGATGGATGCCAGAATAGTGTAAAAAACATATGAGGAATGCATTAATGCAATATAAAATGATGCCTTTTCTCATTTGTGTTTGCTTTCTCAACAACTTTGAGAATAAATATTATCAGTTTTCTTGGAGATACAATTATCCATTTATTGCTACAAATATGCTGCAAATAGAGATGAAGCATTTTCTCTCTTTTTCTGTGCACCCATGAACTTTATAGCACGAGCAATTAATCTGCAATAACAGTGAACATAATACAGTTCACAGCTTTGATTTCAAGTTTGCAAGAATATTTATTTGAAAGTTTTTAATTGTTTGGAGTATTGGTCTTGAAGGCAGTAAAAGTCATACATGCTTTGACCATTCAAAATTCATAATCGGTAATCCAATTAGAAGCCTTCTGAAGTGTGTGAGCTGTCCAAATTACAATGAAATGGAAAATCAACTTTGTAGTCATTAATTACCAAGTTAACTGGGAACACTTCTGCACCTTTAAGCCTTGGAGATTCTATTACAATATTGGAATAAATAACAAATATGATTAACCTTTCCTCAAAGAGAGAAGTGAAGTACATGATGTTTTCAGGAAAAGCTATTGCAGATTTATCTGTAAGGTTTTGTGTTTCAACAAAGACAAGTCTTAGAATCAGCCACGTTCCCTTAGTATTACTTCCATTTGAAGAAGTAATGTTCCCTTTTAAAATATTTGCTGAATTCTTTGGAACCAATGCCCAGCTACAATATATTTTTTCTATGATGTGCTAAACATGCTTGCTCTTTTTGTTTTTCTGTTTCCTCTGTATATCCCAAATTAATGAGTTTGGTTCTCTTCTCATGCTATGTTAGGCCAAGGAGAACTTTCCTAGAGGCACAAAAGGGGAAATTCCTCCCTTCTGTTCTGTGCTCTGTGAGTACTTCTCTGTTTTCTTGGGAAGTGCTTTCATAATATCCTGAATTATTTTGCTTTCCTTCTGCCTCTCAGTGTGTCCACCTTTATGAGAACAAGGCTACTCGTTACTTTTAATCCAAAAGTTGGGACTTACTTTCCTTTTATATTCCTGCTAGTGTACATAGAAATATAACCTAATTACTATATTGTGTAAGGGGGAGAAGCTTACCACTGTGGGATCTGTATCCTACTGTTTATCTTCTATTATTAGTGGTGTTTTTGAGAAACTGCAGTTCTGGCAATCCATCATTTTAGCTGGACATTGATGCACAAAGCAATACATTTCCCATTTGCTTTCTAGCTGACACACCACTCATCTCCTGGTACAACTTCTGTGAGGAATTAATCATAACTTAATGAGGCTCACATCACCTCTTTTTTGATGTTGTGCACTCTGCAAGTGCAGAAAACCTTTGCAAAATGATGCAATGTCCTGGATTTTTTTTTTTCTTCTCTTTCTACATATGTTTTGTCAAAGGATGCATGGGTCCTTATGTTATTCTTTTTGACTTCAGTGTTGAACTTTATATTCCTTATTACTCAGTAGATTTGAACTGATACCTGAGTTATCCTTTTATTGGCATTTCGAATTTTCACTCATTTCTGCAGAATTAGGCTTGTTCTGGATTGAATAAATCTTTAATTAATGCTAAACAATATGCCCAGATTTAAATCTAAACCTGCCAGCACTCTCAGTGTTTTCTAAAGACTTTTAGATTTCACTGCTCTTTTTCTTCTTGAGAAATCAAAATTGATTCTTCAGTTTTCACTGAGCCACAGATACATCTAATGTAACCTAGATAAAACCACATTTCTGTGTTCCATTTTATGACACAGCAGTTTTGCTTCTTATATCTCTATACTGCAATTTCTCAGCCTTCTTTGACTTATTTTATCAGGGAACGACAAAATATACCATATATTTTAGCACCAGCCACCATAAAAAAAACAGCATTCTCAACATCATATTTTCTTTTGCTGATACCTATTGCTTTTGTATTCACAGTATAACTCAATATGAACTTCCTTCACTGCCTGCTGTATATCCAGAGTGTTGTAGATGTAACTGAGCCTTTGGGATATGTATTTTAATTTCATTTCTAGTGCTATGCAACATTAACTAAACTCTGGGGCACAAGATGCATAGCAGAGAGATATTACATTATGTACTTTGATTCACGCTGGGCCTGAATTTCTCGATCTTCTCTATTGCAAACAATAGCACAAATTTCTCAGAGGCACAGTTCTTCACAAGGGGTATCACTAGAAGCACAGAGAATGCAGGGGAAGTTCAGAAGCCAGGGAAACAGGAAGGTTCATGCTTCCTGCTTAGTCCTGTCATGTGTGCATTCCTGGGTAGCTAACAGCAACACTGGTGAGAATAGCTGCATTCTCCCACAAAGAAACAGATGATGCAGATTGTAGACAAAAGAACAGGCTACCTTGGTCCTACATGCATTTTCATCATTTTTATTTTTCCTTTTTTTTAGCCATTTATTTTCATTTCCCTAGTTCAGGCTGAAGCAAATTGCTCTTGGCCAAGGAAGAAGAATAACCATAGCTCTCTTGATTGAACTGGAGAATTCTCATTGAATCATAGAATCACTAAAGTTGGAAAAGACGTCCAAGGACATCTAGGCCAACTTTCCACCTACCACCAATATTTCCCCATTAATCCATGTTCCTCAGTACAACATCTAAATGTTTCTTGAATACCTCCAAGGATGGTGACTCCACCTCCTCCCTGGCAGTCCATTCCAGTGCCTTACTGCTCTTTTGGAGAAGAAATTTTTCCTGATACCCAACCTGAGAAAGGAGCCAAGATAAGATTATTTTTCGACCTTTCTCTCTTATTCTTTTGTCATGAGCCTTAAATCCTTCTCTTTTCTTGTGCAATGGGAAGGGTTGGCTCTTTACATCAATTTCCTGTTGTAGTATTTTCCTAAGATTCAAATTACCTTGAAACCCTTCCTCATCCTGTGGCTGACAGCCTCTGACTTATTTCTGATGTGCTGCCCTGTCATACAATGCCACTTTTCCTTTTGCAGCTTTAGGAGAGTGAGAAAATCCTGAGGCTATGTCAGCAGAATTATCTTCTATTTCTTCCTGGTTACAAACTTCCAAGCCTGCTGCCAGTTAAGCACCAGGATTTTGACATGTGTGCTTTAGTGCAGCCTCTGAAGACTGCATTTAACATAGCCTTTTTTGGCAAACTCTCTGCTGCGCTCTGAGATTGACACTGGAGCAGCTCCACCTCCCCTGGGAATTCTGAAGTAGACTAGGAGCTTGTGTTGCTACCAAAGTGTTGTCTAAACTTGGTTAGCACAGATCAAGCTGGCAAAAGGGAGCAATAGCAACTGACAAAGATCAATGCGATGTGACAGTCCTGGTTGTTAGCTGGGAAAAAAATGAAAGCTCTTTCAAATGGTCTGGTTAATTCTTGTCTTTGTTTCTGCCTATCAGCCCCATTTCCCTCTGTCAGCAGCAGAATCCTATGCCCTTCTCTACTAAAAGCAATATGGATTTCATTTCTGACATGAATGAATCTCAGATCAGATTAAATTAAGATTACATGGGCTGTGTTTTCCCATAATAAGACCCTACTCCAGTATATGAAGTATACTCTATATGAATGTATTTTTATAGCTCTTAGATGATGATTTTGTTCAAGCTGTCTTCTAAAGAAAAAAAAGAGGTGCACGATCTTTTGAAGACTTGTCCTATTCCATTTGATACCTATTCTAAAAACACAGATCTTTTCCATATGCTTTTCAGGAGGCGTTTTGTAAATTATGTCAGAAACTCATAGAAATATTAAATCTGACACACGAATATTAAATCTAAGCAAAACAAGCATTGGGTGGGGAGTCTCAGTTCCTAGTTAGACTCTTCAAAGCTGTATGACATTATTCAAATTTGTAACTCTGGTGACAGTTTGAAAAAGCTGTAAGAAGTTTTTTTTTTTAGAGATCCAGGATCCAGAGTTTCATTTGTTTGGGGTTTACTTCTCCTGGTCAGGATTTCCAGATGCCCCAGAATCAGTTCCTATTTTTTCCCCAGTAGGACAGTAAGATTAGACATTCCTTCTTCAATTTCATACAAACAGGATGTCAGAAAAAGTAAAACAAATCCATCCAGTCTTCTGTGTATCTTATAAAGAAGGAAGAAATTCTTCTGTGTGCAAATCTCCAGTTTCTTGCTCCTATTGTCATTTCAGGTTGTTGGTGTCTGGAGTCCATTTTTTATCAACACTCTTAACTTTAATACTATCTCCTTTTTTTTTGCAAGCATAGCTCTATTTTTAGGCTGTAGCATGAAATCACCATAGTAGGGGAACGTTTATGACTGATTGAAGCTGGCAGAGCTCAGAGCTTGGAATGCCTGGATTTGTGAAACTGCAGCTAAGGAGTGCCCATCCTAAGCATCCTTTCTGAAAAATAACAAGGTTGGGAAAAGCTAAACAGAAAAATAGCAGCTTCCTGAACTTTTAGTTTGTGTGTTCAAAACAAATAACATTCATTTCTACCTTTGACATCAAGGCAAATGCTCTCACATCAAGCCTCATACCTTCGGTTTTGCAGACTAGGCTCTCAGAAGTCAAAGATCAAAGCTGACAGCTCTGGTTTTGGAAACCAGAGATACAGAATCACAATTCAGCTCTTTGCATATTTAAGGTTGTCTCCACTGGATACTCCTGTCAGGGCTGAGTGTGATGGGAGAGAGAAAGCATCACAGGCAAATTCACTGGAGGAGGCGGAAAAAAATAATGTCTGTCTTTTTCTTTCCAGCAAACAAAAAAGGAGAAAACAAATGACTTTCTCAGGCTTCTGTAAACTTCAGTTTCTAGTGTTCTTCAGAATCGCTAAACAGTCGATTCTGTGCTGTGGTCCTGTGGAACATCACGTTGCCTATCCATTCTGTCAGCAGCGGACCTCCAGACTGCAAGAGAACTAGCCCAGTACTTGCACTAATAAGGCACTATGTAGCATGCTCCTTTTTAAAAGCAAACAAGCTAACTGAGAAACACAAAAAACCTACTGCATCATGTAAATAGTTCATGCTTTTCACAAGCTATTGTTATTTTGGTTAACAGGCAAATTAAAATCAGTGGTGAACCCTAGCAAATAAATTGCCATCCCTAGCTTGGGGGAATTACAGCCATAAAACATTCTGGACTTAATTAAAGTATAAGCCCAAAGATTATAAACTCACAAAGTGTAAAAAAAACCCCACAAAACAAAATACTTTTTACTGCATTTTACTGCCTTTTACATGCTTACTTGACTGGCTTTTATTGGTGGGAGCTAAAATTCAGAACTAAATGGCTAAATATCTTTCACTAGTCTATTGAATTTACAACAGATTTATTTTGATAGCAAGAAGTCATTAAAATACAGGCAAGAGAATTTGGTCTAAGGTTCATGCACTGTGTGTTAACATTTCTTGCAAAAAGTAAGTCCTATTCTCTGCAGCCCGCCCAACTTCTAAAACTTTGTTGTGGAAAAGGGACTGAGAGTTATGCTTGTATTCATACGGGGTTCAGCAGTTTCAGAAAGTGTTTGAAATACACTCCATCTTTTCACATCTGTTTATTTCTATTGAGCATATTAAACTACCTTTGAGTATTTCTTATGCAGATTTGTAGAGTAAGAAGCAGACAGTTATGTTCCATATAAAACTTGAAACTTGCAGAGTAGAGTCCGAAACTAGTAATAATACATAGGACCTTTTGCATAAGTAGTTGTTTGAAAGATTTAATCTAATTTTTCTCTTTGTTTTTACCACCAAAAAATAGCAATGTTTCTTCATCGCCAGTACACAGATCTTCCCTTTAATATTTTTAATCTGCCATCCCACTGCGATACTTCACAGATACTTCATTTAGAAAGTCAGTGGAAGACAATCTGGGTGATTTTACAATGTCATATAGCATCATGCTTTATGAATAATAAATGTTGGAATCTGACACATTCCATGGAAACGGTTCAGTTCTGCAAAAAGTGGCACAAGAAAGAGCCCATGTACAAGTCTGAGAGCTGATAGAAGACAGCAGCCATGAGAAGAGTCAGTCTGGTGTGAAGTCTGAGTTTGACCCTTAGAGGAACAGTGTACTTTTCTGATCTCTAAATGTTTAACCATACTGCTAGAAAAACATGGGTAAAAGTGCCTGTATCATGTTAACATTTGATAAATCAACATTTATCTATAATTTCACAACAAACCTAAAAAGGCTTCACTTACTCAGAAGGTCATGATGGATAATCTCAGTGTTTTCTTCTGGCCTTAGTGTATGAAAGAATCTATTTAAAGAGCGGTATTTGTCACTACCTATAACAACTGTTCAAACAGAAGTTGGCACAGAATAAGGCTGTTCCCAATAGCTAAAATACACAATATATGCTTCGTGTGATGTTTACTCTCACTTAGTTTCTCTGCTCACCATCTTTCTATTTGTTTCCAGGGCAGTTCAAAGGTTTAACTCTAATCATACAGAAAATATTTTGCATCATGGTTATCACACACGTCATTTCCTTATGCTCATTTAATGACATACGATGTAAACACAAGCAATATAAACTAATATTCTCTCCACCTGACCATTTGCATTCTAGAGGCTCACAGATGTTTTGATCAAGGTCTGTTTCAATTGGCCTAACCTGCAAATTACAGAGTTGTGAGTAGACAAGTTATTGTAAATCTAAATGTGGCAGGCAGCACAAATTTCAGCCCAAATGAATTTGTGATGTCTTGTGGCAGAGTGAATTATGTTTCAGTCAAGACTGTGTTCCCTGAACTAGATTGTTTCTGGCAGCCAAGGTGGTTTTGGGTACTAGTGCCATATGCTGGTTTCCCTGTCATCAGGTTGAACCTCAGTGAGAGATGGTCTTGTTGGTGGATGAGAAACATCGATGAGAAACTGCTGCCAGCAAGATAAAGAGTGTCAAAGAAGTATCTTTAGTACACTTACAGACTTACAGGCACCAGGGAAAGAGCATAAAATGCATACTGATGCAGCAAAACTAATGCTAAAGTTGGCAGACTGCAAAATGAATGGCAGATTCTGTATCCTCCAAATCGTCAGGTCGGAAGTGTGCATGATGTGCTGGTTAAGTCTAAATGAAACCATTATGTAAGATAGATTACAGTAGTTGTATTATGATTCTAGTACTATGTCATGGAAAGGTCAGATTAGAGAGATCACTGCTTCTTTTAGAACTTCAAGTCCAGTAATGTAGGGAAGTAGATCTGAGGAAGGGCCAGAGAACATTCTGTTTCTCTGCATCGTTCCACCTGCTGCATGTGTGCCAGCTGCACTCAAGCTGTGGCAGCTGCAGCAGACTTTTGGGGAAGTGTTAGTGAGAGCAGCCTTGGCATGAGTGTGACCATGGCATGAACTAATCCTTAGGGACCGTGTCTGACTCATTCTGGTGCTCACAGCAATAGGAGAGGTGTGCAGTGGCATGTTTTTGCCGTAAGTACGGCCTGCAGTGCAGTGACATCTGGCTTTACTCTCCTAAGCTCATGGGAAATGATGCAGTGTCTCAGGAGAACTCTGTAGGACAAGAAGGAGGAGATGGAAAAACTGCAGAAGCCTTGTGTCATTTTCATGGAATAGGTTCAGTGCTTGAATACAGACCAGGCAAAACTAAGTAGACCCCATTGTTGGAGAAAAGCCTGTATGAATCCATCTCCCTATGACTGTGATTATTACAAATTGTATGAAAGCTGGTGGCAGAGAGGGCAAGATGTAGAAAAGGAACATGGAAAGTAATTATAGAAAATTGTTTGCTAGGGGAACATTAAAAAGGTATAGAAACCCAAAACAAGATGACTAGAAAACAGAAAGCAGCAAATGGGCTGTGAGATGGCCTTGTTCAATACGATGAAACTGTGTAGCATAGCAAAGGATCATAGAATGGAGAAACTTCTCTGTTTACCGATAAAAGCAAACACAGATGAATTTGTTATCCTGCCAGATGTTCTGCTTTCTAGAAGGTGGGATAAATAATGAATCATTTTGGTTCTTATGTTACTTAAAGAAAGGCAAAATTTTGGTTTGACCACAGAGTGAAACTAACATACTAGAGGAGGACTGTGAAGTAGTGGCTGTGTTACCTTGGAAACAGCAAAAGCCTTCATTAGGTAGGTTGCTGTTAATAAACAGCTAATTAAGAATACTTGTAACAAAGCATAGATCATGCAGGATTGCATCAGACTAACTCAGAGTTTATTACTCTGAAGGGTAGCTCTACTGGGACAGATCATTAACTGGGGGAAAAAAACACAAAAGCAAAACAGGTTCAGTCATTTTGGAAAACAGTGCCTTAAAATAAGTGAGAATAGGGGATCACTGATATCAAGATTGCAATGAAAGGTTGTCCAACTCTGTCACATCACAGCAGTATGTACATACTGGGAAGGAAAAAGGAATAAGAAAGTTGGTTGTAATACAGTCTTGTTCTTAGATATGATGCAAAAACAGCATAGAGTGCCACGGTTGGAATCAAAAGGATCTTTGGTTAACCAAGGGGAAGAAATCTTAAGTAAATGAATTATAGGTCACACTGAAGGTCTGCATAGTTCATTTCTTCCACTACTAGATGCCTAGAGAAAGATCAAGAACAACATAGGTATTATTTCATCAATAAACACTCTTCAAGGCATCAGAATTTTAGGGTTTCTCTGATCTTCGGATACTTACAAAACACTTTGGACAACCTTGCTTAAAGGTCTTTGAAAACAGTTATCAAATTGCTCTTTTATTCCTCTGGAACTTGGACATCTTGTAACAATGAGTTTCACTTTTAGAAATCATATGAAAAAGTATTCTCTTGTGCTTATTTTAAACCAGCTCCCCCGTAGCTCCAGTTTCATGAGAAATACACCCATTAACCTAAATACCATCCTGTTCTGCTTTTCCAGCAGAAAATCCTGCTGAGCTAACTCTCTCCTCATTACAAAGTTGGGGTTTATACCTCTTCTCTTTCTATTCCATCCTTTCTGAAGGAATGTTATTAATACAGAGTATACATTCACAGGGTGTACTATGGATTTATATAGCAGCATGCTGATATTTCTGTTTTCCTAATGAGCTCATCCCAGCTATTTGCTTGATTACCCTTGAACACTGAGATGGGGTTTTCAGAGGACTACTTAGAATGACTTCAAAATATCTTTCCTGGGAAGCTACAGCTAACGTATAGATCATATAAATTAGTTGCTTCAGTTACCATTTTATCAGCAAATTAGTCACTGCTGCGAAATCTCTGATGTTTTTTTTTTTTCTTCCAGTTGATTCTTGTTTTAATCATTTTTGAAGGACTAATGATTTTAGAAGATACTGAGTAACATAGATCCCAAATCAGAGCAGCATTTTCCGCCATCTGAAAAGTGGCCATTGACTTCTCTATTTCGTTTTCCCCCTGTTAACCAGCCTGCAAGCTGTAAGAGGACCTTGTATGCTATCACATCACACAAACCTTCTTGCAGCAGTGAGGTGGTTTGAGATTTTTCAAAATTTTCCTGGGGATATGATATGCTGGCAGTCCATTGCCTCTTTCGTGTCAGAAACTCCCTCGTGGGAACACAACTGTTACTTGGGCTTTATTGTATAGAAAGACATAGAGAGGTTTCTGTATAACTTTATGGGAGACTTCTTTTCCTGACATAACTCTCTTCTAATAAATTCTACAGAAGACAGAAAAACAAATCTTATTTCTTTATAATATAGAACACACACAGTCAGTGTGTTGCAGTGGCTGGTGGGTAGCTGTGGTGATGACACTGCTACTTCTGTGAAGCATTTTGTTCCACTGTTGGGGGCTGTAGCTGTAGCTGATGATGAGAAAAATGAAAGCATCTCATACTTGTCACCAGAGAGCGAGGTCTGAGCTTCCTGAAGGAGAATGGCTCCTTCATTCCAAGGTCTTCTGAAAAGTATGGCCATCAAATTGAGGGAGGTGAGTCAGAGAACAACAATTTTCAGATTGTAGTAGCAGTTTCTTTCTTTCTGTAGTAAAGACTGGGGAATTTTATATGAATATTTAAGTAATATCTCTACCTTGAAAAACTACTGTCAAATATTTTATGTTTTAAAGAATAACTAAGCTAACAATCTTTGTCTGTGCTGCATTTAGTGCTGTACACTAAATGTTCCACCAATGAAAGGCTAGATTAAAATTCAAGTTTCCAGACTGCAGTGCCTCAGTATTTAGCTACAACATAGAAGTTTAACTACCCAAAATTCAGGATCGAGTTGTCCAACATTTCAGCTAACCAACTACAACACATATGGTAAGATTTTCTAGAGGGAAAACTGGGAGAATCTGAGCAAGAAGCCCTCCTGTCTGGTTTATACTGGAAATGCAGGCCTCTAGTCGTGGGAGTTTGGAGGGCCTGAAAATCTTCAGTGGTGCAGAATAGGAAATGGCATATGAGATTTGGAACAGTCCAAAGATCTCTAGATCTCTAACACATGGAAGCACACAGCTTTTCAAGGGTTAAAGTACAGCACTAAGGTTGGTTCATTCATGCTTTGTCAGTCCCACTGAGACCCTCTGTATTTCGGGTCTCCAGTCGCAAGATGACATAACTGCATGTCAGGTGTGCTGTGAGGATGCGTACTGTAGGCACAAGGCTGAGGCACTTGGCTAAAACAGCAAGGCTGGCTGTGGAATTGAGCTGGGGGAATGTAACCACACAGCTCTGTACCTTGCTGACTGTACAAGGACCTGCTTGTCTTTTTGCAGTGATCCTGAACGATCTTAAATCATCCTCTGTCTTCAGGAGATGCAACTGAGCCCACAAAAATATTTTCTGCAAAGTCTGGATCGATGATAGAACTGATGCAATGCACTGATATACATGAAAGGACAAGAGGGAACGGCCTTCAGTTGCACCAGGGGAGTTTCAAGTTGGGTATTAAGAATTTATTCTCAGAAAGCAGCGAGGCAGTGGCACAGGCTGCCCAGGGAGGTGGTGCAGTCACCATCTGTGGAGATGTTGAAGAACTGTGTGGATGTGGCACTGAGCGACGTGCTCAGTGGGCATGGTGGGGTTGGCAGTTGGACTAGGTGATCTGAGAGGGCTTTTCTGATCTTAACGATTCCGTGACTTTCGGCGTCCTGCAGCGTGCTGGGGACGGCTCTGGTACTGCCGCTGCTGGGCACACGCATCTCGGCGTGCACCGCGGGAGCGGCTCACAGACGGCCGCCTGTTCGGTGCCACGCTCCGTGGCCGCGGGCACTCGCGCGCATCCATCCGCACCAAGAACCGCCCTCCTGCCGAGCGTTGCTTTCCGCGGGCGCAGCTATCGTAGCGCGAGGGCCGCGCGCCCCGGGCACACACCGTGCAGCGTCGCAGCGATACGCGCACAGCCCCACAGGGCCGCCGCCCCCTGCTGCGCTCAGCGCGCGGCCCGCGCACACCCAGGGCCGGGCCCCAACGGCCGCCCGACGCCCCCCGGCCCCCGGCGAGGGGCGGCGCGCGGCTCCCTCTCCCGCCGCGGCCCGGCCCCTTCTCCCCCGGGCGCCGCCCCTCTCTCTCTCCCGGCGCCGCCCGTGAGTCAGGGCTTTGCCGGGCGGTAGCGGCGGCCGCGGCCGGAGCGGGCTCGCACCCTGTGCCGCGGGGCTCCATGGAGAAGGCGGCGGCGAGCGAGGGCGGCGGCAGCAACAGCAGCAGCCGCAGCAGCAGCCGCCCCGCGTCGGCGGGCTCCTCTCCCTCGTCCTCCTCAGCCGGCCGCGGGCTGCCGGGCCGGGCGGCGGCCGCGGGAAGGCTGGATGGAGGAGGAGGAGGAGGAGGAGGAGGAGGCGGCGGCAGCCCCGGCTCGGCGGCGGCCAGCCCGGGGGGCGCGCAGGCGCCGGGCGGCATCGGGAGGCGTCGGGAGCCGGTGCTGGAAGGGACGCTGAGCAAATACACCAACCTCCTACAGGGCTGGCAGAGCAGGTAATGCGCCGCCGGGCCGCGGCCTCCCGGCCCCCGCCGCCCCCAAGATGGTGCCCGGCAGCCGCCGCCCCGGGCCGCCCCCTCCCCGCCCCGGGCAGGTAGGCCGGTGCGGTGAGCCGGCCCTTTCCCGCCGCTCCGATCCGCTCTCTTCCTGCGGCCCTCGGAATTTATTTTCGTTTCGTTTCGTGTGATTTTCCATCCGAAGGAGAGGCGCACCGCTGTGTGGGTGCGGGAGGCTCCCGGCTCCCTTTCCGCGGTCCTCCTCGGGAACTTACCTTCCTCACGCTGGGAAAGTTGGGCGGGACAACCGGAACGGGTGCGAGCCTCACGGACCGAGTTAGAGAGAGGTGCCGTGCTTGTGTCTGCAGTCACCGGTGCGATTTGTTGGCTTCGGGGCGGGCCACCGAGGAAGCGGTGAGCCGGTGCTCTGAGGGCTGCCGCGCTGCCCTTCCTGCGTGACAGGTGCTGCGCTGCGCTGAGGTGGCGGCCGGCTGCGGGCGGGACGGCCGCTGTGCGCCCCGCTGGGCGTGGGGCCTCGCCGCGGGTTGTGGGACTGAGAACCGTGCGCTGGGGTCCGTGGAACGCGGAAGGCTCTCCATTGCTGCTTTACTTCTTGCTGAACTTACTGGATGGGTGAGGTTGGGTATCTGTACCTCAACTTTTGAATGTACGGCGTCGTGGTGGTGGCTCTGAAGAGAGGCAGTGGCAATAGAATGTCTGCAGGTCCAGCCACAAACCTTAGGAAAATGAGAAAGAAAACTTTGCTTAGGTTGAGTGATACCAAGCAGTGAGAATGCAGGCATAGCTCTCTCCTGGATGCTCTGGCAGTAATTTTAAAGCATTTGTAAGTGACAAAATTAAATGGTACAGATGCCGAGGATGCTTTGATGCTGACTCTTGCAGAGCAGGGCTGTAGCAATACTTGCTGAAAACTTTCAGAAACGGATCTGATTTCATGTGCGGGAGGGCACGCACAGGTTATACCCACTGTGAGTGATGATCCATACCCAATAGGGATAGGCACTTCTCTTCACAAACCAGGTGTCTTTCACTTAATGTATAGGCTGCTCTCATGGAGCCATAAAGAAGGCCCTTGACTATCTCTTGGCTACTGCTGCTCTGTGCTAGATTCGTGTCGGAATCCTGTCTGTTACTGACTTATGCAGACCTTCTGTCGCTTTGTTTAAGAACCAAATAAACACAGTTTGATATCAAAATGAACAACTAACCCTCCCTCCTTTTTATTTTTTTTTTCCTGGTACTGCCATATCTTTTGGTAGAAGCAGTAACTTTTCCTAATCGTGTAAGTGTTGCTAAGGGTCATTTTCAGGTAACCTGATGAAAATTGCAAAATTGAGGTCTTTGCTTGTAAATCTTTGGGTCTAGAACTGCCTGCTTGTTAGTTTTGGGCAGCGTTTAGCACTGATTAGATCTCTCATAAGGGTGGGAGTTTAAGACAACGTGTGTGATCTACATATGTCTGAGAAACTTCTGTCTGAAAACATTACAGAGATAAATGTCGCATTTTAATTAATATTATTTTACTCTTAGCAGTCTATTTTAATCCTGCTGTATAATGCTTTGTCAACCACTGATCTTATTTTGTGTAAATCTGGCTATTTGACTACATGACAGCTTCTGGGCTAAGTGATGTTTCTAGTTCATTCAGGTGTTCCTTGATCTATGTGTATGTTGACTGGGATTGGTGATGGCAGTTTTAAACAAAACAGTTGCTACTGGAAGATTACAAAAGTCGGTCTTACTATAATTTCCAATAAACAAGTATGCGTGGGTTAAAGTGAGGTTGTCTGTTTGGGAGTGTATGTATTGTGGAATGATCGTAGAAATTAGTTCTGAGTTTACTTCATCTGAAAAAATGCAGGATTGTTTTAAGTTCATGATCGATACAGCCAGATGGCATGAATATAAATAAAATGGAACGATAAAGAGGAATCTGATAGAGTTCAGTGATTGTGGATTTGAAATGTTTTTTAAAGTACCTTATCCATTAACCTAAATAATTTAAATGCATTTAACGTTAGCTTTTGCCATGAGGTATTGAAGTAGATAGGCTTTCTTTCCTAAGTTATTCCACGCTTATTATGCAGGGTGACCTCTAAAATTCTGAAGACGTTTTCCTCTTGTTTGAATTACAATACATTGGTGTGGCTTTTTTATCAATCCTCCTTTAAGGAGAGTATGCAAGATATTCCTATTTTGGATGGGGCAATATTGAAGCGTAACACTGCATTGATGAACAATAGCTGAAGTAATTGAAGGCCTCCGGTTCAGTCAATCTTGAGAGCTGCATTAATTTCTATTTTAAGAATTTCGGAGGGTTTATTGTCTATTACTAAATAAATCTATTTGTTCTCTTCCAGCAGGTTCAGGAACAGCCTGAACCTTCCAAAAAGAAAAAGAGCTAGATGGTGGGTTTTTTTTTGTTTGCTTTGAGGCAGTTTGTTGCACAGTAAAGTTGTCAAGGGGGCTGGGCTTTTAGAGTGTCTCTGCTGAAGTCTGACTTGCGATTGGTTTACACAGGTGCGAAGGCAAAGAGCAAAACAACCTCAAACACAGACACTTTCATGGAAGAACATTTGTGTCTGATCTGAGATACTAGAATATCTCACTGTCAGGACAGGTCAGGCATTGGCTGCAGGCCTGGTGTTAGCAACAGGGGGCCTGCATGAATGAACAAGGTTCTGGCCAAACTCAAATACAAAAAAGAAGCCTACAAAGGATGAAAGCAAGGTCAGGTAACCTGAAAGGAATACAGAGAGCACCTGGGGATGAAGTTAGGATAGCTAAAGTCCATAGGTAGAGTTGAAGCAGGCTAAGGATGTAAAAGCCCTTCCTGTTCCCCTTAACAAGTATATTAGTGACATAACTAGGAAGACGTTCCTTAGTGAAACAGGAGATCTGGTTACCTGAGACAGTGGTAAGGCTGAGGTACTGAATGGCCTTCTTCAGCAGCGTGGTTGCCTTCAGGAACACCAGTTTCCAGAGATCAGAAGGAAAGGCTGGAGCAAGGAAGTTGTAAGTTTAGTGGAGGAGGATCAAGTCAGGGAACACTTAAACAAACTGGACATTCTTAAGTTCATAAGCCCTGACCAGATGTGTCCATGAGTGCTGAGGGAGCTTGCAGGTATGATTGAGATGCAGCTCTTGGTATTCTTTGCTCAATAAGGGAAACTTGGAGAAATGCCAGAAGACTGAAGGAAAACAAACATTGCTCTTATTTTCAAGAAAGACTAGATGAAGGACACAGGTAACTACAGGCTGGTCAGCCTTCCCTTAGTCACTTGAAAGGTGATGAGACAGCTGATCCTGGAAACCATTTCCAGGCATATGAAGAAGATGATCAGGAGTAGTGAGTGTGGATTCAGCAAGGCGAAGTAACGCCTGGCAACCTGATAAGCTTCTACAGTGAAATCACCAGCCTTGTAGATGAGGGTGGAGATGTGGAAGTTACTTTCCTGGATCTTTGGTACTGTGCCCCATATGCTCATCATTGAGAAGCTATTGAAGTATAATCTGGATGAGCAGATGGTGAAGTGGCTGAATGTCAGTGCATAGAGTAGTGGTTAGTGGTTAGTGGTACAAAATCTAACTGGGGGCAAGTATTGAGCAGAGTACCCTAGGAGTTGATTCTGAGAACAGTCTTGTTCCACGTCTTGATTAAAGATGTGGATGATGAGGTATAGTAAACTTGCAGATGTCACGAAACTGGGGGAAGTGGCTTATTCAAAGGAATGTGCAGCCATCCAGAGTGACATGGACAGGCTGGAGGTAGGTTGTGGAGTCCAACAAAGAGAGATGGCAAGTCGTTCTGGGGAGTGATAATGCTGGATGTGCTGGGGGCCACACAGCACAGCAGAAAAGGACCTGGGAATCATGATAGACACCAAGGTAGCTGTGAGTCAGATGTGTGCCCTTGCAGATAAAAAAGCTAATGATATTCTTGGGTGTATTAGTAGGCAACTGTTGCCTAGGGAAAAAGAGATTGTCCAACTCTTGGAATCGTCTTAGTACTAACTATATAGAAAGTGCTGCAGCCCAGCCTTTCTGTTTGTTTCTTCCCTGTCATAAGAGAGGTGCAAAACATGTTGAGAGTCAAAGATTAAAGAGTCTAGTACAGCGATGACTGCTCCAGGTTCTTTCATTGGTACCATTCAAGTTCTAGGAATGAACTGTGACCTTTTTCCAGTGTAAAAAGCAAGTAGGTGGTCACTGGAGAAATACGACTGTACTTGAATATGTTATTGAAAGTTAAATGTATGTTGCTAGTTTCACATAAACTTGGAACTTAAAATGTCAAAAATCACTTATTAGTAATTTCTGTTTTAGACTATATGCTAATCATTTTTTTCCTTAATCCTGAAATCTAGGTAGCTTCTAGGTAGAAATGGGACTTTCTTTTTTTCACTCCTCTATTTCCTTCACTTTTTATTATTGAAACTTTTCGCTCCTAATTGTTTATTGTTGAAGGTCATTGTTAGAAAAAAAAAAAAAGCAAAACCTCTTTGTTGTATACCTCTGATTTAATTGTAGGAAAGTTAAAATTTTAAGTGAAGATGCACCCTGTCTGTGCTTAGGTAATGGTTGATTAAACCTAACTTGTTTGATCACTAACTGCTTGATTTACCTTGAATAGCTTTTTCTGTTGCCTCTAAGCAGATGTCAGGAGAATGGAGAAGGCTGTTGGAACTGAGAAGTTAGAGAATGGCTTTTATCAAGGTAATGGCAGGAAGAGAAATAGATCATTCTGTCTCTCTGCCCTTCAGTGATGCTTACAAGAAACATTTTGAAGAAAAAAAACTTTGAATGTCAGGTTGAAATTTAAAAGGATGGTCTTGTGGTTTGGACTTTGGAGATGTCCATGGCGGTTCTCCAAGCAATCCACATTTCTCTTGTCCCCGGGCAGGTAACCCAAGTTCTTTGTTCTTTGGCTGCCCATGTCACATAGCCTCACTGCTACTTATGCCTATGTGGAAGATAAGTTCATATAACGTATGGTAATTTACTGTGTAAGATGTTTGATGGCATCGTAGGCGTAGGAAAAGTCTGTTTAAAATAAAGGAGACTTGAGTGCTTTCACTCAGTGTGTTTGGGATTTTCAAGTGCACTTCAGAGCTGAGCAGCAGTCTTGGTACCAGAGGGAATGAAGTGACAGACAAAATAGACCGTGGTCTTCCTTTCACCCAGATGTCACACTTCATTTTCAGACAGTGAAAAGAAGTGGCAGTTGGCTCTAGCACTTACCCTTATCTGGATTTAGTTATTGCTAGTTCATCTCACTGCTGTCTTTTTGAATGGAGATCTCTGTGCTTAGCAACGCAGTGATAAATGTGGTTAGAGGGAGCACACATGTTCATGGTAGCTCATCTGAAAAAATGCACCCGTTTGTGCATACGGATTTGTGTTCAAGTAGGTGAAGTGACAGTAAGTTGTTAAACTAAGTAATGTGCCTTGGAGTCTTTTTGTGAGTATATAAGAAGTGTATTCAAGAGGTTTTTCACATCACTTTATATTTAAAAGCAATTATTAAATAAGAAGAATGCATTTGGGCTTTAGCTTCTCTTTGCATAACTAATATAATAATTCTTATCTTATTCTTTATGATCTATTTAAAAGGTTTTATTATATTTAAAGCCTTTCAAGTGAAAAGGGTGCTGAAAATCACTGTCAACTCTTAATGTAAAATGATGTATTTTAAATCAGCATTATAATGGATGATGAAACAAAAAGTATTGAATTTGATACAAATAAAAAAGTTGAGTTTCTTTTCTTGGCCAAATATATTTCCAGAACTTAATTTTTTTTCTTTTTTTCTCCCCAAGTATCATGTTGTTATGCTTTAGGTCTTTTAGGATGTTGGGAATATCTTTCTGAGATGGCTGAGCACGTTTCAGAACCTCATCCAGGGAGGCAAGGCTTCTTTTTTTTTTTTTCTTTTCTGCTGCAAATAGATTTCAGTAAGCGCTATTGAAATACTACTGTACTTCTCTTTCCAAGATGGCATTTACATCACACCGAAAGTAATGCCTCCTATATATTTCCTTGGAAACTACAAAAGATACAAAGAACATAGTAAGACTGGTAGAGTAAGCTATCACCTACAGAGCACTATTTTTTCAGCATACTCACCACCATTAGCTATGCATTTTCACCAGTGATGAACAAGAGCCAGTATGCCTTGCTTGTAAAAACAAACAAACAAACAAACAAAACCTGCACCAGTGAGTGACCTGCTATTTTACAGCTGCTGTGATGATGATGTTGCTAGGAAAATGTTGCCTGTGCAGTTCATCTTCCATCGGCCTGAACGGATGGAATTCAGAAGGTGCCGAATCTGGACTGTATGGTGGGTGTGGTAGGACAGTCCTGTAACGATTGGCAGTGTGCTCTGTGATCTTCAAGCTGGTGTGTTGTCATGTTGCAAGAGAAAGGTGGTTGTCTTCTCTGCCCTGACTCTGGAAGTTTGAGCCTTCAGCTTAGTCACGGTGGTGATGACCTCTGATTTTTGCAGGCCAACATAATAAAGTAGGAGGCATTACTTTGAGAGCAGCAACCACAATTAACAGGTAAATTGAGTAATTTAGAATCTAAGTACCAGTTACCTAGCACAAGCTGTAGCGTGTCTTGATTCCCGTTCCACCTGGACTTGTGTTTCTCTGGGAACGTGAGACTTTTTCCTCCAGTGATAGAGTGTTTGGAGCCAACTTTTAATTACTCACTGCTTAAGAAATTGCCTTTCTTAATATGTGTCAACCTTTTATTTTTATTTTTTTACTCTAATATTGTTATGTGTACTGTGTAGGAGACAGAAAACACTGCTTACCAAATTTCATTTCCTCATGCATCTTTTTGGAATGGTGATGTTATCATTTCTCTGTTGATAGCTGAACCAGTAGAATCTTCAGTGGAGCTACAAGTCAAGATTCCCAGTAATTTTAATAATGTATGACCTTATGATTACTATTGGCCGTTTCAATGTTTTCCTTCAAGTCTGGACACTGGAACGATATACAGTTAATTGTGATTGCACTAGGGAACAAATGCAAATGTAATACATCCCATTTTCTCCAATTCAGTATTTCCTGCTTAAAATGTCCACAACTTAGCTTTTAAGGTCTCCATTACAGTTTTGGGAAATTAGCTCTGTTTTGACTTGTGAATTTAACTCTCATTACACACAGCACTGATACTTCGTGTTCCCTGGTGTTGCTCTGGTTCTCCAGACAGATACATCCGTACCCCATCTCTTGCAATTGTCTGCTTGCCTTGCTTGAGTTGTATGTGGTCTAATGCTTGTTAGGCTCTTCTGTAAGCTGTATGTGTTGCTTCTTATTCTTCTTTCTTGTGTCCATTAGAATACTCATTTTGGAAGTACTGTGATGTTCCTTTATTTATTTTTTTTTCCAGTAGGAAGGTGATAAAATGTCTCTTTGCTATATGCTCTATCCGTGGTTAGCACATGGTTTTTCATCTCCCCATCTCCTCTCTTTTCATCTTAGAGTTTCTAGTGGCTTGTGGATGCCTTATTTTTGTAGGGGGAGAAGTAGTAATTATTTGTTTATAAACATTAAAAGCATTTAAGAGCATTTAAGAAATATAACTGGTGAAACATTATTAGTTGAAGAATTACTTTGGAAAAATACGTTAGTGTAAGGATTGGCTCTCTCTCTCTCTATATATACATATGTATGTATATATGTATGTATGAGTATATATATATATAGATAGATAGATAGTGCTTTTCCAGGCCAGTCTTCTCTCTTGTAATTACAGCTCTTTTTGTCACTAGATGTATGATTTTTATTTTGACGTTACTAGAATATGTGCTATTTGCTGAGGATAGCTTATTTTCATGTTATCAGCAATCTTTATGGAGATTTTTTTCATCTAGGTCATTGCTAAAAACTATAACCAAGACCTGATTGCCAAGGAATGCTATTAGAAATGCATTCACTTGAAGATCCTTGCTGTGTTATATTTTGAGGCTGGCTACATCCTTTAGCTGTTTTTCAATGCATTTAATGTCTCTTGCTGAAGTAGAATTGTACTGGGGTCTCCATGCTTCTTTTACTCTGGTTAGGGGAAGAAAAAAGTGAATTGGCTCATGACTGAGTTACCTAGGTGTCGGCAGGATGGAGCAATAAAAAGTGCCTTACTCATTGCTGCAAGCATTTGGGCATTTTGCACTGGCACAAAAACCTTCTGAAGGTATTTTTTTTTCTTTTGGTGCCTTATCACAGTAAGCTTTTTATAGAAGCTCTTGCTCTTGAAAACAGAAAAAATCTCTCTCAATTGGAAGGTTTGCCTTTCACACCATAGGGTAGGTTTTTTTCTTTGCCTTTGCCTTTGCCTTTGCCTTTGCCTTTGCCTTTGCCTTTGCCTTTGCCTTTGCCTTTGCCTTTGCCTTTGCCTTTGCCTTTGCCTTTGCCTTTGCCTTTGCCTTTGCCTTTTTTTTTTTCCCTTCCTTTGGGCACATTTAATCTTACCTGGTTATTAGGCTTGGATTTTGTTACTGTTGGGTTACGTGTCAGTCTTTTTATCTTATTTTTATTAAGCAAATGGAAGGAAAGGGTGATTTGACAGTAGAACAGGGGAAGAAAGATGAGGTGTGCAATGGTGAGAGAAACTTAGAAAGAAATAAAAGCTGCTGGAAGAGGGTTGATGGAGGGAAAGGGAGCCATGGAGGAGGAGGAAACGAAGGAAGGAATGAAGAATTAGGTACAAAACTGAAGACAGTACAGAGACCTTGAGCAATTTTTTTTTTTAATGAAAAAGAATGTCTAGAAATCATGTAATATATATTCAGAATGATGTTGAGGAAGCCTGTGTGAGAAAATCTGCTCTTAGTTTTAATCCCACTTGTAAGAACGACACAGAAGAAGTAGGCAGAAATTATTCTTTTCTACTTTGCAGAGCGCTCTGGGCAGTGCCAAGATTTTTCTGCTTTCTTACCTCTCCCACCTTCTGTGACAGAGTTTGTTCCACATTAATAGCATGTGAACTGCAGCCAGGGGAAGCTACTGACAGCGCCCACCTGGATATATAGTCCTGTGCCAGGCTTATCTTTGCCCTTTTAAACACAGTATTGTTCATGTGTAAATTTAAGCATATGTGATGATTTTTCCTTTTAAAGGTCACGCGTGTTGTTCCTTTGTTTTTCATTAAAGAATGAGTATCTGGATTTTTGTGCATACATAAGACAGAGATTTTAGAAATAGATATAAAGCAGCAACTTAACATTTAAAGGTCTTTCAAAGTAAATGTTGCTTGTAAATTAGAATGCGCTGTCTCCAGGGGGATTATGGCTAATACTCTGAATATCTCACAACATATTGATGAAACCACCATTTGGTGGGCTGTGGATTCTGTGCATATGTTTCTAGAAGCACTGTTGACAAGATACTGTGTTGTGAAGAGGGCTGCACATCAGCTGTCAAGACCAAACACAGAAACTTTAACTTCTCAGTCAATGAATCAATGATTTCAAGAGAAAAGGTAGGGCCAGCCCTATTCAGAGAGTAGACATGTAGAGCTGGGAAATTCCAGGTCTCGTGAGATGATGTAGTAAGAAAGAAAGATCTGGATTCTGCAGAGCTTTGTTTGGACTTATTGAGATGGAGAAGAGATAGAAGTAAGGTGGATAAGAGATGGAAAGGAGCCAGTGCAATGGTAGCTAGAAAGCAGCTTCCTTACTTTGTGTGTCTTAGTTTCATCCATATGATGTATAGAGAAGGCTTGGCGTGGTCTTGAATATGTTTGTAATTTCAAATTGGGGATTTGGTGATTACAGTTTTTTTTGTTTGTTTGTTTTTCTTTTTAAAGCTAAGAAAAACAAACTGTAGGGAAGAGAGAAACTGAGAAATAGAAAAAATCCAGAAGCAGGACCTCCTTCAATTGTCCATTGCATTATTTAGTTTCATATAAATAAATATATTTTGAAAAATACAGGCAACTCACAAAAATGGCATAAGTGTTATCATAGCTGAGTTCTCAGCCCCTTGTGTGTGAGCATAGAATAAATATTACTTGTTCAACAGGTTCTGTGGGTGAAATAGTATTTTAAATGAACGTTGCTGTTGGGAGAAGTGCCAATATTCATGAGGTTCAATTTGGAGAACCTAGATGATAAGTTATTGTCTTGAAAGTGAAAAATAACAGCTGCTTTAAGCAGTGTAGTAATCACACAGAACAAATTTGATGGAATAATATATCTGGTTTTAACTTGCATGCAAATTATTGCCCCAACAGGTGTGTTCAGAAGGTGTGTGTCTGCCTGAAAGTGTCTGATGGTCCATGTAATCATATAGAATATATTATAATAATTTGTGTCTGAAATAACTGTGGAGAATATACCTTTATGAATTATGTAAGCGATGCTGTGTGGAATGAGAGAGGAATGAAGAACTGGTATGAGGACTGCTGTTTCCTGGCATCAGCGCATGCCTTTCTGCATCTGGAAACTGCCTTTGAAATCTTTGTGTTTATTGCTTTTGTAAGTGGTGCTTCAGCTCTTATGATGTGTTCCAGGGTTTAGAAACAGCTAAAACCAGGCTGTTTCTTCCACATAAATTACACGGGTAATGTACGCTGGTCCACATGCTACAATAGCTAGATGAACATGAGAGAATTATCAGGAAAAAAAAAAAAAAAGAAGGAGCCAAATTCTTGTATGCACCAGTTTTGTATTGGCATTACAACCCTGGCCTAGGTGATGAAGACAAGAACGTTTCAGATAAAAGTGAGTTATGAACTGTGCTAATTTACTGCTTAGCTGGAAATGTTATTAATGCTTGGAACACATTACAACACATACAATTGAAAAAAAATCCTGACAGTGAGGTTGTATCCTTGTCAGCTTTGCAATACATTATTCTGTAGAAGTAGTTTCTAGAACTAAGTTGTAGCACAGCTGTTATCTTTTTTTCATTAAAAAAACAAAAACAAACCCATATTTTACACTGCGGTGTTTTTTAAAAAACAAAAGCCATCCCCAAAATTGTCTGTTTTATCAGGTAATACCATGGGTCGTTTGTAGAATTTGGGCAAGCCTTAAATGAAGCACTGTCTACTGAGATTAGAGGAAGAAGTGCTAGATCCCTAATAAAAGAGCCTTTCCTTGTTAAATCATTGTCAGAGGTTTAGATATGTGTTTAGGTTTATCTGTTGCAGCAGAACTGAGATCCAAAAGTGGCTCCCATTGATTATAAGATGCTGTGGTTTTCAAATTGAAACAGTAGGCTTTCAGTTTACAGGAAAGTTATTACATCTTGAGGTCTCTTATTCCTTGATGTTCCATATGTAGCTAAAAACAGTGCTGAGGAGTTGCTGGCTTCTGGCAAATACTCTTGCTGAGGACAGGGCATTGCAAAACAAGGTTGAACTATGAAGGTCTGACAGAGAAGTCAGTGAACTGTGATAAAACCTCCATAAAGCTTAGCTGGCTCAAGGCAGCTATATTTGTGGTATATTATTTGTTGATGGGATGGAATTTGTACTCTGTTGGATTGTACTGTTGTAATGCAGTGCAGTCAGTGTCTTTCTCTGGATAGGTTCTTTTTAAGGGGTTGGCTTCTGAATGTTGAAAATACGTCAGCTTGAAACCTAGCCAATATGAAAATAAACCAGGATTAGTTGTGTAAATACTTTCTTGCTTTTACTTACTTTTTTTTCTTTCTTTCTTTCTTTTTTTTTTTAAATTAAATTTTTTAATTAATACATGGGCTACTTAGTTTTGGCAGGTCTCAGTGCAGAATGTCCTGAGAACAATCACAGAAAATCAGAAAAATAACAAGAAAAGTCTGGGATACCAGAAACTTCTAGCTCTTCAGGTTTCTTCTATAATTAAATAACTTGCTGGGGGACTGCTAGTTACAAACCCCCTTCACATCCCCAGTTATATTTTGGTAGGAAAATGTGATTATGCTGGGAAAAGAACGTTACACTTTTCTTAAGTAAGGTACTAATTGAGACTTAGCATAAGAAGGTAAGAGAACAGCCACTATCTGAAAGCAAAACTCTGGATATATATGTACATATATGTGGATATAGATGTAGGAATTAGTTGCAGGCAGTAAGCAGGTGGTGTTTTTGGGCAGTCTCCTTCAGCTGCCCTGTCTTTCCCAGGGGCTTGAAGTGTCCAGTATTGCTCAGAAGAAAGCCTGTAACACATACTGCATTTCTGCTGGGCTTTGGGAGGCTGGCGGATTGTTCAAACGTAGGAAGAACTGAAGGTTCCCCTTTCACACTGTGACTGTGCCACACTGTCAGTGTGTGAAGTCTGTTGGGACTGTCTCTGTCATGCATGAGCTGTAATAGAGGGTGCAGACGACTGTGAAAGTTGGTAGGAGGCTCAGGTGGGCCTTGCTTGGGCACAGATGTTCCGGTAGGAGTTCTGTGCTGAAGGATGAGTCATAGGAAATGGCAACACCTTCTAAGCAGGTGCTGGAGCAGCTTAGAACTGTTAGCCTGATGGCTTGGGTTCATGTCTTTTCTAGTTTTTAAATGGAAGAATTAAAGTCTTGAGGAAAAAGTGTTGAAAAGGTGCTGAATCTTGTCTTTATCCTTCCTGTGTTGGATTGCCGGGTTGGCAGTTAAGTCTGAAGGGATATGAAGTAGGACCAGATAAGTGGCATGAATCTACCTGTCTTCTTTCTAGTGTTTGAAGGGTCCTTCTCAATATTTTCCCCTTTATCTGATCTTTTATTTGATGCTGTGGCAATGAGTGTAGGGTTGGTAGGTATTCTAGGAAGTGAATTGGAGAAAATACTTGAAAGTAAAGAGATCAGCTGTAAAAATGTTGCATTTTCTAATAGTTAGAACTGGACAGACTGACCGTTGGTTCCAGAGATTAGGCAATGGCTTGAAACCTTTTGGAATTTTATTCCCCTTGAGCTTAAGACTGGATTTTTCACAATTTATGTCTGAACAGATTGAACACTAGGGGTGTGGAATAGGTATCTCAACCAAGGGACTTGGACAGCTTAAATGGAACTGTCAGTGATAATAGAGAAAGCAGCTGGTACAGGAAGAGTATACAGTATGGTTTCTCACAGATTGTATTTTTGAGATGGTGTCAGGACATCAAGAACAGATGTCTAAGAGACTGAAAATGCCTACTGTACTCATATGTTGAGTTTTGACTTTCATTACATTCCTTCAACTGGATTTAGTTACTGGAATACTGAATTGCACACTTTTAAAAAGGAAACTATAAAAATTATGGAACTGTAACTAAGTTCTGGAAATCTGGAAACTACTGGAGCTCTGCTTTTGTGCCTTATCTATAATGATCTATACTTGTTCTGTTTGCTTCTTTTTTCCCTAATAGTATTGTCATACTTTAGTTGCTTGAACTAATTTTGATGAATCTGTTCTGTTTCAAAGAGTATTTAAACTTAGGAGTTGGTTTATTGCCCAGTGTTCGATGCAGAAGTTATGTTGTGTCCTTTTTTTTTTTTTTCCTCCCCAAAATTCCCTTCTCTGTTGTGGTTTCATGGACTGTGGTAGGCAGGCTTGTGATTGCAGTTTTAACAGCAAGCATCGATTACTAGAGGAATCTAAGGAATACCTTAATGTTATTTGCAAGAATTTTAGTCTGTTGTTAGGGACTTTTTCTCCAAGTGTATTTAGTGTTTGTTTTTTTTTTCCTCCTTTTATCACACTATTTCCTTGCCATTGCTTTTCATTTCATTCTGAGCAAAGAGGGTGCAGTGCTGGATATGGTGTATGGAGAAGTGTATGGGAGGGAGGCAGCAGGGTACCAAAGGGCACTGCAGAACAGGAATGACCTTTCAGTATCAAATCACTGCTAGGAAAATGTGTTAGTTTTTGCTCTCTAAGTTGAGAAGTATTACTTCTTTACAGTGTTTTCTTGTGAGAAATAATGTGTGTGCAAAATAATGCTTTTTAGATATGGCTGTTAAATGCATGACTTGTAGGTTCTGTTTTCATTTGAGACTTGTGTTCCATTAGAGAATTTTGTTTTCTTCACTTGAACATCTCCAATTATAATATCTTAGAAGCAAGTTGTTTTGAGGAGAGGGAGAATAACGGTGTATGTTCTGGATCACATCTTTTCTGTTTGGGGTGCTAGGCAAGAGAAACTAACAGCTGAGAATCAGCATCTGCTGAGAGTGTTTGTGAGTAGTTTGTACCATTTGGGAAGAAAATGGAAGAAAACTACAAAGAAGTGGTTAAATAGACAAGTACTTAGTACAGTATTGGTTTTTGTCATAATTAGAAACGATGACAAAAGCTAGAAGGAAGAAACACCACCACAAAAAGCAGAGCAGAAATGGGAGAGTTCAAGCTGTACAAATCAAATGAAACTGCTCTGACCCACTGCAGTGGAACTACCAGGTCACAGCCTGAACTTGCCAGGTTGAGCACCAGGTGAAAAGCCATGGCTAACCCAGGGAGCTCAGGGACGGGCAGCGCACCTGAGTGACTGGAAGGTGTGGAGCCTGGATCCATCCATCCTCACTCTCGTGTAAGGGTTAGCAGCTGATCATTAAGGAGTTCTCTGTATTAAGAAATACCAGGACTACTTTTTTTTTTTTCTTATTTTCAGTGTACTTGTTTTGAATTATTCACGCTGAATCCAAACAATTATAAGAATAAGATGATTGTAAGATGATTGTGTTGGTTTTTTTGTTTTTGTTTTTGTTTTTGGTCTTCTTCCATGGAAATACATCACATGCAAATTAGATGAAGTGTAACTTTTGGAAGGGCCTTGGCTTCCAGCAGATGTCATTTCTTTGCAGTCTTATACAAGCAACTCACATAGACAAATATCTCCTACTTTCTTCCAAATAACAATGTTTGAAAAGTGGATCAGTGCAAGAGACAGTGTCACCCAGCATGAGTCCATCAATTTTAATTTCACTGAGGACAGGTTTATTCACTCTGCAGGGGTGATGATCTCCAACAGTGAAGTGGGAGCAGACATAACAGCTTCTTCTGCCTGGAATACATTAATGGCACCTGTGATTTGGAGCCTGGGTGTATTCAGCAATAAAGGTGACTTTTGGTGTTTTCAAATGGTGTTTGTTTGAAAACTTTCAAAATGTATGGGGTGATTTAGCTTCCTGTGTACCTTTGAGTATTTTCCTGCTTGCCCTGCATGAACACATTTTTGTATTAATTTATTTATTGTCTTCTGGTGGTATTTCTGTCACATTGCTCTCTCAGGAAGACTAGAGAAAGCTGGAGCTAATATCTCTAGGTTCATATGACATCTTAGCTGTTTCTCATACATCAAAAGAAACAGAGGATACTTTTTCTACCTGCTGGTCATTTTTAAGCTTAGCAGAAGTGACATTAACCAGAGCTTTACACAGCGTGCCTGAGGGTGTTGAAAATGCAGAATATACTAGGTGTGTGCTTTCACTTGTAGGTTTAATTTTTCGTTATATAGAGGTTTTTGGATTAGCAGATGGTAAGCCAGAGGTCAAATAGATAATGTAAGGTAGAAATGAACGGGGAGAAACTAGTATTGTGTTTGTTCCTCTCTTTGAAGGAAAATACTCAGACCATTGTGCCATCAGTTGTGATTCTTAGTAGTGTTGAATACAGAAAAGTCTAAACATCAGAATTCTCTCTGCAGTTTTATCCGTGCTGATAAATACAACAACACAATATGTCACTGAAACAGCCCTCAGATGATACAGTTTCACAAGGTTTTTTGAACTGAATTAAAAACACGCTGTCACCTAAAGGAAGTAAACTTCTTACTTATTCCTCACTGCACTCACTCGTGGCCATGGGATTCCACTTACAGAAGTGACAAATAAACTTGAAAAAAAAAAAATAATTGTAAATATATCTTAAATGTCAATATCTGTCTTGTAAAGTACTCCAGCTTCAAGGATAACAGTTAAATCTTTGCTGTCACCAGTAAGTGCTTGCTTAGTTTGTTGAAGCTGCAGGAAAAAGTCCAGTGTTCTGTATAACTTGAAAGAATAACGCCAATATATTGTCAAAACACAGGCCTATGGGGGCAGTTGACCCCCTTCCCCCTCCCCTCCATCAGTTGTGTAATAAGCCCAGGAAGGAGTAACCAACTAGTTCTCATCTTTAAGTTGTCCAAGATGATTGTTGATGAGCTAGTTTTGGTAAGAACTTGTACAAAGAAAACTATCTTCACCAACTTATTTATTAGTCCCTAGAAGATACAGTCCAGTGAGGGACTGTATGCTTTGCTTTTGTTTGTGGGTGGAAGTCAAAGTAATAGTGTTTTATACTCAACTGTAGTGTCAATGTGAGTCTTCAGATTTCTGTTTACTTAGTTTTAGGTATATCTCCTGAAGGCTTCTGGCAAATCCAATGACCAAATTGTTCTGCTTGTCTGCTCCTGAATTGTCATCTTCTTCTGCTCTATAAATTGTCCATCGCTCGTTGGCAGCAGAGTGGTTGTGATAAAACCAAGTTCCTGTCTCCATAAAACATTACATGAGTGACTGCTCTAATTAATTTTCAGTAATATCTTTCTAATGAAAACTTCTGGGTACTTTTAATAAGAGATTCTACCAATCCCCTCTCACTTCTTGTATTGCGTGTTTAAATGTGAGGGAAGAACTAAGTAAGAGACAGTCCTGTTTTCTAGTAGATATTTTTTCCAGTAAGTGTTATCTACAAAATAGAGCAGCTTTTATAGCATAAAATTTAACTTTCCTTGATTTCAGGGTTTTTACGCTCTCTTAAAGTGGCCCTAGTATCCCGTAAATTCTTTTTTACTGCTTTACTTGCACTGGTATTTTCTCTTCATTCTTTATATGCTTGTCAGCTCCCTGAAGTTCCCTGACTAACCACTGTGCTGTACCTGTTTTAAGTGACAGGCTGTCACTGTAGCACATTTCACCTATTATGTTTCAGCTACACAGGCAATTTCCATGGCTTTTAACTCTAAGACATTGCAGCCCAAATAACTTCTGAGTTAAGACAACAGATTCCTTTTCTTTGTGAAATTGGCTCAAGCTATGATTGAACAGTGTTTCTAATTTCCGTTCTCTCACTGTTAAATTGAACAAAGAAGTAGGCACTTAGAGTAGCTGAACTACTCTACAGCTACTCTAATTGAAGTCAGAGTATTCTTGTTATTTGAGCTAGCTCTATTTGCAGTCCATTTTGTGGTCTTGATTACTTGAATAGTTTTCCAGACTTCCAACGTGGAGGTGTTTGGGCTTTGGCAGCCAGCAATCATCTCTTCCTCAGTTTCAGTGCTCTTGCTGCTGCTCAGGGTCACTCTCTGTGCCTTTGTTATTTGGTTTATTAATATTTCAGTCCCCAAGAGTACTTCATCTCCAGGTGACATCCAAACTAATATCAGATCTGACATAAAACCTCAGGCCCGCAGTGGCTGTCCTATGCTTAGGTACTTTCCTGCTTGAAACCAGTAATTTTTGGTAATGAAGATGTCTCAAAGTCAGCAAATGGGTGAAGGTGCCTTCGCCAGGCAGGACATAATATCTAGTCACAGTAATGCAGGTTTGAGTTGGACTTAATCCTTACAGGTTGTCACAGAAGAGAAAGGAAGAGTTGGGAGATACAGGTTAGAGAAATATTAACCAGATTTACCTCTGCAAGTATGGGTTGGGTTCATCATTGGCATGCGGTACAAGGGAAGTGATAGGACAGTTTAGGATAGGACAATTGGAAGGTATTGTGTAGTAGACACCTGTGATAAATATTCACTGCTTCCTTCCTTCCTGCATTTTCTGTGCTTTTGGTAATGGTGTCTGCCTCACTTAACATAACTTAGAGGACAGGCTCCAATAGCTAAAGGTGAAGAAGGGTGTGTGGGTACTTCAGTTGGATAGATGTTCTTTGTTTTCAGCAGTCTTTTTCTGCTGTATGTTTTGACATCACTGAAGTTTACTAGCAGCGAATAGCAGAGAACTTAGATTATGGATGATACTGAGTGGCTTGAGATAAAATTGTGATGTAGACCTGACTGTCTGACACATGTCTGTGGGATGTGGTTTTCTTTAAACTTTGCTGCATGATCATGCTGGTATAAACCCAACGATTTCAGACTTCCATTGGGCATAGTGGAGATAGGATACAAGATGTCTGAATTTGCTACTCTCCCATTATGTCGTAGGAAAACCAAGTTATCAAATGATTATTTTTCATTGATTTTTGGATGTTATAATAGCAAACACCAAAAAACCCCAAGGTAATGGCATGTCTTCTCTTTCAGTCTATTAAGAATCCTGCAAAATATGGCAAGTAGTTGTCAGAAATCTCTGTAATGTATTGGCTCTTGGTCAAGTTTAATTTCATTATTGATCTGTCATCATACGTGATTGTACAGAAAATGCATTCTCAGTGTGCGCATCTCTGTGTAGATACTACTGAAAGAATATGGCATAATAGCATCAGTCAGACTTAGACTTGTCAATTGGAGCAGCTGTGTTCACTGGCTACATTCAGTGTCATCTTATTACTTTCACTCAAATAAGCCTCTGAGATTCTTAGGTTTTAAGGTCATTTATAGTATGTTTAATGGACATAATAGAGCCTTCTAGTTCAAAATTTCAGCTTTCCACAATCTGGTATTTGTCTTGTTGGAGAGATGCATTTTTGGTGTGTGAAACTGCTTATTTTGTACTGAATTTTAAGTACTTTGTGGAAAAGGAGTTTGTTAGACACAATGCTATTTTTGATGTGAAGTGTACTCACCAAACCTATCAAATTCTATTGATTGTGTTGCTTCTGGAGATGCTTAAGACTTTGTAGTGATGTATGATTCCCTCAATATTTAGGGTTTTTTTTGTACGCGTGATTTATTGTATGATGAAAGCAAATGAGTTGATTTCTTTCCTTATGTCTCACCTTGATTGATCATAGGCTCTCCAAAGAGTTAATTTGAGTAGTCTTGTGGCACTTTGCTGTGAGACTATTCTTTGACTAAGCAGAGTACGTGCATTGTATTTTCTTTGCATCCTCTTGGTGTGCAAAATCTAAACAATATTAAACCCACTGGATTTTTGGAAAACAGAGAAAGTAAAGAACTTGATTTCTGATGGCTCCCAACTGACAAGATAAACATTTTCCTAATAGTTCTTTTCAGGAGAGTCTTTTTACCTCATCAGGGATCTCTGATAGTCTTTGCATGCTCAGCAGATAGGTGAAGTAATTTATGGTCACAGGGATTAGGTAGATGGAGTAATTTATAGGGACAAAGACTGCAGCACTTTCTGTCCAGCCATCTGGAATACCTCTGAGCCTCGAGTTGAAGACGAGTTAGAGGTCCCACTCCTTAGTGACACAAGGTGACTTAGTGACTTAGAAGGATATCAACAGGCTTGTTATGTAGAATGACTACTAATTTTTGGTGCTGGACAGGCAAGACCTGAGTGATAGAAAACTTGAGGAGGAGAAGTTAAGCAATTAGCAATAAGCATGTGTAGATAGCAGCTATGTATGTTTAGCAGGTATCTGTATGTCTAGTTAAGTGTTGGGAAGATTTGTGAACCTGAAGTAGTGCATGCGCACCTATTTGCAGGATGCCCGCCACTGCAATTGTGAATAAAATCTGCTTTTATCAGAGATGCTGTCCTGATAAATTATTTGGATATTTCCAGTGTTTTCAAGCCCAATTCCCTTTTGGCTGCAGTCCAGTTATTAGAAGTAACATGGAGTTGCTCTGTTCTTGTTTTGTGTCAAAGTTGTTTTCCTTGTAAATGAAAATTTATTTTTCTATCTGCAAACTGTTTTTCATCTGTGATGTGAGTTGAACTGGATGATAATACTGTTGTAATTAAGATTGCACTGACCTGTTTATTCCCCCCAGTTATGTCACTGTTAGCCTTTTCTCTGTGATCTGCAATACAGAAGTGAAGTCTGCTGAATTAAGTAGTAGCAAATTTAGAACAAATTAAAAAAAAAAAAAAAAAAAAAAAAGGAAGATAGGAAGGATTGTTAAACGTCACAAATAGCATTGGGCAGCCAGCCAGTTCACTGGAGTGGAAGGTCTAAGTGCTGCTTATGGTATCAATCTCAATTGTGTACCTTTTGTTTATCTGTTTGCTATAAATTGCTGTCCCTCAGTGTGGTGGTGTTGGATGTGCTGAAGCATGGATAAAGACAATTAATGTTCTTTTTCGTAATTGGTATGAATTCCAAGCCTGATGAGTGAAAAATAGATGCGTTATCATTAAGGCTATATTTTCTTCACAGCCCTAAAAAGCAACCTCTAAGCAAGTCCATTTGAAATTAGAGAACTATGTAGTATTACTTTATTTTTACTGTCTTCTCCTTTTACAAAAGGGCAGCTGACCTTAGTCTGTTGCTGTCTATAGAATTTCAGACTGTTGAGCAGGGGAAGGCAATTGGCTGAGGAAGCAAAAACTGAACTTATGAAGCAAATGTAGCTTCTTCAGATGAGAAGTGACATTTCTGTTCGTGACGTGTACTCACTTAGATGTGTAGAAATTGACTGGGACTTGGCAAAGCAGTAGAGATTTATCTTGAGATTTTGTGGATCTGTGGTTAAAATCAAGGAGAGCGTGATAATCAGAAGCAAGTCATCTATTAACTGTGAGTAATAATTCTAATTCTTATCTCTGTTTTAGATGTGTAATGCTTCCAAAAGTTCCCAGTTGAAGTTCAACTTGATTAGTAGAACTGTTTTTAAAAATCAAGTTTTCATTCTGAGTTGCTCAAAGTCAGTAAAGTTTTTAAAGAATACTGCAGGTTTGATTTTTTCTTACTTAAAAAAATGAGAAATTGAAGAACCTCAATAAAGGATGTTAAAAGGTAACCAAAATGTAAGCATGCTCTCCAACCACCAGTCTTCAAATGATGTCTTCAGAGATGACTTTTACCAGCAAAGTCCTTGATTGTCAAAAGTGTACGCAGGCTTCTTTATTGACATGAACAATTTCATTAATCTTATGGCTCAAGGTAAAAGAGGGGGGGAAAACCCAACAGCAGTTAATTAGTTGCATACGTATCTCCAAGGCCTAACAAGACAGTTTCCTAAAAATGAAATATTTCTGTATGACTTCTTTTCCACTTATTAGAACCATAAACTTTCCTTGGATGCAGTCATTTACTTTGTCAAGCAATTCTTACATACATTAAAAAAGGAATTATAGAATAGTTTGATTATTTTCAAAAATGCCATCTTCTTGAAGATTATGGAAACAGTGAAGGACATGCAGCTGGTTGGTAGTTGTTGGAGGTGAATTGCAGTGGACTGAAAGGAGAACTAGCAGTCCTGCCTAGAGAACTTCCTGGCATTACAGAGTAATGAAAACTTATTTTCAGACAGTTGGATGTGTTCAGAGCAGAGCAAAGATCGTAGCTATTATAAGAGGTGTTTTTTTGCTGGGGGCACACCTATGTGTGAGTTGAGATTTCTATTCAGTGTCAGCTTCAGCGGGCAATGTGCCATGTTATGGGTGTGAAACTGAAAGTTAAAATGCCTATAGCTGTTTTGATTTTTTTTTTTTTTTTTTTAATTTAAAAAAAATGTATTTCCATATGAGAATACTAAAATTTGTCATTTAAGTAGAAATGTGTGATATTTCTTGAAAACCTGTGATGTAAATAAATCATATGGGGAATGTTTATGTTGTTGTTCTGATAGTTTTAGATGTTTTCAGATCCTCTCAAACTGGGGCAGTATAAGAAGTATATTGGCAATATAGGAGAGTGGGTTTGGTTTTGTTTTCTTGCAGAAAATGCTGTAGCTGTTGTTCTGGCAGGTTCAGATGTAAACCATTTTTGTTCTAATATACCACAAGCATTTTATTGCTCCCTAAACCAAAACTATTGCTGTTTGTTAAATTCTTCTTGAATGGGGAAGCAAAAGTAAGCTTTCCATAGTTTGCTATAAAAATACACTTAACAGTAAATGTGAAATCCAGTTGAAATGGTTGATTTGTACAGTGCTTGAGTCTCTTTTTTTCAGCTCCACAAATTTAGAAAGCAACTGAGTTGTGCTTCCTAGTGTGTAATGTTTGCACTGCTTGACTTTCATTTTATTAATGAAATGGCTGTCAAGGTGGATGGATAGAGGGGTTAGGAATGGAACTGAATGATGAGTGTCAGGATAGGTAGTTACAAAATTCATAAGGCTTGGGATTTAGTTGGAGAGGAACGGTTTTGAAATACAAGTAAAATAGAAATTGTGTTGTCATCAGGCCTTTTTAACAAATGCATGAGTTACATTAAAAACCTGACAGTCTTTTTTTTGTTGTTTTTGCTAAAGCAGAAATACAATTCTTGATTGCTGAGTGTTGCTGAATGTTTTACCTTGTAATTGATATCAGTTGGTAATGCATCTGATGGACTCAGTTGTTAGGTATTTATGGACAACGAGAATTAAATATTTGAAAATACTCTGCTGTAACTAGCGGACAGTAGAACAAGCTATATCTTCCACTTGTTTGACACAGTGTACTTCTGGATGATAAGCAAAGAATCACAGAATATCCCGGGAGTCCAGTCCTGGCTCCACACAGGACCACCCAAGCCCAGTGTCTGAGAGCACAATCCAAATGCACCTTGAGCTCCGGCACTCAGCGCCCACAGCCCTTGGCAGGCTGCTCCATGCCCACCGCCCTCTGGCACAGACCCTGTCCCTAACTCCCAACCTGACTCCCCTGGCACAGCTCCGTTCTCTCGTGTCTGTCACACAGAGCAGAGCTCAGCGCTGCCCCTCCGCTCCCTGTGAGCAGCTGCAGCCGCCGTGATGCCTCCCCTCAGCTCGTCTGCTCTGTGCTGAGCAAACACAGGGAGCTCAGCTGCTGAAGTTGAAAGTAATTCCAGAGCAAATGTCAGAAATATGGCCAATTCATTTTGTGGAGTTGTGTTCCATGGATGAGGAGGAAATGTAAGAGTGAATCCCATGAGCAGGGAGGTCTGTGGCAAGTGCCCTGAAGTGGGGGAGGAATAGGAAGATCCGTGGTGAATCTCAGGATCTTGATGGAAGCTGCTGAGCTGGGGCTGGGCCGGAGGAGCAGGAAGCTGGTATTTTCCAAACAGTTTGTATCAAATGTGAACAGTTAAGCAGCTGTGAGGTTAGAACAATAGTGGTGGTCTCTTTTAATGAATATTAATTAAATAAAAGATTTTTTTTTTCCAGTTTTAGTGTAAGAGAAATACCAAGGGTTCTTTTGGAAGTGTGTGGCAGTTACAGTTATTTTGTAACTTCTGTATGACTCTTGCTGTTGTTTGTCTGGTATTCGATAACTCAGCTCTGCTACCTCCTGCCTGTCTGTTCTCTTAGGAGTATATTGAAGTTTTCATCAGCGGTAATCTGTAAATTAATTACAGAAATGCAATGTCCTGGGTAACTGTGTGCTCTATGAGCAAGCTCAGTAAAGTAACAGAGGAAAAGATGACAAGATTAATCAGTTCTAGGGAAGTTAATGCTGTTATTTCCCTGGTGTGAAGAACAAATGACTTGTGGAACTCAAGTTACCAGATACCCTTCTTCTTTTGATTACAGTTACATCAAGCTTCTAAAATGGGACATGCAGCATCATTACTTCTCTCTTGCTTTATATATATTGCTTTTCCATCCTCAGTTAATGAAAGAATCTGGTCTCCATTTCTCCTGTGTTTTTCTGATAGTCTCATCTGGATTATTTGTTTTGTGACATAAGAAAATGTTTTTGGAGGCTGTTTCTGTTTCTTCTATTTTTTTTTTTCCCCCTGAAGTCTTGTGTTGCTTGATTGAACATTTATCCCTCATTCCTTCTCCTAGCTCCTTTTTATCACTTTAATGTTTTTGAAAGTGTTATCCACCTGCCTCTGTTGTGAGGCTATAGATGTCTTATAGATATCTGTGCAGCTCCCTCCTTTTTTTTTTTTTCTCTGGGATACTGCTGTGAGAAAGGTGGGAAGGGGAGTCATGAATCAAATACTTTTCTGTTCAACTTGAACAAGGTCACAGTTAGAATGGATGACTATGAAAAGTTACTGATTTTTGGCCTCTTCAAAATCAGAGGAAAGCTATTTTGTTGACCTGAACAGTTTTTGCTGAGTTGTTAGAACTCTTCTTTCTATAGATAATTCTCTTTGCTTTTCTGGCTTTCAAAGTTGTCAGGCATAAAAACTGATTCATCTGGGATGACAAAAGAAGGCAGAGTACTTGAAGAGAGCAATGTGAAGGCTTATGAAAATTGAATCTTCTTTCCATTTAGTATTACTGTTCAAATTGTACTGAAAATGTTCAGCATGCTTTTACAAGCAACGAAGAAAGCATCTATAAAACGGAGGGGATGAGGCCAGTGGTAATGTTCTGTTTTTCTGAGACTATATATAACATAGGTTATGCTTGACTAGAAGGTCAAATTAACACTGATGCTATGGCTGTGATGACAAGCATATGGAAGGATGCCATCGTCTCTGCATATGTGGAATTTCAAAAGTTATTTCTGCAGGATGTCATGGTGCTGGTGAAAGGTACCTGGTACGTGAATGGCTGGTTTCCTTCTGTGGGGTAGCTTTATGCAATGCAAAGCATGTCTTTGTGGGGCTTATGTTCATTCTGGGGGTGCTTTGCTGGTCTAATATGTGAAGATTTTTCAACTGAAGTGCTCTTGCTAGATGTAATTTAATAGACTCTGTTCTAATAGACTCAAAGGATCTTTTTTCCTTGGTAGGAGAAGAGGTTTTTTTTTTTTTTAATGCAGTTGTTGCTTTTTTCTAAGCTGTGAAGATGCAGTGCTTTACTGCACGTGATGTAGTTGATAAAAGATGGCCTGATAACAGGAGTGAAGTAAAGTGGGGCAGTTGTCATGTGGATGTCACAGGCTCAGAATGGACTTGTTTGCTAAATCTAAATAGATAGAAAACTAAGAACTTATCAGTTGGATAGAGGGAAACACTTGCAGTAGGGTCAAACGACCATATCATTTTCTCAGGGGCATAGCTTCACTTCTGTCTGCTTTATCCCTTTGAATATGTAACAGATATTTCTAAAGTGGACAAGGAAAACTGAGAGTAAGTGAAACGAAAACGTGCTATGAAATGTGCAGTCAGAATTTTGATCAGATGTTTTTCAGTTCTGCTATTTTTACCGTTAAGTGCATCATCTCTCCCTACAGAGCAATCAGAAGAAGGGAAAAATGCTTTGTAAGAGAGGAAGCAGTATTGTAAAATCATTTAAAAGTCAAGCAAAACATGGAGATTATAGATTGGTGTAATAGATGGCAGTAAGTTAATCTTCAAATGTTGGCAATTTCTGTTTAGAGCTCCCTTATTTTTAGCACTGCTGTTGAAAACATGATGGTGGTTGACATTCAGTTTGCCATTGCTCTCCTCTTTTTTATGCTGTGAAGGTAAACTCTGTAGAGGATAGGTGGAAAGATGATTCATGATTACAAAGAGAGGGTTTCCATTTGTTCAGTGAGGGAAGGGTTGTGGAGATACTTATGGGAGATGGAGTCAGGGCAGAAGTGTGAGGATTAATGATGCACTAGCTTAAGATTATTTGAAGCAAGGATTGTTTACCTGTGGATAATTTAAAGCAAAGGTGATCTTTGTTCTGTTTTGGAGGCAGAGGGAGTAGAGTTGTGTGTAAAGGTGGCAAAAGATGCTTGCCCAAGCAAAATGTCTGAAGCTCTGATGATCTAAGGCAGTAGTTGCTTATTATACTCAAACTTATTTAGCTGGAAAAATTGAAGCAGGAAAGAACAACAGGAACCTCAGTAGGCTATGAAAACAAATGTTATGTGATGGAAAAGCTTAAAGGTGTTCTTAATATGGAAATATTGAAAAAAAAGGGCTAAAACAAAATGGCACTTTCAGAATAAAGTAATAACCTGAGCAAATCTGGGGTATGCGAAATAGCAAGTGTGATTAGTAAGAGTTTCTGAAATACTGAACAGAGATTTGTATATTTAAGTATGATAATCCTGTCTGGAGGAACAATAGCAAATGCGTGTTCCAAATGCCCACGTTAATGGTATTAGTCAATTTGTTAGGGCTTTTTTTTTGAAATTTTTTAACTTTTATTTTTTTGTGGAGGAAAGCACGTGGGTCGTATTTGCATCATATTCACTCTACGCTGTTGGGAATCCTTCATGTGAGCTAAGAGGTTTTCTGTCCTCTCTTGGCAAAGAGTTAAATTGTTGTTTTGTTTGATTATACGTGTGATTCCTACAGGAGAAAGCTATTTAAGATATGTGCTGTTGTGAAAGATGGCTATATTTAAAATAATGTTTCTGACTCACTTGAACTGCACAATTAATTTCATTTGTATGGTCTTACAGTCCTTGCAGTTCAGTTTATTGTAGAATGGCTGGGGCCAGTCGAAGATGAACGAGTGAAGTAGAATAATGTTGGTTGTTTACTGTTCAGCAGGAGGCTATCGCTCCTTCCCTTTCCAAAACAGCTGTGATGGAGCACAGTTTTTCACACCATACAAACAGTAGATGTTTTGCTTAATGACTTTAGATATGAGTAAGGACTCTGATTTTTGTACTTGTTTGTTTTTAAATGTATTTTTTTTATTACATGAAGCATTTATTTTGTGTTTCAACCTCGCAGGGCTTTTCTCAGAATCCTGCAAAAAAACATTCTATGAATAGCTAATTTGGAAATCAGATGATCATCAAACACAGTACCTTCTGTTTGCTTATTATTATTATTATTTTTTGCTCCCACATCTTAGCTGTATTGTTGTAGATAGCTACCGGTACTTCCTACTTACCCAGTGCTTAATGGGAACTGAATGTTCAGTTTCCTTTGCTTGACTTTCAGAACTAAACTCAGAACAACTGCGCGTGAAATACAATCACAGAAGTGAAAATATCATAACATTAATTGTGCTCATCCTTCTGCAAAAAGAGCTGCTCCTTTTCAGAAGACTAGTTGCAGGGAATTAGCATGTATAGAGGTTGTAAATGCAAAGGGAAAAAAGCAACCAATGGAGAAGAAGCTGTCTCTATCTTCAGTGCATCTCTTTAGTTAAAGCCTTCTTTCCTTGCTTTTGTGACTTGTGTGAACCTCTCTGTTAATCTGGAAGAAACCTGTGCAAAAGTATCAAATGTCCTTAAGAAAAAACACCCCAAACCCTCAAAACAACTGCTAGTCAAAATAATGTTACCTTATAGAATTGATTTACCAAGATTGGCTTATCCTTGTTTGTTTATGATCTTTTTTTTTTTTTTTAAAAGATAGATCCACTTTCCTCTAAGTAACTGCTTGAAAAACCCTTTCACAGAAATGTTGTATTTCTTTGAACAGGTACTTCGTGCTGGACTTCGAGACAGGAATTCTGCAGTATTTTGTGAATGAACAAAGTAAAACCCAGAAGCCTCGAGGAGCCTTGTCTTTAGCTGGAGCTATAATATCACCCAGCGATGAAGTACCGCACATGTTGGTGGTCTACTCAGCTAACGGAGAGATATTTAAACTGAGAGGTACGGTGCTGCTTAAAGTACCAGCTGTGGTGTTCTTCCTTTCTTGCTTCTGCATCTCCTCTCATTTATCTCTTACTTCCCTGTACTGGCAGAAGGTAGTAGTTGTACAGCTGTATTCTTGCATGCTGCACTATAAAACACAATGGAATAGTAATGTGGAGTTAAGTACGTGTGAGTTTAAAATGCATATTGTCTGTGGGAGATACCTTGTGTGCTGTCCACATCATGGCATTTAATTTCTAATCTTCTCCACTGCCACTGTCATGACAACAACATGTAATAATGAATCTGCTAAAGGGTTGAAGAAGGAAGAATGCCAGTGCAATACTATTAAGATTCTCAATTTTTAAATTTTAGATTTTTCAAGGATGGTCAGGGGGTGTTGTATCTTTAATAAGCATGCCAGCAAAATACAGGTGTAAAGAGAGGTTCAGTTGAACTGTACTGAAGAAGACCTGAAGTGTCTGCAGAATGTGTAACTTGTCTGGTTGACGGGCCTGGATGTAGTGTTTTCACGTATTTAAATGCTGAGATATGGCCTTTGTCCTTCATGGACAGTGATGATTAAAGGAAAAGTTGAAAGCCATCTTGAGGTACTTCTGCTTTTAAAAATGTCTGAAACTGGTAAAGAGTGTCTCAAATCAACATGAGACAAATAACAATGAGACCTTATTGCACTTTACAACTTCCTGAAGGGAGGTTGTGGTGCAAAAGGGTCTGGCCTCTTCTCCCAGTCTAATAGTAGGACCTGAGGAAATGGCCAGAAGCTGTACCAGAGGAGCTTTAGGTTGGATATTAGGAGAAACTTTTTCTCTCAGAGGGTGATCAGGCACTGGAATGGCTGCCAAGGGAGGTGGTGGAGTCGCCGTCCCTGGCAGTGTTCAAGAGGCGCCTGGATGAGGAGCTACGAGAGATGGTTTAGTGCTTGTGGTACTAATAGGAATGGGAGGGTGGTTGGACTAGATGATCTTGCAGGTCGTTTCCAACTTTGTGATTCTGTGAACAACTGGTAGTGATAACCATGAAGAAGTGTCATCAGCTTATTGCTTCCAGCTGGCCGCAGCATCTTAAGTTGAGATTTACATGTTGTGCTTCAGAAATTGCACATACTTAAATTAGAGTAAACTAGAATGTACAGTCCCAATGAGTAAATAACCTCCCTCTCTCTTTCTTCCTTCTCCGTTCCCTCTTGTCTCCTCCTCCCTTCATCTGCTGTTATTCCAAAAAAGAGTTCTCATGTGATCCCTTGCATTCTCTTGCTTCTGTTCTAGCTGCTGATGCAAAGGAGAAACAATATTGGATCAATCAGCTTCGATCCTGTGCCAAACATCACAAGGAAGGTAATTCAAAGGTAAATAATTAAGAGGGAGAAGTAATGACCGTTGTAAGTGATGTAGGTGAGGAACAGAATTATCTGGATGACAGACTGACTGCTGTAATCTGTGTTTATGTTCAGGTATTTCTGAATGAAAGCAGCAAGTTGTAATTCCTTGCTATCTGGAACAGAGTTCTTTTAGTCAGTTGGGCTTCTTTATTTTTAAATAAACATTGTCCAATTCATGGGAAATTCATGAATTGCATTTTGGATGTTGTCAGTAGATGGTTATTGAAAAATTGACCATTCATTAATAAATACCTGTGTGATATGCAGATTAGTATTTAATGGCTGTTACTAGAAAGCTTCGTGTATATGTTAGCAGTGGTCAGTTTTGCAAGTTCTTTAACAAATCTGGAAGGTGTCATCATATGAAGATTAATATGAATTCCTTCTCTTTAAAAGTGGTGTCTGAATTTTTCTCTTCAAACAGATGAATGTTTTGAATGGGTACTTCAAAAATAGCAGAATGATGAGTTGAGTGTTCCCTGCCTCTCGGCAGAAATGGCTTGAACCTATTTGAATTCCAGTGCCCCTTGAAGGTGGGAGAGATTACAAAATTAATAAAAACAATTTCAGGAATAAGTCGCTATTTTTATTTTGTGTGCCTTTAGTGTAGGTACTGAAAGTCACTTAGAAACAACCAGCAATTTCTGTTCTCACCTTCAGTCCTTTGAACACTTCCATTAATATATCTTAATATATCCAAGAATGAAAAGATTGCTTTCCTGCTGTGAATTGCTTGCTATATAAATAAATAAACACATTTAACTGCAATTGGAAAGGGCTCTGCCCTGCCCTGCTCTGGCATATGATATATCATCATATGTTAGCCGAACAGCTGGATGATATTTTGAAGAGAATGGCATTCACTGCAGTGACTGAAGTGAAATAGAAACATTTTTTTCTGCTTTTTTTGAGTGATGCTGACTTGTTAGGAAGTTATTCTAGTTCAGCAAAAGCCTTTTCTGAGAAAAATAAGTAACTTAGTTTTTCATTAATCTTTTTTCATTTTTATGCCAGACATTTAAACGTTGTTATTGTGTGGCTGTGACCCAGTGCCATTCTCCATATATTTTATTTATATATACTATATAATATCATCATGTTCTCTAATAATGATATCTTATAATAATTTTGATATTCTTCTTGAATCTTTTGTGGCGTTTGTGTTCCTTTGCTGAAGTTTCCTGAGGTTTATTGAAGTCCTGCAGGTGTAAGCAACACATAGTTAAATCTGCATCTGATTATATCCCTTTCTCATAACATGTTATGTTCTTTATTACAACACAAAACTGTTGTATGAAAATGTTGCTTGCATACTGAATATCGTCCGAAGGTGAGCTGCACAGCTGACAAGTAGACATAATACAAGCTAAGTCTGTTGCTGTGTTCTAATTAAATTTTACATCTTAATGATATAAAAGCAATAAAAGGATAATGTTCTGGCAAATAATACCCGTGCTGTAGGATAATTCCAGTGTTCTCAATATCCCCATACAAGTTTCATTTTGCTTAATTACAGAGCACTTAGCCTCCAGAGAGTGCCAAATCACACTCGTTGGAAGAAGTCATCTGTGTCTGGATAGGATTGCTGCTTTTTTTTAAAGACAATTCTAACTCAATTGGATTGTCCATGTCTTAATTAAAGTCAAATTGGAGTTTGGAGAGAAAGTGAATTCAAAAAGTAGGCCCATGCATGATTTTTTCTGGTAACTTCTGAGAATTGTCCAAAGCTTGATCAATTTTCAATTTCTTATCCCTTTTTCTCGAATGTTTGATGATGGTGGCTGTAAAACCATTACTGAATACACAGAATGCCTTTTATACAGCTCTTGTAATTTCAGCATATGTATCAGTTGTTGGATTGGCATATATAACCCTTGTTTCTCCCAGCGTGTATCAGCAGCGTGGCAAGGAACAAAAGCCTTTATCTTGTGAAGCAGCTTGTGCCTTGTATTGTGGTGAGATGAAAACTCTCCGCTTAGGTTTGTGGAAGAACAAAGGACTAGACTCCTTGTTCCAACACTCAGCTCAGAGCTGAGCAGTGAGCTGCTGAAAATTGAGTGGTGCAGTTTCTTGTTTCACCTCATCCCATCTTCCAGTTCTCTGCAGCAGCACACAGCAGTCTAGTTCCTTTCCTTTTGCTGCCACCTTTTGTACAGATTCTGCTGTGTTTCACACCTATGGGAGCTTGGGCATAAGAAACTGGCTCATTGAGGAATCAGGTGAGCACTGATAAAAGGCAAGCAGGAGACATGACACTGCTTATCATATGGTAAAGCCCTGCTGTCTTCCTCCTCCTGAATTGAGAATGGTCAAAATGAACCTGGCTAGAAGCTAACCTTCCTCTGGTTTAGTTTCAGGCTATGTATTTAAAACTGAGCCAACCTGATGACTGCTTGTCTCTGAGAGATTTTCTGGCTCTCCTTCCTCTCAATCAGTGTTCCTCGTGCCTGTTACAACCATCGTCTGGCCCTTTTGAAAGGCTGTTTGGTGAACTAAATTAGCAGAAAATTTTGTTTACTTTTCTGTCTCTCCTCTGGTTTAACTCCCTGACATTGTTGTCATTGGAGTCAGTGGGCATCATTTTATGGAGAGAGAGTAAAGAATGAAGATCAAAACTAAAACTGCTCCACCTGGGACAGCTGCAGTGATTTATTTGTAATTTAGGAACAGCACCCATAGTAATTTCTGGAAATTACTGGAAATCTGGAAAAGAAGTCAGTACTTGCCTGAAATAATTGAGGCAGATGTGTACTACTTCCTCTATAGCTGTAAGAATGACTGTCAGATCTTTGCAGGTTCTTCTTCAGTTCTCTCAGATTTCTTTTTGCCTTTCCTTTTGCCCGGTATGCTTTTCCACTTCTCTCTTCTTAATCTGGAGAACTGTAATAAAGCATTGTGCTTCTAATTAAAACATGCTTTGGAAATAATCCCTGTAGTGAGGCTGAGAAGGATGCATTGCTTGGCTGTAGATATGTATTTTTCACTTCCCTTCAGAACTTGCATGAAGATAGAGTTGCTCACATCGCTGGTTTCAAAATCTTTGAAAGAAGTCTTGAAGAAAAAAATTTCAAGGCTGAACATAAACATGCTGAAATGATTCTTGACAAATAAAATATTTTTATGAGCAAATAAACGTTAGTCTCTTGCTTAAAAGCAGACGAATGTATCGCCTTACGTAAAGATGATAAAGCATGGTAATAATCTGTTAGAAAAGTTAGTGCTGTAGATAGGGCTCTACACAAATATGCAGAGGATTCCATAAGCTAATCCCTTTTCAATGCTAGAATTTGGATTTTATGTAGTTTGTCATTTGCATTTTAATATTTCTGAATGATCAGAATGTAATTTAAACAGATCTGTGCATATTCTTCTTCAGTATTTGCTTACTTAGGATGCATTGGAGAAAGAAATAGATAGGAATTAAAATACTGAATGGTGGTGTCTCAGTTGTAATTACTTTCTGACTGTGTGACTTTTCACTGCTTTAAAGCTGTACACAGGGATTTGTGCTGTGCTGGATATGTATATGGAGGAGTAGAGGAATGTCGTTTCAGTATTTATTATTCTGTAGAAAACATCTGTGGCACAGTGCCTCTGAAGCAGATGATGATTATCATCCATAAACAGATATGACAGTTCACTTCAAAAATTAGTTTATTGATCTCTGGAACATTGCATTTGCTTTTGAAAATAAACAAAACTGTTTGCTTCTGGTAAATGGTGAAAAACTCTTCTCTGTGAGGAGAAAGAGTAATCTCTAGGGAAAATGAGTCATGAAACATTAGTGTAGTTGAAACATTAGTACAGCTGGAACTTGCTGTTCTATGGTTACGTTATTTAATTGTTGAGATTTTTCATATCCAAATTGAAGCATTCAGTATATTGCTTTTTTTCTCCTGGAGATGGACAGTCAAAATAAGGAGCTTAACCCAGGACTATATTAGCTAGGCATACTTTAGAGAGTTTTAGGTCATAAAACAAGGATGAATGTGAGTACAAATAACCTTTTATTATCTTCTGTATTTTTCTTTGATTGGGTTCTTTTTACTAGCAGGCAGAGTGTTGGAGCCATGGTAAAGTGTAGCCTCAGGAAAGGGTATTTGTAATCCCTTTCAGATGCTTCAGCTTCTGGGTTTCCTGGCTCATTACTAGCACCATGCATTACTGATTATTGAAGAACTTATATCTTCCTTTTGTCTCTCTTTTCATTATTATTGTTTTTTTTCTATCTACTTGCAAGCCAGAAGGCAGTGGCACCAAAGAAAAACATCTATGGTAATAGAGGAAAGAGCAGGAGATTAGGAGTAAAGTTCTGTCAGTTTGATTTCCTGGGAGAGTGAATTTGGGAAAATCACTGTTGCAGTATGTTGTGTAATTAGATGGCTTTTGGCTGTTTAAAAAAAAATAAAAAAAATCACATTGATTTTAACATTTTTAACAGCAACACTAAAGTTGATTTTTGCACAGCTGCGTGTCTAAATGCAAAAGATGCTTTTCATTCCCAGTTTTTTGTTTGAAGAAGTTCTGCAAAAGAAGAGTCAAGTACTTGGCTGGGATGTAAGTGTTGACAACGTGTTGCAAAATTAGAAAGCACAGGAAGGGGTGAGCGTGTCATTCCAGGAAAGGTCTCTCCTGGAAGTTGCAGGAAGAATCTGGCAGAAGTTGGTTACCAGCCCTTTGTCCTTGGGTTATGTATGCACGGTGCTCTGCTGCTGGGACAGATGCCTGGGGCAGGTCTGCTGCTTCCAGCTTCTGGGGAGTGCTGTTCCACTTCAAAAGGCTTTCTTGAGTGATTGTAGAAACTGCCTACTGCAAACACTCATCTGCATTTTGCATCTTTAAGTGCTTCACACTTACTAGTATCAGTTCCTTGCAGTTCTGTCTCATTTTGGTCATTGTTCAGGTTTTGCACCAATCTCATGAATTAAGGCACGGAACAGAAGAAAGATTACTTGCAAGCTGAGGTTTTATGTCTATCTTTGGGATGTGCTTAGGGTGAACTTTCTGAGTAGCCAGTGGTCCTCGTGTAGAGTTCATCTGGGTTCTGTATGTTATGGACATCTTCTAAAGAGTAATTCCAAGATTAGATGTGAGAAGATTTGTATGGTGGGGCTAGCTGCAGCTTTTGTGCTAATGGTGCCCTATCAAGTCTTTGACTTCCAGAAGTACATTTGGTGAAAGCTGTGTTGTGTGTGGGGACGCTGTCAGAGAGAACGTGTGGTGTCAGCTGCATTCAAAGGCTCTGGGAGCACTTTCAGTCTGTTTTGATCCATGGCCCAGCTGCAAGCAGTTCATGGTGGTTTGCAACAACGTCTTGAAGCAAAATAAAATAATTGTGTGAAATACGTACAAGTCAATTTATGAATGTCTCTCAAACTGTGCAAGTTAAATGGGATTATTTTGACTGCTGTTTTTTCTGAAAGCTCATTCTCTGTCATTCCTTTTGATTCTGTGTTTAAACAGAGATATTGCATGGATTTTTCCTTATTTATTTTATATTTCTTTTGTTATTTGCAGATCTATAACTTATTTTTCCCCCAAAGAAAACAAAAAAAAACATAATAAAACTAAACTTCTCATAGAGTGTTGCCTTCCTTCAAGTGAAACTAATGGCTGGGCTCACTGTTTTAAATTGCTGCTGCTTATCTATGTTTTGTGATCAGTGTAGCTATACGAAGGTAGCAGTCATGGATTTTTTTTTCATATTGTGATAGCATGATGCTAGAACATCAGTGATTCTCAGAAGATTTAATTCTAAAAATAACTTTTATTAAACTGAAGGATATGCTTCTCTTATACTGAAGAGTGAAGTGAAAGTATTCTCATGCTAGTCAATTTAGGAAAGAAAATGAGTAAATATGTTCTGCTATCATGCTAGGGGTAACTCTTTTCTGTGAGACTTCTACTTAGAAAGAAAATTCAGTCACATCCAGTTTTACTCAACTCCTTTTCTGAAATACCTTTTTCTCAGTTATTTTAAGTTGTGGTTGTTTCTAAACAATGCTATGTCATATGAAAGATGAATTTTAAGAAATGGTGAAACTCAGTTTCCTTTATGATAAATTCCACCCTTATGCTCTATATTTGAGAGTGGGTGGCAGGGGGAACATGTAACGTAGTTAACTCTTTCATCTTGTCTGAGCCAGATAATCTGCCTCATCATCTACAGTCACTGTAGTGGTAATGCATGACTTTAATTCCAGTGCTAGCTGACACTCGTCTACCCTGTATTTTGTCTTCTTTTAATAACTACAGAATTGCAGTGCTTGTGAGTAACTTGTTAACGTACAGGGAGAAAGACTGTACTCAAGTAATACTTCTGTGTACTTGCCAACAGACTCTAGGAATAGTTTCCCACATTCACAGTAACTCTCAGAAATATTGAAGGCTGCTGTCATTGCTTGTGCAGAGCTGGTAGGAGATATGAAATGTTTTTTCACTCACTGCACTGTGTATTTACCTCACTTTCTACAAGTGGTAGTAAATGTCATGCTCTGAATTGGCTTCTGTTTTATGAGGTAGTAGTTATTCTGTTTCAGTTTTAACCTTACAGATGCAATGAACAGTTTAAATAGAAAAGCTTTTTTATATTGTACCCATATATGATATGTCAGAGTGGTCTAGTGCATATCTGAGCTTGGCAACAGAAAACAAACAGAGGTAGCAACACTGATTAATGATAAGAACGAAGAAAGTTCTTGAATGTTTAGATGAATTTTATAGGCTGTATGTAAGGAGCATTCATGCTGCAAACACTATTGGAAACTTGTTTCTAGCCTTTTAAATTTTAAATATTTTCTGTTTATCCTAAGCTCACTCCAACACCTGTTAACAATTTAAACTATACTTTGGATAGGTCATATTTAGTTGAATGGATTGTGCATTGGCTTTGCCAAAATTACAGCTCTTTTCATGGTAAAATTTCAGCACTATATTGTTTCAAAAGTTTATTAGGTAAAAGCATTATTATAAGATGTCTTCCTTGCTATTCACACTAAATAGTTTGAATTATGGGTCAACATCTTCATTAAAAATGACTGTGTTGACAAATGTTATTATTCAGTCTTCAGAATCCTTCCTAATCTTTCCTAAAAAGTGTGCTTGTAGGAGTCTAACAGTGTGTTCTCACTTACGATTTTGTGGAGATTATTGAGGAGGCCAAGTTCAGATGATTCTAGAAAGGCAGTGGCCACAATATTTCTGAGAAGATCTGTGCTGAGCAATGCAGATGCTTCAAAAGAAATAAGTCAATACTGAGCTGTTAGATTTCCAGGTCCAAGCCTGTGAAGAAGGCAGAACACTGCAGATCTATAGCCTGAACTGCAGATTAATGATTTACGTAAAGATTGTTAACGTCAACATTCTGTTGCTTGTTTTAGAGCATTTCATCTTCCCGAAGTAGAAGCTCATCTCTGCTGCCACCTGGGACAGTTAATTCTCCTAGTGGCCAGAAACATATGAATCAAAGTGGGCCAACTGTTGTTACCATCACACATCACAAATCACCTGCAGCTGCTCGAAGAGCTAAGAGCCAGCATTCTGGCCAACTCCATGAAGTTAGAGAGGTAAGAGAATCTGATAACACTTCTTGCATTGCTTTGGAGTAAACAGTCTACTCTGACAAGTCAATACTTCTCTTTGTTTCCTACTCTCTATAACTGTTTTGTTTTGATCCCTTTGCTGAGCAAAAGCCTCTCTTTAGTTCTGGTTCAGCTTGAAGTCTGGTGTGTGCAGGCTTTTTATTCTTTGTGCACATACATTAAAAGGTGAAGTAGCACCCAGACTTTGCAGTGGTGCTTCAGTGCTGGAGGAACATCTCTTTTAAACTGCATGCAGCAAAACCTTTTCAATTGGAAAAAGGACCATAAAAGAACTAAGTGTAACTGGAAAAGAATTATTCTGATGAAGGAATGTGAAAGAAGGAGCAGCTGCCCCCCATCAGCAGTTTGTCTCTATACGGCCGTGGTCTTCACTTCGTTGACATTTTGCTGTTGTTGGCCTGCGATGGAAGAAGGATGTGTTCTTAGGAAACAAATAAAAAAACCCAAACAAACAAAGAAAAAATGTTTATTTCTATGTGTGTCTACCACAGTTTAAAAACTATAACTCCTGTACTGATTAAAATCTGTCTTCTAGGCAGCAAAAATAGTACAGAGATAAAGCTTAATGTGGCAGACGTTCACAGAGCTCACTTTCATCTTTCGTTCCTTGTTATTTTTGTTTTGTCTGAACTTCTTGCTATTCTCTAATAGTGCCTTTGTTAGTCTCTTTCCCACCTTTTCTACCAAAGAAACTGTTGGCAGCCTAACTTTAAAGCAATCTTTTATCACGTTAGTTTAAAATATCTGCCTTCATCCTTTAAGTTACAATCTGAAGAATCTACTTTTAAGTTTTGTCTCCTGGAATGTTTTATGAATTGAGGACTTTTAAAGTAAGAATTTGAATAAATTGTCTTTGTATGCTCTAATAGTGAGGACTTGGATTACACATTCTGATGAAGAACGCTTTTCTTCTGCTAACAGTAAAAGTGAGAATTTCCCTTGTATTCAGTACTGTATTAACAATACTTGTTCTGATTGTCTGATATTCCCTGCCACTGATTGTCACTGGTATTGACTTTATATTAGAGAGAAAACACATCTATTTGTTTTTCATTAGAATACCCTGTCTTTGTCATCTCCTCAAGTTGTTTCTACCTTACTAAATGTATTTGCTCTTATAGGCTGAATCCAGAGAGTACATTACTTCAATTAATAGAATAAACAGTGGGAGCTGTAGCAGATTCATTGAATAAAACTGACTGAGACTGAAAGGAATTGAAAAGGAGAGATTTAATGTGTACTGTTCATAATAATTTGGAAAGGGACAAAATCAACAAATCTGAAAGACTCTATTTGGGAAGGAAATGAATACTAGCTTATGTTAAACAGAAAAAATGTCACGATACTATCTCTACAGTAAATGCTGGTGAATGCTGACTCATTTGTTTATAGAATATTGCAGTGTGATGTCATTGCTTAAAGGTAAATATGACAGGATTTTATTTTGTAATTATAGATAATAACTTTACTATATTTTATGTGAGTCACAGCTCAGGTATCAAATCCTGTGAGAAAAGTTTCAAGAGCAACAATAAAAAGAAAAAAAATAGACACAGAACATATGTTTGAAAGTTCAAAGAAATGAATGTTTTTCAAGGAGAGAAAATTAAGATAAATATAGAAAGTTTTTATAAGGATTTTGTAATGAATTAAGAGATGTGGCCAGAGGCATTCACAAAACTGCCTTTAAATCTGGTCCTCTTTTATGTGAAAAGAGGAAAGGTGGGATGTAAAAGTGCAGAAAGAGTCAACAGCTGAATCTTTGCTTTTTATTTGGACGTTGGTATGGTTACAGTGAAGACAAGTCTGCAAGAGGTTTACAGATCTGTGTGTTAATGTTCCCTCCCTGATGAAGTAATTGAAAGTTCGACATCCAAATAAGCCTTTTTTTTTTCTCCTTAATGTGCTATAAAGAGGACTATGTTAGCATATTACGTCTTGTAAAATGCAGTAGTTGAATCAATGGAAGGAGCTGATGTGCTTCTGGAAAATGAGAAGAAGCCTTTTTCCTTTTTTTTAGAGGAGGGAAATATTTTAAACAACGTTATAGTAATCCTGTGATTTCATCTGTGAGACCTGTGAAAAACAGGAATGCAGCAGAAAGCTCATCCTTCACTTGGGATGTACAGTCTTCATTGCCTTGTGTAATATCCTTGGAAAGTTGAAATTGTTGCTCAATTCTGGACCAATTTATTCTGATATGATGAAGTTATTTGCAAACAGTGAAGTGCATCTCTGTGTAGCAGATAGAACGAGTGACTGACATTTTGCACTGGTATTTGGTGATACTTGGTTGTTCTTTTTCCTTTATAGTTAAAATTAACAACAGATTGTTTTCTGCTATTGCTTGTTCTGGCTGACTTAATTTTTTTTGACAAAATAGAGAATTGAAGCATAAAACAAACTATACCAAAGAGGAGTAATTAGAACCAAACTGTTGTGCAAAATTTTATAAAAGTTGTGTAAGTGCCCATGTAGGTACCCAAAATGACTCGTGCAGTGAAGTGGTTCTGTTCTGAAATCAGAACTTTTCAAAATCAAAAATTACCAAAACTTTTAAAAAGTGATTTAAGTGAAAAACTAAGCAGTGACGTGGAGCTTTTGACTGCCATAAAACTTAATACTTTTCCATAGTGCTGAGTTAAAAAGAAGCTAAGGACCATTGGTTTTCAGTATGGTGCATTTTTTAATTTAAATTCTACTATTCTCTTAAATGAGATTTTTAATTAACTTGATCTTGATTGTCCAGTCCATATTGATTTTGAAATACTTCATCGGAAGTGAAATTCATCATATATTAACTTGGAAGAACTGATATGTATATATGTATGTGTATATATATATATGTGTGTATATATGTATGTCTAGTTCTGCATATGTATATGTGCAGATCTGACCTCTCTGTTTGGCCATAACTTACCACTAAAGGAGTGATTTTGACTATTTTATAGTAATCAAAATGTGTGTAGTCTTGACATCACATTCTGTTTTTTAAACTATACGTATCGTTATCCTCTTTGCAGTTTGTGATAAGAGCTATACCTGCAGAATTCTTCCCTATAGGTGGTTAAAATTAGCTGGAACATAAAGCCAAGTGGCTGCATCACGTTCCTTACTAAATTTTAGCTGCCATGGAACTAAGTAATAGTGGCACACTTTATCTTGGAATGGTGTTTGTTTTGGCTAAGAATAAGTGATTAGAATCTAGCCGCTGCCAGGGTTACTGCTGTTGTTGAAGTGAATGTTTTGTAACAACGTACGTTAATAATTTACAGACCATTGGAGAAATTAAATAGGGTTAGCCAGAAGAAATCTAGAGAAATAGTTATTTTCCATCATTTTGAGGAGTGAAAAGAAAATTTTGGATCCCTCTGGAATATGGTGTGTTTAACAAGCTATGATACTGTATAATGGACTTATCATTGGCATGTGTTCTGAGCACATGTAGTGAGATCTGGATTTCATGAGGCCTCCACCAACGCGATACACATCACAGGTGGACAGTCCCTGACTTTGGTGAGGACTGTTTTTGGCAAGATTACAATCCTGCTGCTTCTTGCCTCTCCATGGCCATATATTATTATTATTATTATATATATCATTACCTTTTGATCCCTGCAGGAATCACGCAACTGACTGGTAAGTTATTTGCTTCCTCTAGAAATTTGTGTTCCTCATACAGTATGAGAAGTGCAAGCATGCTGCACTTTCTTCCTAGCTGTCCAACAGTGTTGGTGTGATTAGTTACTATCCATACTGTTGTAGACAGAAAGTTAAATTAGACCACGTAGTAACAGATACAATTATTTGATGTCTTGCAGGGCAGTTTCTTTGGAGACTGTTTGATTTCTTTGTAGATGTGTCATCTCCTAAGGCTATTGGTTCTACCACAAGTTAGTGTTGCTTAACTTAATAAAAAAAAAAAAAGTCTCCTTAGGGAATAAATGGGATGCTTAAATCTCTGTGGGTATCAGGCTAAGTAGTAAATGTGCTTGTGCTTATAGAAATTACAGTACTATAAAACAACAGCTATGAAGTTGTGTAGGCAAGAGTGGAATACTTTTATTATGCAAATCTTCACCTCGTCTTTGTAGTTCAATGCATACGAGCTGCACCTTTCTAAACTACACCTTGTTGTTAACTTTTGCTTGAATGTGAAATCAAACGCAGCGTCATCTTGGTCTCCAAATACACAAGCAGGGAGAGTTAAGGTTGCTATGGGAATCATAGAGCAAATGTTCTGCTAAATTACACCATTTGCCCGTGTGAGTAATGTCAAGAGTGAATGTCATTTGTTATTTGTTAAATTTTGTTGTTGTTACTCCTAATCTGAAAAATATTAATGATGCAAACATGGCTTCTTTTTATTAAATTTTTCTCAGCCAGTAGTTCAGTAGTAATTGAGTATGTGGAAAGATGATCATTTTAAATCACTTAAATGGCAATTTTATAAATTAAGGATATTACGTGTGTGATAGCTACATTTGGAGGCTGCTGCAGCATTCGTTTTCTAAAGCAATTTTGGAGAAGCTAAGATCACTGTTTTCAGTTTTTGGAGCATTTCATTAAATTTTAACTAAACAGAAAGCTTGTGAAGGAGCTTTAGAAGTGAAATTTGAGGGGAAAGTCAGTCTTCATCATCCTCACACCTTCAAAATTCTCAATTAATGTTGAATATAAAGCAGAATTCACCTGTTCTGTGTGAAAAAGGGTTGTACCCTATCATATGCTTATCTACATTTTGAAAACCTACCAGGCTGTTCTCTTGCGCTGATACTGCAGTTGTTTCAGAGTTGACAGTTTGGAAATGAAGCTTTGAAGCAAACATGGTTCTGTAAACCTTTTTTTGAGATGTGAGGATGTCACGTCACGGCTGGTTGTTAGCAGCCTTCCTTTCAGTGCACATTTCTGGCTAGCTGGTGCAGCAGTGATGTTCACAGCAAGTCCTTAATGAGATAAGGTGCGCTTAATTTTGATAGCTGTGCTTATAACAGCAGTAACTGCTTCCAAGATACATGGGCTGTTTTGTTAACCTACTTAAAATTCAATTTTTATTAAATGAAGTAGAAGATATTTTCGAGTGTTCTCAGTGATGACAATGTAGTGTTAGGTGGCTAGTCAATTTTCAGATGTTAATTACAGAAAGTACTTAAGTAAATGACCTCCAGGAGAAAGTTTTCAGGCCTCATCCCCTGCTGCACCACGGCCTCCTCCATGGCTGCACATGGAGATCTGCTCTGCGTGGTGCCCATGGGCTGCAGGGGGAAAGTCTGCTCCTCTGTTGGCCACTCCTGGGCTGAAGGGAAGTTCTGCTCAGTGCTTAGAGCACTTCCTGCCCTCATTCTGCACTGACCTGGGTGTTTGCAGGGTGTCTCTTTTGGGGGAGCTGGCTCATATCTGACATGGGGCAGCTTCTGTGCCCTTGCCACTTAAATCCATTATAGATACATTGGAAATCTCTATAAGAATTACCTGTATGGAGTATTGGGCAACTCTGTATCACCAGAGGTGTTTCTGTGTATTCTGAGGTGAAATAGAATGTTTGTTTTCTTTTAAAATCCAAAATTATTAGTGATGTGTTCTCAGAGAATCACCTCGCATAAAAATCTACCTCTGAAATGTATAATTTATCTTATAGAGCAATGCAGCTTAAGTTACCAACAATAGCTTTTGTCAATAGTATGCTATACAGTGATGAAGTAACAGAACATTTCTGTGACTGCTGATGTTGACTTAATGACTAGCAGCAACATTTTAGGTGTCCTTTTGAATGCTTAACAGTCACAAATGTGCCTTACTTGCCAGTAATCAAAATATGCTTTCCAGTTTTCTGCTGTAACTATTAACTGATCCTTATTTAATGTAGGAGAAACTGCTGTTCAGAAGAGCTCATAGGATAACATGCACTTGTGAGTAACACAATCATTAAAAGTAACTTTCCTCGCAGATTTTGAACTAATCTGTATAGTGAAATGAAACAATCTAATTTTCCACCAGAAGCTTGTCAGAATCTGTGTTCTCAATGCTATGTTCTGTGGTTTAAAATTCAAAAACGCACTTCTTGCTTGGCTGGATGGCAGCCAGTTGCTGTCCAAGATTTACTTGAAATTGCAGGCTTCTTCCTTTTGCTTCTTAATTTTTGGTTCTTGATCACTGGAAGCAACTTCCAGTGGGTGAGAAGAATCCTCAACAAAACACCACCAACCTTTGCAGCTGCTACTTGCTTTTACTTTTCTCTGTTTTTGCCTCAAGATCCTTGTGTTCTGCTCCTCTTGAGTTATCTTTAATAGCAAATGTTAAGTCTAAGTAAGTAGCTGTTAATAGGATATGGTTAATCTAACAGGTAGGCAAACAAATATTCAAGGAAAGAGCTCTTAAGATAGCAGGGGGAACCTGGTAGTTACTATATACTGGTTGTACTTTTTGCTTCAGCCTTATGTTGGCAGCAAATGGCAAACATTACCTGTAGATGTACAGGTTATCCAAAGGCAGCTTTAATAAAACAGGCAATGAAGAAAACCGGTCATTATCTACTGCTATAAAATAGATCCTGATGCCGAGACAGCTCCCTCCAGTGGCAAAATGGCCTTTGCTAGATTAATAGTTTGTGTTTTGGAAAGAGGAAAAAAAAAGTGTAGCCCATGCACTCTGATTTGTGGAGAAAAATAGTGCTCACTGATACTGTTTGTCTGAATCATGTTTTTTTACTTGAGTGTTAATTACAAAAACCAGATCTTAGTAAAAAGCTTTGACTTCTCACCCAAAGGCTTGCTTAGTGGCTCTTTGAAACATTCTTAAGATAGCTGATGCTATCAGAGCAATTCTTTTTACTTCAGTCTTTTAGCACTTTAGTTTGTTTTGAAATCTTCCTCTTATGCAAGGAAAAGAAGCTGAAGTGTATGTTGGTTTAGAAGGGAGAGCTATTGTCCTCTCTTGATCTTAAGGAAAAAGAAGAGACTGAGAACTGGCAGGTTTTTTTTTTTTTTTTTTTTAATAGCTCAGTAGGGAGCCATCAGAAGGTAAATATCTCAGGATACTGATTAAGATGAAAAGTATTTCCTCTTTCCATCTTTCACTATCTCGTTTCCCAGGTGAGGAGTAGGGCAGACTGTATACAGAAAGCATGTATTTAATCTTAAGTCTGAAAGTGTGATCTTAACAAAGCATGGTAGTAACTCTGCCTGAGACAGCAAAGAGAAACACCTGATGTCTTTTGCCCCCGAGTAAGTGGGCTGTTTTACTGAGATTTCTGATAGCATTCTTGGGAATTCTGCCAGAATTGCTGAATGCTCTCTGCAGAGTTGCATATATGTTGCAAAGGCTGTGAACCACTCTCTGGCAACCTCTTTTTTTTTCCCTCACATCTGTCATTGCACGTGGAGAGAAGCAGAATTTCCTGGAAACTCAGAATGTTTGCATCCAAATAAAGTATTTGCACTCAAATAGAATCTCAGAGAATATTAACAGTTAGAGATTTTCATATAGTTCTTAGTACTTAAAGATGAGATCTGTTGAGAATATCCTGTGCGTTTTTTTGTTTATTTTTTTCTGAACAGAGAAATGCTTTTGTAAAACAGGTGGCTAATCAGCTCCTTTTCTTGCTGAGCTTGTGCCTGTTTTAAAACACTGAAGGAAAGGAGGAGGTATGTCCTATATGCCCAGGTTGCAATAGTCTGAGAATTTGTCAGAGGAGAAGATTACTTTTTCTTCTCCGGTGCTGGAAGCAATGTTTAGAGCTTCCAGATCAATAACCAGAAAATACTCTTCTCTCCCCTTTCCTTCCTCACTCTAATACCCAACAGCCTTCTGGGCTTAAAAAAGAAAATGTAGTGTGCAGACCTGCTAAATACAGTCTGATTGCTGTAAATGTACAATTAGCAGGAAAGTAGCTTGAATATGTGATTAATAAGTTAGTGGACAGGAGGCCAAAGAGTGAGAAGTCTATAGATAATCAAGTGATGAATCATATTTTCAAAAAATGCAGTGATATTGTCTTACAAGCATATATAGCAAGTAACCAGTTAATGGAACTTAAAAAGTATAAACCATAGATTGAATGTGTAGTGCTGGTAAAGAGTGGAGCATAGGAATATTTGAACAGATTAAGCAGTCAGTTTTGAAAGTAAATAGTGGGAGATGACAGTTAAGAGCCAGCTGCTCCTTGGTGTGTACATCTTGTGCCACAGTCCCTGGGGAGCTCACAGCCCCTCCTAATGGTTACCAGTGGAACAGCGTCATCATCAGTGGAAACAGCAGATTGGAAAGAGTAGAGCAGATTGGAAAGGGAAGAAGCAACCAAATCATTCTGTTTCCTGCTGGTTGTCTTAGGCTCTGCTCAGAATTGGTCCAGTCTAATAACATTAGTTTCTCTGTTCTTTAAGGGTTTCCACAAAAGGAATCGCCCTGTGGAGTGCCCTGCAAGTAGACAGAGCAAAAGAACCAAAACAAAACCCTAAAGGAAATTATGCTATGTCAGCTGAGACAATAGGATATGTAGGAACTGGCTTTTCCTGTAACAGATTATGTGAATTTCTGGTTTGGGAAAACAGAACAAAATAACAGATGGGAGTGGGGAAGCTTGTGCTTTTTATTTTCATTTTATTTTTTATTTCTGCAAGGAAGGAAATAGAATTGTGGAAAAAGGAGCAAGGACTGCAAGGAAAACTTGTCCTGGTGGTTAGCTGCTGTTGTGTTTGTCAGAGGTATAGTTCTGTTTGTTCTGTCACTTTTTGTGCCTCTGTCTGCAAATTACATGCCAAGCGAAAATTAACTTGCTCCTTTGAAGCTTCTTTGATAGGATGTGTGCGTCTAAGCCTTAATAACTATTATATAACAGAGTCATTTCAGTTTTACTCTTCGTTGTTTGCATCTTTGAAATAATTGAGGTCAAGCTGGTTCTTATCCTGAGGTGACAATAATGGAGAATTGCGTGCTTTTTCTTCATAATGGAAGGGAGTATTAATCAAGAAAGAGCAGTTGATATGGATATCATTATCCTGTTCCATCTTTCCAAGATGCTTTCAGAATATCTCACTTAGTGTCCTAGGATCCTTTGGCAAAGTTTTTTTTTTTCATTAGAATAACAGTGTTCACAGAGGCTGCTGTGTATTTTTGTCCAGATTGAAGCTCTGTGGGAAGAATTTCTTTCTGCGTACAGCTCAAGAAAGCCCTTTTTGGTCAAAAACTGACTTTTTTTTAATTGAAAGCAAAGCATATAGGTCTGTTAATTGTAGAGTAAGCATGTCTGTAGTCATATGGTCGTGTGTACCTTTCTACACTAAACAGATTCAAGACTGAAAAGCAGAAAGTTCCTTAATAAGAGATTGGTGTTACGTACTGCATCACCTTTAGCAACAATTCTTGTATATAACTCTTTCACTTCAACTATATATTAAGCTCTAATTTTGCCTTTCTACCTTGCATACTGTTGATGGAATCCCACTAGAATGTTGATGGAGGTGACTTTACTGAAGAAAAGGGGTAAAACTATAAATCCTTGTCAGGAAATCCTTCATTAAGCAGGAAGGTGTATGTATCAAGCGATCTTGAGAAAGTTGGAGGAGAATTTTCAGAGGTTAGGTCCAGGGAAGGAAACTGCTCTTACTCTGCAGTGGTTATAACTCAAAATAAGAACATATCAAATGGGAGGGAAATAAAACCCAAATTCCACACTTCTACTGCAACTGTAGAATTTATCTTCATTTGACAGACATTTCAGTAGGAGAGGTATACTTTCTGAGCTGGTGATTGGCAGCACTGAATTCTCCAGATGTAGCTGAAAACAAGCTAAAGAAGGAAGTAATATTTGTTAGTGGTTTTTTTTTGTTTTGTTTTGTTTTTTGCATGCTTCCTTTTCAGAATAAGTAATTGAAATTGGGAAAGCTTCATGGAAATACCATGTGGGGAATCATGAAGTTGTGCTGAGATGTTAGCCAGAGTGTCACATCAGTGACTGGCATGAAGTAGTCTTCAGTGACACTGGAGTTCCATGTGTTTGCCTTACATTTTGATATATACTTGGTATATGAATCTCTATATTACGCTTTGATAGAAATTGATTGACTGTTCTAACTTTTAATTTTGTAATGTGATGATTGATATTGTTATTGATGATATCTGGGTCAAGATTGTTGATGATACCTGGATCAAGCCAGGAGTCCTTGCTCAAGGTCAGAGTTAACTTTATTAGGATTAGGTAACAATCGAATGTATTTGATTTACAGTACCTTAGAAGGTTTTTATTTCTGTGTGGGCTTGGTTCTTCCTTCATGTCTGCTTTTCTTTGTAAGAAAAGCAATGCTTTACATTACAACAAAAGAAAAAAAACAAAAACCCTGTGGTACACAGTTGTTTAAAAATGAGAACCAAGGTCTGGACTCATCGCTTTGGACCTACTCTCAGGACGTTTCAGAAACTGACTTCTCCTTTTGTCCTTTCCAAATGTATTTCAAAATGCTTTTTTTTCTGTCATGATTATCCAAAAGCAAGAAATTGATAGTACTAGGAGGTATTTGTGATACTTTTCTCCCAAATACAATTTGATGTATTTCTGGTATTTAAAAAAAAAAAAAAAAAAAAGTGATGTGCGTTGAATTTCTGTTACTTAATTGTCATTCCCCTGTGAGAGGTGTCTTTTTTTGTGGTCACTTGTTTATTTATATGGATGCTCTGATTTTCATATGAACGCTGTTGTTTGTTTTCCAATTTTTTTTGTGATCGTTTTCAGCTTACTGCAGCCGGCAGTGGAAAAGCTTTAAAATAAATAAATCACTGCATTGAATCTTCCAGGGGAAGTGCCCAGAGGTAACTTGGCAGACAATGTGCTGCTAGCAGTGGTGTTGTTGACAGCCCACACAAAGAATACTGAAGCAGAGAAAGGGTGCTATTGACTGACAGAGCAGAGTCCTCAGTGAATGTGCCATGCTCCACATGGCCTTACGTGATAAAGGAAAAGTGTCTGCTTGCCCTTTGAGGTAAAATGGCTGATGTCACTCTTTGTTTTCTTCAAGGAGCTTGAAATCACTGTGTCTTAGCATGCTGAGAATGCTTGTTTGCTGGAATGGTTATTTGCTTCTTCGAGTTCAGTTTCTGTTCTTTCTTTTCAGTGCACTCAGTGTAGCCTTTTTTATCTGTATTTGCCACAGTGTAGGGAGGCCACAGGAAGCATGCCCTACGTCAAAAGTGTAATAATTAAAAACCTGATGAAGCTCGTGAATTTTTTTTTTAAAACACTGTAGTAGCTTGGACAACGGGAATTTGAATCTGTTGTTTATGAATCTTTTCTTTTGAAAGCTTTGGACATCTCAAGTGTGCGTGTGTGTGTGTATTTAGTGAAAGTATTCTGTTTGGAAGATACAGTGTTTAAAACACTTTACTTAGCAAAGTGCATCTCAACATTCTGAATTTTCCAGAGTGCATCTAGCTTGCTTTTATAGTCAAGTATTCCAGCATTACAGACTGCCTTTTTTCAAACTGTGACTTTGCATAGCAACATCTTTCATATCTATAACTGGGTTATAACTTTCTTGTGGTCAGTGATAGTGTTGTGCTGGTGTCCTCAGGTGTTCTGATCTGGTTGGCTTAGTATTTGCTTGCATTAGAGGAGAGATGATCAGTGTTGTATTTGTTGGAAATAATCCAAGTAATTTTGTCAGGACGGTATCTCTGATAAAAGCAGAATTTATTCGCGATTGCAATGGCGGGCGTCCCACAAGTAGGGGCGCGCCTATGGACACAACATGACAGCCTTTATACCCTGTTTTCTCCCCCTTGCATTTCCCCCTCCCCTGATTCCCCAATGGCTGGGTACTCCAGGTTCACAATCTTATCAGAAGGTTTACATTTGTTATTTACTTGTTAATTTATTTGTTATGTGGTGCCAGTCAGTAGTCATCCTGTTGTTTCCAAGATGTCTCGTTGCTCTCCTTGTCCTATTGATATGGTGATTTTCCTTAAAGTCATCATCGTTAAACAAAGAGCACTGGGGGATGATGTCAGGCCTTCCCAATGTCAGGCGCTTCCTCGGGCATGCCATGGCTTGTTCCCTGGTTTGCTCTCGTGCAGGATATTCTTGCAGTGTGTATGACCAAATATACATATATACACATATATACAGAGTATGTGTTCCTGGGAAGGTGATCTTCCCCAAGTTAAGTAGAAGGACTCCCAAAAAGAACTATGATAGCAGAGATCATAAAATAAAAATAATATTATACAATTCTAATGCAGAAACAACACTTGATTCTCACATATTAAATGCTGCGTATACGTAGAATAAGGAGATTGAAGGCAAGTTAACCCCAAATCAAAAGCACCTACTTCAAAAAGCTTTCTTTGGAATTTAATGGATTTACAGATTGTTGCATTAAATAAAAATCCACATCGTCCCATGAATCTTGTAATAATTAAGCCAAATGTGTTTGTCTAAGCTTGGTTGGAGTCGGTGAGCTAATACAGGAACATTGCAGTTAGTGTGGTAAATTGCATGGTAAATGGGTTCAGTGCTGACCCATTCTGTAATCTCAGCCTTATATGATTCATTCACATAGCTGAAGGAGATGGACTTTGATTCATCTCTAGTCATGTTCAGAGTTTGAACTTCAGATGTGAGATTGAATTAGCTTAATAAACCTATTAAGCATTGATCTTTTTTTTCTTCTTCAAGCTTGTATTCTTCAAATAGCAGTTTCTTAGATAATGTGAAAATATCAGATTTAGCAAAACAGACTCTCTGAGAAGGGAGGGAAGGGGGATGTAATAAGGAGACGTTTGTGGAATAAATGTCATGTTTAGTTTAAGAAACCCTCCTATAGGAATACACAGAGATGAATAAATGCGTTCATCTCCTGTTGGGAAGAATGACTGGCACATGATTATCCTTTATTTTTTTGGAAGCTGTTTATGAGATGCTGCATGCTTTATAAAAGGACTTTTCTCTTGTATCAATCTGGCAGAGGATGGGTAGGTTGTTTCTACTGTGTCCACCTTTTAGGATCATAAACTTGCAGTTGTACTGAAAGTAGAAAGAAATGAACATGAAATTTTTCAGGAGAGGGAAGATAATTCAACATGTGGCAGCCATTGATTAGCATGGACTCCCACAGGTAATTGAATCTTGGGTTTATATTGATAGGTCTTGCACCTGCAGGAGAAAGAGATACTGAGCAACTCAGTTCATGTTAACTGAGTTGTCTGGTAGTAGATACTCTTTCTGCTGTATGTTGCCAAAGGGTGAAGAAGGGAAGAAGTGTAATGCTCTGTCACTAAAGAAATATTGCAAAGGCTTAACTAAAGTTATTGTCTGAGATGAGGTATATGAACTCTGTCTCTTTAGGCATAGGCTGATAGTATCTCAAGGCATTAAAGAAAAAAACATCCAGAGTTAATTTGAGTTTTGGCCCAAGTGGGTATGATATGATTTTTTTCAAAGACACTGCCAGATGCAGTGTGATACATGAAGGTGGCTTCTCACTTGAAGGAAAGGTAAGTGAAATGAAGAGGCCTGTCGACGTGCATGTACAGTTTGCTACAGACTGTAAAAATAGAATTTTTAATAAGCTCTTTCTTTTGGTTATAGGAATGACTTTGGAAACTTGCCAGTTTATTTAAGAACAGCCTACTTCTATCACGTTTTTTATCTGCACTACAAGCATGCATTTTATCTTTGTCTGGTTAAAATCTAGAAACAGATTAACTTTCTCCCTGACAGCTGGTATTCATATCTGACAGTAAATAAAGTGTTCTAAGTTGCATCCCATGATAATGCTTATAAACTTCCAAATCACCGTGTTTTTTGAGAGCAATTCCTTACTGAAGCATGAGAAATGAAAAATATCAGCTCTTAAACTGTGATTAGATGTTTTATGTAGGAAAGGAAGAAGATGGATACTGTATCTTCCTTGGGTGTCTCAGATCATATACCAAGGAAAGAAAATGTAAATCTAAATTAGTAATGGACAAGGAGATAGAAATTTCATGTATTTCTTATGAAGACTTGCGGAGAATGTGAGCCATTATTTAATCTATAGTGAACCTACTATTTTAAGGGACTGTTCTCTCTACTGTAGTCTCAACGGTTTAATAGGCTTGTGGTAGTCTCAAGCCCTATGTTTTTGTAAGTAAGTTTATGGTTTGTTTGGATGATAATGTTAACATTCATTTGAGGCAGCTCTTTACATTTAGTCGTCATATTGAGCTGTAGGAGTCTGTGATATCTCCTGTGACATCATGTTTTTGCACCTTTACAGATGATGAGCCAAGTTGAGGGACAACAGAAGAATCTTGTACAAGCCATTGAAGCTCTCCCAAGTTCTGGCCCCCTTTCTGCCTTGGATCAGGACTTGCTGCTTTTAAAAGCTACCTCTGCTGCCACCCTGAGCTGCCTTGGAGAATGCCTGACTCTGTTACAGCAAAGCATGCATCAAGTGGGCCAGCACCATAACAGGACACTGTCCTCAGGTGAGCATAATCTCTCTTGGGTATTTTTTCGTGTGTCTTGAGTTTTTTTTTTTTTTTTTTTTTTAATTATGCTATTGAAGCAGGCAAAATGAACCCTCCCTTAAAAAAGCAAGTTGGATGGAGCAACTTGTTACAGAACCTTACATCAAGCATCAGGATTTTTCTTTTAATCTAAAAAAAAATAGCCACAAAATCAGTTGGAAACAGAAGAGGGGAGAAAAATATGTTGTCCCAAGTCTTCCCAGGAAGTCAGATTCTGAAGATAGAAAGGCAGAGTAGGAATAATAATAATAACAACAACAACAAAAAGATGGCATGAGGAACAGGTGCATAAGCTTGTATTCTTAATGACAGTGCAGAACCTTTTTTTTTTTTTTTTTGTAGAGAGAGAAATCCCAATACAGATTTGTTTGATAAAAATGCAGTTGTTTTCTGAAAAGTCATATTACCAGTTTTCGTATGTGAAAGGATCCTATTCAAGCAGATTTATTCCAGTCAATGGTTTTATTTAAATCTAGGAAGAGATTTTCCTGCTGCTATTAAAATATAGATATATATTTGACAAATTTTTATGAGCCTAAAATATCAAACAGTTAGATACTGCATTTAGCTCTGTAGGCATGAAGCCCTCGATCTCCATGTAGCTCAGTTTTTTTTTTCAGTTCACACAGTTCTAGAACTCTGTCCATAATATAAGATGTTAAACCTTTCTGAACGGGTACTTGTTGCTTTCTTATTGTACTATCTAGCTTAAGTGCAGGAGCAGGAGTTGATATAAGAGGAAGAGAATTCTGGATATGGGGGCTCTGTGTGTTTTCTGTAGGTGAATCAATAACAAAGCCCAACTTCAAGTAGGCCCTTAAAAAAAAAAGATATAAAACCAAAAAGGCGAAACATCCTTACTTTTACAGTAGGTTTGCTTCTGGGCAAATATACCTTCAGAGCTGCTGAGACAACTGATTAAAAAGCCAAGCCCTCTCCAGAGTTTCCCTTTGGGGAAAGTGGAATATGAGAGGATCAGCTGAGAAGTAGGGAAAAAAAGGCATTAAAAACTGTTATGCCTGTACTGTGGTGTATTATGACTTTCCCTAATCCAGTTTCTGATGTTTCATAGGGGAACAAGGGAGAACAACAAAACCCCTATTTTCTACACTTTGGTTTTAATTTAGAAAATTTGTGCACATCTTCATAGTAATGATGAAGGGCATTTAATAGATTTCTTTGATATAATGCCATTTCAAAACAGCGTGGGTTGTGTAAAAGATGAAAAGCATCCTTCAAAGAAAGGTCAGTTTCCAGTTTCAAATTCTCTGGATGTTGCTTCCCATGTTCATGTGATCTAAGTGAGCTGTCAGAGATAGATGGCTTGAATTGTACGTGCTCTTGAATTTGTGTCCAACTAATGTTCTTTTAAATTGGTATCTATTTTGATTTAGTAATGATTTTTGTAGATACGTGCACAATGGGGAAAAGCTGTTGAATTCTTTTATTAATTTTTTTTTTTAATCCCTCCTCTAAAAAGTTCTGGAAGTCACTATTATGAAGTATTTAAAAAAGTCTAATAAATGCTGTTGTTCGCTTCTCCTTAGACCTTAAACTTATACGAGAATTCTTTCAGGAATTCTGTAGCACTTGTTCCTACCAGAATCTTCAGTGTAACTGTGAGAACCCGAATGCAAACAGTTAATTCTTCAGCGTTTAGGTGTGCTTACCACTTGGTATGTGATTTAGAGAGAGGGAAGAAGGGGGAGAGGAGAGGGCTAAAAGCTGCTGAAATATTTAGTCTATTCTCCTTAACCAAAAGTCTGCAAAAATTATTATATTTTTTCCCTTTTCTTTTCCCCAGGATTTATTATGCAACACAGTTGCCTGAAAGAACATGGCCTGAAAGTCTTGATTACTGATTTTCCTACACTTAATCTTTTTCAGACGTACTTTGATGGACTTAAGGTTTCTGCTGAGTCGATGGAGTTTGAGTCATCAAAGCTGCATAAACTCATACCTAATCAGACTAGAAGTAATCTTCTAGGAAACTCTAATTCTGAGAGATAATATCTTTCATTTTGATTGTGTCCTCCTGGCGATTTTTTTTAAAATTGCATATCCAGAAGGAGCAACCAAAGAATCACCTCTTGATGCTGCCAGGTGAAAATCACTTCTTATTTTGAAAGCCTTAGGTTCCTCTGATAAGAAGTCCAAAACACCTTTCCTATATGATATGATGGCCCTATGCACTATATTGCCAAATGTTTCTATTCAGATGCTGTCTAATTACCTGCTACGTGAGGTCCAAGATAATGGTGAATAACTTCTGTGAGAAGGCAGTGGGTATCCTGGGCTAGAATCCCCCAGGTTTTTGTATTGACACACGAGATAGGTATTTGATAACATGCTTGCCTCTAGCCCTACAGTTCACAAAAGTAGTCCAGCAAAGCAGAGCAGTGCTGCTCGTGTAGAGCGTGAGAAATAAGCAGTGACTTAGCTTTGTTGAATTTGACTTATCCTTGTGATTACCTTTACTTCAGCATCAGAACCTCTTACTGTTATGTTCCAAATAAGGAGAACTGCCTGAAGGGTAATACATACCTATTTTCTGAACAACTCTGCTCTGCTTCTGTTCTTGAAATTGTTACGGCCAGTTAGATAAGGATTGTTAACTTCTCTTGTAGGCCTTACAATCTTAATGCTTGCTACAGCAAGGACTTATGGTAGCTGGGTGTCTGACATAATACTCAGGAACTGCAATCACAAAGATAGTTATTTAGTAGAAGCTACTTTAAATGGATTTGTGGGCTGTTACTGTTAAAAAGAAAAAAATCTTTTTTAATGTAATTTATTTATTGTTTTGTTTTCTAGTAGTGTGAATAGAAGGAAAGCATTTTAGCAGTCAGTGCAATAAAATCGTATCAAAAATCTAAAATTATGTAGTTCTTGACTTTAAATATTTTATGATATTGTTTGGCATGGAGTAGCTTAAGGAAGATGTGATTTTTCTGCTCTTCGTTTTAATGTTTCTCAGAAGTTGTCAGTCACATAACTCAAGTCTACAAGCAGTTTTAAAGATTAAACTGAAATCTTCAATCTTTTTTGAAGGGTAGTCAACACATGTTTTAGTCTTACTGTAAAGATTCAAGGAAAGGTTTTTGCGATTCTCTATTTGTTAGTGCTTGATTTTTGGGAATGTATCAACAAGAACAGTCAGTGAGACAAAAATCCTGTCTGTTTCTGCTTTTGAGACAAAATAATGGCAAACATACCTAACTGTTTTGTTAAAAGTAACTGCATTGATCTCTGGCTGAGTTTTGTCATTTTTTTCTTTCACTGAAAGATATGCCAGAAAAATATGTTATTAGCTAGAAGTGTTGATTACATACAGAATGGGGAAACAATGAGTGATTCCATCTGTACCTACAAGTTGTATTGAGTTCTGAGTTTCTGTTCTCTTTGTAGGGAGGAGAAACATTTCAAAGATTTTTTTTACATGCTGTCCAGCTCCAGTTATTGGAGGAGATGGTTTGGCATTTATATATCTATATCTATCTATCTATATATATCTGGAGGAAGACTAAAGCAGTAAAAGAAGACAAATGCTGTCCAGTTGATTTATTGCAAGTTCTAAGCAGCTGAGAAATGTGGGGAAGATGGGGAAGTTAGTGATAGTAAAGAGTGAAATCTTAGCAAACAGTTTATAAAGTGGGGATAGTCATCACCAGGGATCAGTGATGCCTTGTTGGTTGTGTGACCACCCCCGTAAGTCAGCTTGAATGCCCCAAATGAGCAACAGCTGAAAATGGTTTCTCCGTGTCGCCCAGTCGCATATGTTTCTCTTTACTGCTGTGCTCATGGTAACCGTTAACCTCAAAAGCTTGTCAAGCAGGTTGTCTCAGATGGGTGCTGTTGAACAGAGCCAAAAATTGTTCCAGGGTGTCACCTAGCAGAGTAGTGTGTTCTACTCAGCATTAAGTGCCATATGACAAGATCGAGTTTATTTAGCATGCAACAGGAAACAGATGGCTTTCAAAATAAAACTACAGAGAAGAAACTTTTATCTCTATTTAAAACCTTAAAATCTTTGGTGTTATTTTTTTCCTAATGTGTAGCCTTTGTCAGAAGAGTATCTCTAGAGCCTGTTGACTGCTGTGGTTAATGTTCTTTCTTCTATTCCAAACTAAAAACGCAGCAAATTTGAGTATTTGCTTTAAAGCTAATTTATCACCTTACGTTGTGCTTTAGGTCTCTTCTTTAATATTTTTGCAATTGGAATCCTGCCTTGCAGTCATCAGCAGTGTGTACAGATATATCCCTTATTTTGAACTATCTTGCATCACATGCTCACTTACTGAACAAAGCATCTACCAGACATGAATTCCTTGATATAATTTTAAGTCTCTCTTGCCTGTCTTTTCTGGGTAGAAAATATAATGTTTCTTATTTTCTTCCTTTTTGAGGGGTAATTTTTGTTTTCTTTTCTAAAAACAAAAGCCAAAGCCCAAACCCACCTTCACTATCTATTTTCTGCAGTTCATTTGGATGTGCAAATGCTGCTTATTTTGGCTTCTATGGCAACAGATGGACTGAAGGTGATACTGGAGTCTGGAGTTTGGGAGGGGGAGAAGGGGCAGAATGTTCTTTGTTTCATCAGATTCTCTAGTTCCTCCTTTTGAGAAAGTAAGTGGCCAGGAAAGATGAAATCCAGATGCTTTCAACTTGATGACAAATGACAGCTGTGGATTCTCCTTTAGCTGAGATGTCAAAAGGAGAGAAAAATGAGCAAGCAGGGGAATCCTCCTTCTTGCCTAATACCTGCTATCCCCAGCCCTTCCCCTGCTCCCCCCCACCCCCAAATTCCTGAAGGTGCAGGAAAGAATGAGGAAAGAAGGCGGGTGAGAAACAATTATTACCTGTGTAACTTAACTAAATTCCCTAGTCAGTCAGGTCTCCTTTAAATGTGTCAGTGCTAGACTTGTTTCTGCTGGGACTAACCAAAACAATTTGCTCTTCTATCTATATGCTAATACATTATTCCTTACATGCTCATCTTGCTTTGCAAGATAACATTATTTTCTAGTTCCAGCCCAGCAGGGACCAATTTTGGTCTCTCCTTGAGAGCTACTTAGAATTCTTAAGGGAATATTTATTATAGTGTAGTTACAATGTATTGTAAGAGTTTTATCAATAGTTGTTTGTTTATGATTGTGCTAAGGGAAAATGATGTTGGTTTTTTCTGTCTATAAGCCAAGAGCAGAGAAGTTAAAAGTTTCTTTTGTTACAGAATTGATGTAGGTGCTAAGCATATTTCATATTTCATACATCAATTGCAATACAATGCAATGCATAGTTTGAAGGTACATCAGAATAAAAAAAGAAAAGAAAATGATAGTGCTTAACTGAAAAATCTCATCCAAACCTCCTCTTTTGGTAGAACCTCCTGCTTAGTGCAACTCTTAAGGGGTAAAGTCTTTATCCTGAGGACACTTCTGTAGAATACTCTGTATTGTGCCACCTGAAATGGATGATTTTTCTGAACTGCAGCATTGCTAAAGGGAAAGAGGATCAGGTTGTGTCTGGGTGCTGCACTTAGCTTACCTGGAAGTATTCTTCTCTATTTTGTCGGAATTTACCTGCTGCCTGTTAGTTGCAGTTGAAATTGGTGTCATTTTTGTGTACTTTCTATAAGAGCTACCATATTGTGTGTACATATGCACTGAACTGCCAGATTAATTGGGCTTAGAATTGGCTTTCTCTTTTGGAACCACATACCCAACACCATACAAGTGGAAGAGATCTGGTTGATTGTACAAATATCATACTTAATACATCTGTTCTAATTTCTGCATTGTTTACTATAGAGTAGTAGATGTTTTGCTTTAATTAGCCTAGTGCTTTTTGTGTCCTCTAACTTTCTATATGTAGAGATTCTTATTTGATTTTCAGACTATTTCTGATGATCCTCTCTTCATACTCTGCATTTGTCTGGGAAGTAAAGTTCTGTAAGTTATAAGGCAACTCCCTTGGAACAACCCAAGAATACTGGTGTGTCAGTGTACATTTGCATATTAAATGTGATGTTATTAGATGTGATTTATCCTTTGGACCTCAACTCTTAACATCCTCTTGTAAAGCATGGTTAAGATCTGCTTAAAAACTTGTCTAAGCTGACAAGATGCATCGTTCTCTGAAGGAGTATCACTGCCCTTGGGACAGATGGAAAAACATGCTGGCATACTACTAATAGATGCTGTTTTTGTGATAGAGTTTAAAATGTGCAGAGAAAGATGAGGACTAAAATAATCTTTTTTTACTGGGTGTGTTTGTACTGAAAACTGATCCAGTATTCTAAAAAATATGTAAACAACAGTTAAGTAAATGTTCACGCTTGCAAATTTCCCCTGAAGCGAGGTGTTTATTCAAATGGTTTTCTTATGGCTATTTACAGAAATGAGCTTTTTAAAAAATGTTAGTTAAAAAGCGTAATTCTTCACAGTGGAGGCAAAATGGATGGTGTGTGAAGAGAGAAAATTGATAGCCCAAGGAAATGAGTGGATGACTTATTTTCAAAGAGTTGCATAAAGAACAGTCAGTTCAATTTTTTTTTTTTTTTTTTTTGTTTTAGTTTCTCTGTAATAGGAAAATAACAGTAATAATTCAATATTCAGCTGCTTGACAGGGAGAAATGGAAAAACAGATCAGTTACAACATTACAAAGTAATGAAGAATGAGAAGGATAGCCTGTGCTCTATAAAACTATTGAAATGAAGCAAGTTTACTTAACTTCTTGATGTGGTTTTCTCTATGAAATCTGTATCAATTAACATTAAAAATGATTTTTAAAAAAATTGTTTATCAATTTATAGCCTCACACATTCCCTTCAAGGAACTCACAGTTTATGTGAAGATTTCTTCACATAAAGTTTTTCTAGGTTTTCCGCTTTTATCCTTAAATGCTGAAGGTATGCTTCCTTCCTTCCTCCCATGCAGAGTCCATTTTGGATTTGCCAGAACAATCTTCAGATGATCCTCTGAATCAGAGCTTATTTTGGGGGATCTGGGGTTGCCCGTTCTTCCTAACAAACAGAGTGCTACTAAGACTGCAGTCATGAGCTCTGCATTCCTTCCTATGTATACCAGTATTGTGTAGATTTAATTCAGTTGAAATGGGAGCAAATATTGACTTTGTGGTGTGTTGAACTAATATGTAGGGCAAATCAAACAAACACCATTTTTTCCTCGTGTATTCCTGTAATTCTGCTTAATCTTAAGAATATCTACTGACACAGTACTCAGAATTACTAAAATCCAGAAGTTGCAGCATGTAAAAGTAAAAGCCTGATATTATAGCACCCAAGATACTTATCCTTTGTCAGTGGGAAATTTGAGTTGTGTGAAATACGTTTGATTTTTTTTTTTAATGTTTTATTTTCTCTCTGCTAGTTTCTCTGATCTTTGAAAATCATATTACACTTTTTACAGATCATTTGCTTATGCTTTCTTCAGAAGGTGGTACAAAATCCTGCTAAGCAAGTAGATCTGTAGTTTTGTCATATTATTATAACTTGGTACCATCTGAGATGAGAGGAATATTCTGTAATTGTTTTATCTTTGGAATTCAGAGGATTTCAGCTATAGGACTTCTGACTCATTTTAAACAATACAAATATTTAGTTAGTATAATAGTACCCAGATTATCTCACCAGATCAAACTGTCTTAATTAGGAAGCAACCTCTGTTAACCACCAGTGATATGGAGAAAACAAATAGCATGATCTTTAATGTACTTTTTGTTCTTTAAGATCATCTTAAAATGTTGGCAGTGATGAGAGAAAGAGATCCTCCTGGTGACACTAATAGTGTTTTAATGCACTTATTATGGTAATGACTGAAAAACCACAATTTTCTTACCCATATCTCTCTATTTTATAACAGCATGTAATGGATAGCTGAAATTTAAGCACTGTAGCGAGGGCTACAGGTATGAATGCAATACTGTGTTTTAGAGCAGTGAGGGAGGAGGGACATTGTAGCCTTCTTAGCTGATTGTTTTTTTCTGCCTTAGCATCCCTCAGTACTGGCCTGTCTTGGAAATTAGGTGCCTCCAGAAGTAGGGGTTGTCTTGATGTCTAGTTCTGTTTGATTCATATATAACGTGCATCTTTCTAATGAGAGCTCCTCTAAACTGTCCTCTTGGTACAAGGAAAGCGTTTTAGCACTTAATCTAGGGAAAGCTTTGGTGTAAGTTCTGGCAGAAATGGAATACAGCTGTTAAGTTTAGAACTGTGGTTTCAGGCACAGTGAATGAAGAGGTGGTCAGCGTATTACCTGAGCTAGTCCTGGGCCTGGGGCCTGATGCAAAAGCTAGATGGTTAGTCATCTGTCTTCTGGTACTGATCTATATATAAGATGTGGCAAGCACCTGCACTGTATTAGGTGCAGTAATGCTGGATAATTTCCTAACTATTAAAATATTGGATAGAGAATGCTTGCTTAATTACAAAAATGTGTCAGATTGAATAATCTTTATGTATAATTATGTGTAATAATTTATGTGTAATTCTCTCTGGCAGTAAGAATAAAACTGTAAAATATTCTTCATTCATTTATTACAGAAGTAAAACTGTGCATGGGGACAGGGAATAAATAGCAGTTCATTAATATGAATAGAATGCTGAGAGGAGTGGCAAAATCAGTCATCTGCCTCTTGTAAGTTGGTACCTGTTTTCTGCTTCAGATGGTATCCTGGGATGGCCTGGGCCCAAGTCACATTCCTCAGAGCAACTGAAAAATGGTGCCCTCAGCTCCTTATCATCTGCTAGTGCCAACATCACATGGGCCATAGTTCCATCTGCAGCCCAAGATGGGCAGACACTACAGCCGGGTACTGAGGTAAGCAGACCATTTCTGTTGTATTTGAGACTAGACATTGATCAGATGCAAAGATGTGCAATAGTGGATGCTTCTATGAATTACTTACTGTACTTTTTATCGTTCTGTATGAAATAATTGTTAAAATGGTATTTTATGCAAGAATGTACTCCGAAAACTAGAACAGAATGTTTATGAGTTGCTCTGTGCTTTTGCTTCTCCGTGATACTGAGAGACAGTGCACTATGGAAAGCATATCATCTCCTAGTTTAAAACCCATTAGTGGTCTTCAGTATACGTATCTATCTTTGATGATAGAATAAGCTGTTTGGTTTTTATTCTGCTTTGAGACAGGACACATTAGGACCACAAGGTTTGCTTGCTACCCATTTTTCTATGTTGCTAATTGCTCTTGAATGTCTCTGGGCACTGCTTCTCTGAGTTCAAAATTGTGCATTGCTTTCTGGTCCATTTTCTTGTTAAGTGATGATAGGCAAACTTGTTCACATCATCTGCACCAGCCTGTTGATTTGTGCTTTTGTGGCATTTACTTGGTAAAGGGCAGTTCTGAAGCATCGACTCTTTGAGGAGGCTCATAGCTGCGTGTCAGGCATCTGGTGCACTGAAACTCTCTCACCATGTCAAACTTCTCCAGCTTCTGCTGTCTGCTTTGGATACCAGTGCTGCCCACCAGGAAAACACTTCACACTGAGACTTCACAGATTGTTGGGCACCTGGAGCACACAAGATGTGGAGAACTGGAAAGACGTTTTTGAGAGCTGAAGGAACCCTTTATTACAAGTGAATGCTCTTTGGCAATTGGAATTGCTTAACTGAAAATATATTGCCTTTAACAAACTGTAATGGCTGGGGAGATCAATAAAGCTGTTTGTTTTTTCTAGGTCTTTTGTAGTATCTTGAGTTGAATATAGTTTAAAAAATCCTGGGCTAAACCAAAGTAGATTTTTTTAAATATTACTTGTTACTTTGGTTCTCTTTCAGTTGTTTGTTACTTTGGTTCTTTTCCAATTCTGTCCTTAAAAAGCAGCTTCAAGTTCTGCTATTTTACAATGTCCAATAATCTCAGTGTTTAAATTAATTATATTTGCTTTTTACTAGGAGGTTGTATAATTCCTTTTTTAGATGAGCCAACCACAATTCTTACAGCATTTTCTTAAGAATATTCTTTTGAGAGCTTTCTGTACTCATTATTATAAATATATAATAAATAATTTTTTATTTTTAGAGAGCATCATTTTTCCAGTTGAATCAAGCCATTTATGATTTGTTTTGAATTACAACTATTTTTTTCAAAAACTCAGCTCTTCTCTTTCTCTTGCTAATGTGATATACTGAGTTTTGCGTATGGCTTGAGGTATGGGAGCTCATAATTTGTGGAGGAGGGAATATCCTTCCGGAGATGGATATTAACAAGGGAACATAATACTAGTTTCAATACAGAATACTTAGTGCTTTGTGGACCATCTTTCTGAAATCAGCAGCCTGCATTTGCATCCCTTGGGGGCACTAGCACTTAAAAAAGGGAAGAAAACAAACAAAAAAAAGAAGTGGAACAGGTTACAGAAAGCTCAGGATGTTGGCTTTGGCACAAGCAGTATTTGGAAGTTAGTAGATTGAAGCAACAATAAGCATCTTGTGCATGTAATTTTTGTTAGGGTTGTACAATTTCTCAAGCAGAAATTCTGTTTTGCCCCAAAAAAGGACGTAAATCAGGACTCATTCCTGGAAGCTCTTTTCAAAGCTATATTCCTTCCGCAGAGTCTTTATGGTTCAAGTTGTCCAAGATTGATACTGTTGGCTCACAGATGTCTTCCAAAAGTGGCTGATAGATTTTCAGTTTCGATCAAGATAACAGTGTGTTCTTGAAAGGTTGAAGCACATTGAAGTTAGATTTTTTTGTTGTTGTTGTTTTCGTGTTCAACTTCCGATCTGGCATGCTGTCATGGCCTGTTACAGAGGTTACACATCTCTTGATTGCTGTGGTCAGATTCTTTACTGGAACAAATGCTCTCATAGAGAGCTGCAAGTTTTCTGCCCAATTGTGTAAGCTGAGCAAAGTGTCAGGTAGAAGGCAAAGCTTTCTGTTGCTGTGACTATGGAAAGGAGGAAAAGAAAAGTAGTTTGAGTAGCATAACTGTTAGCCCACAAAGGATGCTATCCAGCAGTTACCCAGTAGATGATATCTGACTTTTAAAAAATTTCTTTTTTCACCCAGGCTATCAGAGGTGTTCTGCTTAATGCTCACTTTCAGATGTACTCAGACATGTTGTGTGTCTGAGGCAAGAGTGAGTGACACCGAGTAGCCAGTTCACGTAATTACTTAGTATGTGAGATTATATATACAAACAACTGCAAGTCATCACACTCCACTTATTTCCTAGTGCAGGTGTTAATTCCTATATTGTTAGTAACTGTGGTGGCATCAGTAGAGCCTGAGATAATCCATCTAGGTGTCACTGTTGAAGAAACTTGTGATATGGAACACCATGACTTCTTGTTGTCTACCTGGTAGTTGCTCTTAGGTGTGGGAGGAAAAAAAGAAGAGGAATCCACAAAGTGTCATTCAAATGATGTTCATGCATCTCAATGGCTTTCTTGAAAAATTAAACAAAAAACCCAAACCCTCACACCAAGAAAGAAAAGCAACAAATTGAGCCCTGGCTGATCTTCATCTCTGAACAAGTTGATAGTGTGTAAGTTGGGCTAGTTTTCAAAAGTGCCTTTTTTAAAGAAGTTCTGAGAAGAGAGTGCTGTTTCTTCTTTCAGTGCTATCAAGTTAATTCTGGTTTCTTCTTTGGCCATGCCTGGATTTTTATGAAAGAATTCTTTATTTTTTTGATAGTATCTCCTCTGTCTCTTAGTCAGAAGCTATGCCCCAAAGGAATGGGAGAGAGCTTTTTGGCCGACATTCAGCATAATGTATTAGATGTACCAACTAAGCAAATTGTGAATTGACCTGTGGTCTGAAATAGAAAATGCCATTAAATTGCTGCCCTTGAGGAACAACTGACTTAGCTGCTTATGTTAGAGGATGTTATTTATAAGGAAAAGATCATTTCAGGTATGTGAATCAACGGTGCTTTTGAAGAAGAGAATAGAGACGTTTGTTTTGTTGGAAAGAGATTGTAAGGAATTGTTCCCAATACAGAAGGCTACAAACTGGCAGCAGTTCCCTGGCCACAAGGCCAAGTTACTAAATTTGTTTAGTGATAGTTAATTCTCAGCATGGTGGGGAGGCTCTTTGTAGCTGTGCATTAAGAAATGTCATTAACACATAGAAGACAATTTCTCTTTTTTAATGTTTACAAAGAAAGCATGGACAAGATTTATCTGATGCAATCTTAATACCCAATACCTTGAGGAGTATAGTAAGTTGTGGAGCTGGGTTTTGATGGCACATATAACTAAAGGGGAAAAAAAAGCGTTTTTACTTTGCTGCCCAGTTAAGGTTTCAGGTTGCAATTTCTTCCCTGGTGAAACAATGTAGCAGCTAGAGAGTCTTATTTTTAAACAATCTGTTGCTCTTTGCTTGCTATTGTTATTTAAAATGTTTCTTGTTTCCAAGTGCAGAGGGATGTCATTTAAGATACTTCTTGAAGTAGCTCAGAAAGGAAAAGATCGTGCAGCAGAATTGATTTCCATGTGTACTTACTTGCTTATTTTGTCATCTCCTTTGCTGTTACTATTGTTATTATTGCTTTTTCTTCCTAGATGAGAATTTCCTTTCAAGTTTGTGTTATAAAACAGCATTAGGTTAAAGCCTGTCATATCAACTGGAAGAGGTTACCACTAATAGTGAAATGCCAGATAGCTTTTTCATATTGTTTTCATCAGGGCTAAGGGCTGATCTGAACAGAGCTATTCTACATCTGCTGTGAGATGACTTAAAATACTTTTGTGCAACCCCTAATGAACCTGCCTGGAGTTTTTGGTATAAGTTATAAGGTATTTTACAGAGTTTTCCCCTTAAAGCAGAAGTGGACAAGTATGCCTTTGTACACCTTTCAGAGCTGTGATGTGAACTTGATCTCTGTAAAGTCTGCAACAAACAGTGACCTGCTCATAATTGTTTACAACTTGGAAATTCCTTTCTTGACGTTCTGAAATTGATTAATTTATTGAGTTTTGTAATAAAGTTTGTGCCTAAGTAGAATAAAGCTGTGAATCACTTCCATCTGTGTGCTGCTCTTCCAGTTCAACTAATTGTAATTTTGGGTGTCAGAGTCCCTCTTTGAGCAACGAGAATGGGACTGCAGGCCAAACGTTTCCCCTGGTAGCCAAATACAAATGGCGGTTCTTAGGGGAGACCCGAGAGGGAAATGCTAATTTTCTTCACATCTCATAGTTTGATTAAGAACTATTATGTTGTAATATGCTGTATCTACCTCTAAAATTTATGTCCATTCTTGTGATTTTTATTTTTTTTTAATTCCTTAACTTGCCATGCCAGCTGATTCTTGCTGTCCTGAGGATTTGACATCTGTGCTGTCTCTCTGCTTTCCTGTCCCTAACTTTCCCTTGCTTACGTGCATGAGAAACTGTACACGTGTTCCATACCAAAGTATGTTTTTAATAGGATTGAAGTTTCAGCACTATAGGATTGAGGCTTAGCTCTGATTATCTAACTGTTAAACTAGGTTTTCACTGTGATAGTGATAGCAAGTGTAGTCAAGTCATGATCATTAAGGATATTTCTGTTCCCTGAGTGATTTGAACTTTGATGTTTTCAAATGCAAGAGGGAACTGCAGTATTTGCAGGAGGCACAGAATTGTTTTCTTCTTAGTTCTTGAAGATATGTTTTTGTCCAATCTGTTCAGGAGATTGTGTCTTTTAGGCTGAAGTTGCTTTCTGTCTTTAATATGGATCCTAATATGATAATGCTTCATCCTCTCTAGAGTCCTTTCTCTTTTAGAGCCATTAACGGATGATTTAGAGATGGTAAGAAATAATTTTAAGTGTTTCTGTCATTTTAGAAGCAAAACTAGATAAGGGAAATAATTTCTAATTTGGTATTACCTTTTCTGTGTACATCTGTCTTGAGGCAGTCTTGCCCAAGACTCTGAATTATTTCCTGGTATCAGTTTTTCCCAGTGTTTCCTATTTCCTTTCTGTACTTGATGTAAGTGTTTGTAATCAGTGCTGGGAGGTCAGCTTAGCAATGAACAGGCAGTGCTATCTGCAAGTCCAGTAAAGGAGAGAAAACAGATCAGTGTGGGAAAGTAATATTAATGGTATTACGCAGTCCCTTTTCACTGTTCAGCATCGATGTTACCGAATTGCTAAATGTGCCCTGCGTTTTGCTTTCTGTGTGATTAAGTGCTTTTGGGCTGAAGAGCGCAGTAAATGAACTGTAATGACTTAGATAAATTTAACCTCTAGGCAAAAATGGTACCAGTTAATCTATTCTCTATCAGGCCATCTGAAAAATGAACTCTTGAGATAATCGATTGAAAACTTCTGAGGAAGGGATTAAATATACAACTATACTAAAAGTAGAATTATGTGACACAGGCCTGCTACAGCAGCCCTGACAGAAAATGACTAAGATAGGCTAACCGATGTTGGGTTTACTTTTTTATAACCTTCTGAAGTAATTACTGTGTCAGCAAAGAATCTACTAAATCTGTTTATGTAAATAACAGATGCAAGTTGATCTCCAGCCAAAGCCGTGGTGTTTTGTCAGCCGAAGGCCCCAAATACGTGTATTCCATCTAATATCTGTAAAATATACTCAGGAGTATATTCTGCCTAAAACAAGAAGAGAGGCTTTAATACAAAATTTAAATTTAATTTGAATAAACATGAGGTTCTGATTATTTGGCATTTCATAATTAATAGTGAATTTCAATGCAAATTCATCATTATAAAATCAGATTCACTTGCAGCAAGACTTAAAAATTAAGTTAAAATAGACAGATTGCTTATTCTATTAATTATAAAACCTGTGCCCCCTTGTAAATCTGTTTCCAAAGCCAATATCAGTTTTATTTCAGGATTGTGCTGATTTGTTGTCTGAGTAGCTTTGTGCTATCGTTTTTGCTTTTCTAGCGTGCAGATTTGGCCACACTGTCCATTAGTAAGCGTACCCATCTCATTAAGGCTATCAGTAGATTGCCTAAACTTCAGTGGGGTGGATTGAACTTTTTCACAGTATGTATTTGTCTCGGGTTGGTTATGCTTCATCTTTTTAAGCAAAGTGTCATTCAAACTGACCTCAGCTGTTCCATCTGGTGTTGCTAGAAAGAGGGTTTTCCACCTGTGATGATAAATTTTAGTGGTTCTTTATTTGAGAAGCTCTGCTTGTGGTAACAGGTGGGATGAAAGTGCTTAAGACTTAAACTTTACCTCAGCTGAGGAGTTGGCAGGAGAAGGTGAAGGAGTCAGGACTCTTACCTTACAGTTCAAACTGGCCGAGGCCAGATTTCTTTATGGTCAAGAATGAACCAAGTGATTCATGAGAGTGAGAACAAATCCTTGAAGCTTTTCAAGTGGTCTCGAGAATGTAGCCATATAAAAGGTGGTAGTTTTTTAGGCTCAGATTATTTCATATATGGATTGACATTCTCTTATGAGGATGTTTTGAAAGACTCAAGCCTGTCTTCTTTTTTTTCCCCCTCTTCTTTTGTGCCTATGTGTGGCAGCAGTGAGAATGTATGTGGTGGGTGGGACAAAGAATTTGAAGGAGAGAGGAGGAATCATAATAGTTTAATGAGTTTGCTGCCTTGGAAGTATTGTTAGTGTTGCCTGTGTCAGCATCCTTTCTGTTTCTTTCCTCTGATAAATATGCTGGCATGTTATTCTGCATAGAAGTAGTAGCACAACAAGAAATGGATATATGTGTGGAGTAATCTTGCCAGACCAGATGATTGTAAATGTTAAGTTTATAGCTGTGAAAGCATACCAGAAAAAAATACAAATCTTCCTTTGTCTTTTGTTTGTTAAAAGATGTTGTGTGTATCCCTTAAGCTGTAACGAGAGTGATTTCCAACTATCAAATATCAGACCTGTGTTCTTTTCATTAGTGACTGCTTGCTCTGGAGACCGATAGAGTAACATTTCTTCCTTAGTATTTCTCTGGTCAAAGTAGAACACTGAAGTTGGGATTCTATCAATATGAGCACAAGTTCATTTGAGTGTGATGGCTTTCCTTATCAGTGTGCTGTATGGGATGGTGGATGACTAACATTGCCTGCTGAGTCCCTTACCAAAAAGTCTTCCCCTACTTTGTGGGTGTAAGAGACAAGTTGCTCCAAGTTCATCAAGGTTCTACGCAAGGATCTCAGTCTAGTGAGGATGCAGGAGGAAATCAAGAGGATAAAACTTTCTGCTGTGCTTTCATCCATGTTTGTTTCCCTTACCAGCCTGCTGCTCCATGCAGTTTTTTGTCTTTAGCTCAGGAAGAATCACAGGCCCACGATTTTCAGACCTTTCACAGTCTCTGAAGTTTTGCCTGGCTGCTGCTGGGAGTCTTTATATAGGCTTCCAAACATTGGAATTTACGAGCTTATAAATCATAAAGAACTTATTTTGAGTTGCCAGATGCTGTATTTAAAGCCATCTTGGTTCTAAAAAATTAATTCTCAAAACAAAACTGAGTACAGGAAGTTTTTCTTCACTAGTGTCTGTATGGCATTAGATGATGTGATACTGTATTGTTTTTCATGTATTTTTAGGTTAGTATAAAATTCACTGTTATTTATTGTAGCCTTCAAGATTTTTTTTTTTTGCCTCAATTTAGGACAAGTCTGTAGGGCTTTTCTCTTTGAGCATTTTCTTTTTAGTGTGTTCTTCTAGTTGCTGTTCCTTTTTACCCTTTCTGATAACAGTGATGAAAAATATTTATTCCCTGTTCATACTGAATTTATGCAATATTGCCAAGTCCTCTGGTGTTCTAGGATGCACATTAAACAGTGTCATAATTCAGTTGCGCTCGCTTCATGATAGATATTCACAAGATGTGTGGACTGGTGCTGATACTTAATCTTTTTCTTTCAAGTCTATGTTTAGGAATGAGCTGCTTTTCAGCTGATTTTATGTACTGAGTACTTGGGGTTTAATGAAAATTAAGATAAAAGAAGAATTTTCTTACAAAGAAAATATGTTCATGTCGGGTTGTCAGACCTGATTTGATGCTGGACAGGGTTACAGTGCTATGAGTAATCCAAGTAAGGATCTCCGCATTTAAAAGGGTATTGGCTCACTGACTACTACTTTAATCTTTTAGAAAGATCATTTCCATAGTTTGTTTCCAGTACTTTTATCTGAAAGCTTACGAAGATGCCCCGTGTTTCATGTTACATTCATTTTGTTCTTACCACACATCAGAGCTTTCCATTCTTAAATTTTCTATGCTGTCTGGCCCTCTTCACTGCTATGTTGTTATATTTGCTGAGTTTAAACAATTATGCTGTGTAGGAAAGGGAAGCTTTCTGAGCTTATTTATGTGTGAAAAGACCTCTGTCACTGGAGATACTTGGGGGTGGGGGTGGCAAGCAAAACACGTTAATGGAACTCTCAAGATAGTGAATATCCAGATAATGTTCTTGCCCCAAGATGCTTGTCAGATTGGTTTTGTTGGGAAGAAAGACTGCAGATTTATTTGTAACTCCAGGAGCTAGTTTTTGTAATTATTTTCTTTGCTTGCACCATCTGTATGTCAGCTTGTCTGCATTTACTAAGTGGTTAATATCAAGATCATCTCTGCAAAATGGACTTTACATACTTCCTTCATAGTGAAGCATCTCATAAAATGAGCAAGGTATTATTTTATTCCATAAATGACTGCAATTACATGTTGTATCTAAGATCTTGTGTAATGGAAAGGTCGTTCACCTCGCCGATCTCTGATCCTTGCACTTGTCCCTTGCTGGATAAATTTTATGGACATCCAAGTGTGTAGTATATTCTGACAAAGCAAAATACAATAACCCACAAAATGCATATCAAGTATCCATACAAGAAATTTAGATGTTTTATCATTGATAATTCAGCTTTGAAGAATTTTTTTTTCCCTCTGGAGATCTGAATTAGCAAACTGAAATAACAGCTTTGCTAAGAAATTAATTTCAAAGCACATTGTAGGCTTCCTTTCCTGATACACGCTTTTTCCTACCAAATATTCTTTATTTAATTGTCAGTGATGAGCATGGTATCCCAGCAGCAATTACTTACCTATCTAGATATAGAAAAATATCTTGGTACCCATAATATAAGGTAAGTAGAAAACCAACTTATTTTCTGCTTTTTCCTTCATGCAGTTTGGAAGAAAGAGAAACAGTCTTGCTGATTGGATCTGTATGTAGATGACTGTATCAAAGTGAAAAGAAGGACTTTTTTGCTTGCTATACTGCTAAGTTACGGTGTGCACACTTTTTAGTTTTAAAATCTTTCTCATTTGATTGGTATCCTCCAGTATTTACATCTGTATTTAAGAAGTTATATTTTTTCAGTATTAGCCCTAAGCTATAGCAGTTGAATTCTAGAAAAAACTGTGTGTTTTATTCTCTCATTGAGGTGGCAGACATTTTGTATATTAATACTGTGAAAAATTTTTCCTAGCAGTTAAATCAAAAGCTGGTAACAAAGGTAATAGAGGAAACAGCTTTATGAAATATTCTGAATAAATGAAAAAAATCAGCTCAGCCACCTACTTTTGTTGCTTTTAAGGGACCTTTTTGGGGGCAAAATTGAGGTGTGTGGGCTACAATGAGTTTTGCTTTCTAACTTTCCCCATTTAAGCTCTGCTTTGTATGTAGGCTTGTTAAGCCATATTTTAAATAAGTAAATAAATAAATAAAACACTTGACAAATGGGGACCCTTAAATCTCTTTGAAAGTCACTGGAGCTTCAGTATCCAGGTGCCAGAGTTGCCATCAGAGTATAAGGTGTTGGCGCATTTGAAGTTTCATCCTTCATCTACTCCTTGCAATAATCAAAGTCCAAGGCATTAACAGGAGCAAAACTTAAGGCTTCAGTAGGCTTCAACTTAAGGATGGAGGAGCCAGGGCTCAAGCAGTGAGTAAACTCAATTCACCCTAGCACTGCTTTTCCAACTGTCTTATTTCTCTTCCTTCACAGTGTGCTTACACTGTTTAATAGCGTGATGATAAGTGCTGAGAAAAGTAGTTTCTCCTTTGTTTTATTTGGAGTGCTCTTGAGGAGGAGAAAAGTTTGTTTTAAGAGAGATTAGAATCTTCCTGGATATATTAAAAAAAAAAAAAAAGAACATGTTGGTTAAAAAGTGTTAATGTGTAAATGGCAATGTGTTGTAAGTTAGAGAAGTGCATAGATGATGGTGATTTCTGTCTTTATCATGGGTTTTAAAGCAACTGCATCAGAGCATTTTCTTTCAAGATCCAGGTTAATGTCTGAACAGAAATCTTATTTAATTTCTGTTCACTTCAACATTTTGTATGAGAATTATTCCTTTCATTGCGTGCTAATGAATTAGTCTGCACATGAAATAGTTTAATAAATACAGTAAAAGCTTTATCTGAGATTCAGATCATTTCCAATAATGTATGGGGTGATGTAAGCTCACATGTTTTCCTGGCAGGTGCCTGCCACAACTGATAGTAAATGTAATTAAATATTTCAAAAGTGTACCTGCTGGAAAAAGACAAGTAACCCAACTACAGGTTTGTGCAGTTTTATCAATTCCAATATAGTGACAAGTACTGAAAGAAGCCAGTGCCTAATTATACAACAACACCCACTTTTGTATCTACTGTATCTACTGTACAGAGAGAATTCTAATTTGGGAATTCAGTGTGATGAAAATTGTATGGAGTCAATTTGTCATGTTAGTGTAAATATGCTAAAAACTCTCTGGCCTTACACGGAGTTACGAGTTATATTTAATCTTACACCCACAGAAAACCTGTTTGCGAGCTCTCAAGTTACACAAGTAAAAATGTAAATGATATTTGCAAGCCTCTATCATTATGGAGGGAATCTGAAAATTAAAATGAAGCCTTTGACTTTTATGTGCAGTTCTAGGACTAATTGTAATCAGATGACTCTATGGAAAACATGTCAATCTTTGACTAGTCTGAGAATGCTAATTCTGTTTAATGTGGGTTCTGAACAAGTCTTGCAACTAATTTACTCCACCTTTCTCTTAATAGCAAAGTGTGTCAGACTCTGTTACTCTGTAGTATCATTTGCCTTTTTTTTTTTTTTTTTGAATACAAAAAGATTTAATGCCTACTTCAGTTGGAATATTATGGAATTCTTACCCAAATGCTTTAAGCTTTCCAGATTCATCGTGTTGCACCTGACTAGAGGTCGTCTTGTACTACATAAAACTTTTCCATATCTTGATAAAAATTTTAAAATTCTTTGGTCCAGTTACATGCAGAATTGCCTTATGAGTCCTGCACAAGTTGTCACTGTGTGCATGTCAGGATATGTAGATCTCTGCTTATTACTGTGCTTGAGCACTTACTGCTGTGATGGAAGAAAGGCTGAGTTACGCCATGCCTTTTTTGCCTCATTCTTTGCTCTAAAATTGACCTTCAGGATTGTCAGGCCTCCGAGAAGGTGCTGAGTAAGAAGGATATACCTTTGCACATGGAGGACCAGATTAGGGAGCATTTAAACTGGATGTGCATAAGTCTGTGGGCCTCCACAAGGTACATCTCTGAGCATGAAGATACTTGGCCATTGTAATTACATGGCCACTCTCTGTTATCTTTGAAAAGACATGGTGATTGGAAGAGGTTCATGAAGACTGAAGGAAAGCAAATGCCCTTTGTATCTTTGAATAGGGCAAGAAAGAACATCTGGAGAACTGCAGGTTGGTCAGCCTCGCCTCAGTGCCTGGAAAGGTCATTAAATATCTGACCCTGGAAACCTTTTCCAAACACACGAAGGACAGAAGGGTGACCAGTAGTCAGTATATGTTTATGAGCTTACCTGCTTAAAATGCTGGCATGAAAGTCCTCTACAAGGTGACTGTCTTGGTGCATGTGGAGAAAGCAGTGTATGTTGTTTTGTTTCAGGTTTTTGACCTTGTCTTCCATAACATCTTCATAGACAGGTGGGTAATGGATTAAGTAGTGAAGTGGATCAGAAGTGACTGAATGGCCTGTCCCAGAGGGTTGTGGTCAGTGGCACAAAGTACAGTTGGAGGCTAGTACACTAGCTATGTACCTAAGGGTCAATGTTGGGGCTAGTGCTGTCCCACATCTTCATTAATGAGCTGGACGATGAGGGCAGAGTGTACCTTCAGCATGCTTAGAGATGATACAGAGCTGGAAGGGGTTGGCTGATAAATTAGAGGGCTGTGCTGCTGTTGAAACAGACCGTCACAGGCAGCATAGCAAGAAATGTCTTCATGTTCAACACAGGGAGGTGCAAAGTAATGCATCTGGAGCTATCTGCAGATAAGCCCCTGCACTAAATCAGTCCCAGGAGTCCTGGTAGACAGCTGTTGATGCACCAACAACGTACCCTTATGACAGAAACAGCAAACAGCCTCCTGGGCTGCATTAGGAAGAGTGCTGCCAGCAGATTGAGGGAAGTGCTCCTTTTCCTCTGCACAACACTGTTAAGGATGGTCAAACACAGTAGCACAGAGATATTGTGGAGTCTCACTTCTTGGAGGTCTTAAAATCTGATTAGGACACAGTTACGAGCAATTGGCTCTAGTCAACCCTGTTTGAGCAGATGGGTTTGGACCAGATGATCTGGAGAGATCTTTTCTAACCTAATAATTGGTGCAGTGGTTCTGTATATTCCTTTTTCTACGCTCCATTCCTTCAAATAAACAAGATCTATGCCATGCTTGACAATACTGTTACATGGTGTGACTTATGAGTATGTTGGAAACTGAGCCCTGAACCTTATAACATAACTAATTATCTGAAATTAACTTCCAGTAAACAGTTACAGTTTGAAAATTGGAATATGTGGAGTAGTCTTTGGGAGAACAGAAGGAGTTTTGCCCTTTGACAGAAATGTAATTTCTAATTCTTTGATTCTGTCCCAAGTTTGTAGAAATGTCTTTTTTCCAGAAGAATGTTTTTAATTGCAATATTTCTTTCAGAAGCAATTTCTTTCTTCTTTCCCAAGACGTTTGGCTTGAACATGAGTTTCTTATCCCAGGAGACGACCTTTCTAAATTCCAGTTCTAATGAAATAACTTATTTAAAATAGATCTCTTCCATAATGTGTTTTCTGCTTTTAAAGTCTAAGGAGTAAGCTTCAAAGGGTTTTCTAGAAATTGTGTTTTCTGAAAAATCTTGGTGGTTCAGATCAGTGTTGGAAATGTATAGTGCTGGAAACATACACTGATGGTAAATAGAAGTGCCTTCTTGGTGTTTGTTTGTAAGTGGTTCTTTCTGATTCTCGGGTTCAGCATCCATCTTGCTCAGCTGTTTGTTCCCAGGCTGAGTTGCACAGCGCCGAAGCTTGTATTTTGTGCGCCAACCACTCAGGAATGAAGCAAATCATTGCTTTCCTAGCTCAGCTATGCAATTATATTTAATGGGGAAAAGTCATTTACGTGTCTGTCTAATAATTCAGAAAAGCTGCCATTAAGGGATGATTGGTCAGTGTAATCCCTTAGATTTTACTGCGTGCTTACGTATAGGTTTATACAAAACTGTTTACTATTTTCTGTTTGAAGAAATAAAAACTTGGTGGCACTTCAATGACATTTTGAAGATAAATTATCTTTTGCATTTTATGGCATTTATAGTGTTGCATTTTGTGGCTGTCTGTGCACACAATGTATTGTACTTACATGGTGGATTTTTTGTTTATTGGTTTGTTTTTAAGAAAGTTTGCATTTCTTAAAAGAGAAGTCTGTTTTCTACTATTAATTACGTGGAACAGCAAATGGGAAGAGAAGAAAACACATAGAGGATATTGCTACTGAGCATGACTATTCAGGTCTGGTGACATAAGGAGCAGACTGCTACTTGTGTTCTGATTTTCTTGGAAAGTGAGGAAAGCTATGGAGAAGTGATGTCATTCCGCATGCATGAAGATCACTGTTGAGCTGAAAACTCTAGTAATGGAAGAAGGAGTAGAGGATTTTCAGTGTCCTTACGTGTGCTACTAAAATAGTTAAGATAATGAAAAATGCAGTCCATACTGCAGAATGGTCATTAAAGATGCTTGATCCCAGTATTACATTGTACTTATCCTCCCTGAGGAGCTGGAAGTCTTTCATTTGAAACAATGCAAAAACTATTTCCCTGAATACTGCTGTTGATTCTGGAGCTGCTCCCACCCACTGTGTTCATTTTGTCCAGGAGCAATGGGAGGCGGGTGGCATTTTGCTAGCATCATTTTGAAAGGCATGGAAAACTTAGTACCTGTTTTAGCAGGCAAGGAAGAAGTGTTTCTGTCCTTGGCTGAGTGTGCAGTCTTCAGGAGCAAAAGAAAATTATATGTTATTCCTCTTTTAACTGGTTGATGTGTAGCTTTTTTATTTTATTATTATTTTTTATTTTCTGATGCTGGCTGTTACTTGCAAGTGCTTTCTCTCTTCCTCCCTCATCCACCCCCCAGCCCAAACCTGGAGGGCAGCCCAGTGGGATGTCGTATGGGAAACAGCAATAGTGTTTTCCCCACAGGAGCCGCTTGCAGTTAAGCTCACTGATCCCAGTGTCACATGACTCGCAACACACGGAGCAGATTGATGTCCGGCACACACACTCCAACTCTTTGGATAGCCAAAAAAAAAAAAAAAAAAAAGAAGAGGGGGTGGGAGTGAGGAGGGAGGTTCCCTTGCTTTTCCCCAGCACTATTAATTCCGGCTGGAGCTTGTTTGCCGCGAGCTTGTTTCATGGCAGTAACGAAGAAGCAGTGCTTACCCAGTAGCTCGGTGCTCTCAATGAGGTCAAGCTGGATCAAAGGCAAAGCTCCTGTGGAAACGCCTGCTGTAAGTTCTGCTTTTTCCACAGCCTCTCCAAATGAAACGTCGCCTCGACAACAGAGCCGGGCTTTCGTGTTTTATGTCTCCCCTGACTGATAGTTTTGTGTGAGGTTGTCGGGTTTATGTTGATTGAACTTGTCAATAAGGCATCAGCTGCTGCGTGCTTTGGGAGGAAAGGGATTATTGTTCTGTCTTTTTATTTTCTGAGGGAGTAGGAAGAGGAAAGTGTGGTTTTGTTCTTTTGAAAAGCTTTAAGCTGTTGGGGTTACAGCTCACTAGATCTTGTTTTATGTAAGCTACGTGTTCTACTGCCTTAAATAAAGTAATTGCAGGGTGTCTTTTAATTGTCCTTGGATCTCACCAAATACATATTCTTTTGCAACTAGTTACCTAACATGTATTTAATTAAAAAGAAAAAGAAAGTAGAAAGGGCTTAATTAAAATCTTGAAAAGGTGCAGCAACTAAATTTCAGCAACATCCTTCTTACACCAGCTGCTCACCTGCGGGGTCGCTAACGTGATATTCAGAAGTACTTCCTTTGAAACCCAATTCTGTGCATCAGCTTTTTTTAATGAAACTTTCACTTGCAGAGACTTTCAGTGAGCTGAAAATGTTCTCCTTCTACGCAGCAAGCTCACTGTTTCTGTGGGAATGTGCTGCTGAGCATGAAGGAATGCTAACTTCTGCGGGTGCTGTTGGCACATTTGCAGCATGGGCTTCATGGGGAATAATGCAATTCTGGGCTGTAAATTTTTTGACTACATAACCCATCTTTCATTTAAAAAAAATAAGAAAATAAAAATCTGGAAGGCTTGCAAAGTGGATTGAACAAAACTACTAGCACCTGTTTGAGTTAGTGTGGTTAATATATTGTAAAACCCCAAGGGAAATGGTATCACAAATCATGGTCTCTATATGCTGTCAAGTTCCTTTTGAAGGGAGGCGGCTTGATGTCTTATGAGCTTCAGCTGGCGTATCTGCAAAATGGGCAGCATTGCCCCTGTTACACTGGGAAGCAGCGTAATGTTGCAGATGTCAAGGATTCATGGCATTGCCCTACCTTCAGTCATCTCTCTCTCTCTCTCTTTTTCTTTCCCTAGGATGTATATAGTTTCTTTATCTTCTTCAGTTAATAGTATGGACTATAGTGGCCAATGGGTGCTGGTTGATGTTCTATTTGAGGCTTGCTTAGGTATCTAACTTTAGAACTGGGATAAAAGAATGGGGAAAAGAAAGTGTTAAATCTGATCTTACAACATCTGGGTGATACATGAATATGTGCTGAAGATACATGTGCAACAAACTTGGGAAGGCTTATTTGCATTTGTGTACTTGTGATTATTAAATAGTTTAACATGCTGTTACTTAACATGCTGTGATTTTCTATTTTTTGTTTTGCCTGACATCTGACTGCAATATAGATAAGAATATAATGTGTAAATTAGCGTCTGATACTTAATACTGGTGCTCAAATGAAAGGATCAAGATACTCTGTGAACCCATCACTGGCTTTTTATTCGTACGTTTCTTTTTCAACAGCTTGTCTTTTGTTCCCTTGAACAGCTTCATTTTAAATGTATGTAGTAGAGAAAATAATTTTTGTCATTTTGGATGGTGATTTTTCTTTTCATTTCAGCGGTCAACATCTGAGTTGATCTTAGTTGAAGATGAAGCGACGGATACAGAAGATAATGAAGAGGAAGATTTAGGAGTCATGGAGGATCAACGTAGTGTAATTCTCCATCTCATCTCTCAACTCAAACTTGGCATGGACCTTACCAGGGTATGGGCACAGTATCTTTTTCCTAATGTGTTTCTGTGTGTGTGTGTGTGCGTGCGTGCTTGACCCAATAGACAAAGATCTTTACCTCGTCATAAAAGGGTGGTTCTGGACAGCTGTGGGCTCCTATTGTCTGCTAGGCAGGTTTTCACATGAAAGACATTGTTAGGGGGAAAAAAATGGATTTAGAAATTTTTTTTAAGAAATTTTTCATGATTTTTTTACAAATCCTACAAAACAACTGTATATATCCCACATATATATTAAGTCAGAGTGCATCAAGCATGCGAGGAGCCATAGTGTCAGTTTTAAGGAGATCTGTGCTTGAGTTACTGCTTTGTGGATTGAATCCCTTTTAATTACTTGGCAGCTTCAATTAATTAAAAAAAGAAAAAAGTAATGGTAAACAGGACAGTCTTCAGTGTATCATAATGCATGTCTGTGCTCAGCAGCTCAGCAGATTGACATTCTGTACATCCTCCTGGCATTGGAGCCAGTATTGTCATGAGCTTATCCATACAGATGTGAACAGAGAAGTTATGGTTACTGAGAGATTTCCCATAAGTAGCTATGAAGTAGCTGTGCAGGAGATTATTTTCACGGGCATTTGTGTATTTTGAAGAGTTGCATCTGCTTTCCTTTTAATCTTATGTATTAATCAAAATCTATTTTTACTATTTTGTACAAACTAAGACTTTCTCAATGTAGTATTCTCTGCTTCTTCTAAAACAATTGACACTATTTATAAATACTTATATTTTTAAGACTGAGCAATCCCATGATCTGTTCCTAAGTATAGCTATTGAATAACTACTGGGAAGTTAATGTTTTGTTCTAAAGAGGACAAATTTTCCATCAGTTAATTTGTTCATAATTTATACTTGTCACTTCTTAGTATGTCTGGTGTTACATACAGTTCATTTTTATTTTGTTTCTCTGTCATTCAATCATTAATAGCCCTTCCTCTTTTCTGTTTTGGTTGGCTGTGGCTGCTGGAATCTGTGATGTTTATACTAGACTAAGATTCCTTATCTATTAGTTTTGTGTGCATTATAACCTTCTGTCTTACCTGAATAAGACTTTTCTTTCTGACTCCTGGTGTCATCTTTTTGTCTTCAGAGGCAAAAATCCCAGATGCACCATTGATGTAAATAAATTTCTGTAAATAAGAGAAGTGTAGACATGTATATGAAAAGTATGTAGGTAAATGAATATAATAACCTAATTCTTATGCAACGTTCTTGGAGCATGGTTTTTGAGGGTAGCAATGAGTATCATCAGATCTGTGCTATGGCAGAATGTTTGTGTGCATGAATGTGTGTATAATGCCTACAACCTGAAAAGAAGAGCAGGCATATGGCAGAGTTAGATCTCGTGTGTGTGTGATGCATGGCTACACATATGATGAGTATTGATGAGACGTGCCACATGTGCACATCACTTTTCTGACCATTTTAAGGATTAAAATAAAAAATTACAGGACAGCTGGCTGCTTTTTTTTTCTTGTTTTTTTATTAACTTTGCTAACTGACGTGTGACAATAAAGCTCAGTTCATTGGCTGTGCCGCTTACTGTTCATTATTCCTGTGGAAGTCAGATTTCAGATAGCCTTGGTGCTGGTCAGCTTCTGCTGGAAGTGCTTCTGACACAGTAGTTGCTAACATCAGAGGATATTTTTGTATGTTTGCATTTTCCTCTGCCGTCTTCCCTAGGGTTGTTTCTTTATTTATTTTTTTTATGAGCTAGGGACTGTAGGATGAGGTGCATGTGAACAAACAGTTCTTCTGAGCCCTTGCTGACTTTTGGTTCTGGATGTGTAATCATTATCTTCTTGCATCACGTCAGAGGAAACAACATTACATTAGTGCTGGCCTTGCCTGCAGTGCCACGAGTCTCCTACAGTGATAATAGCCACATTTAACGTCGTAGAGGTGTTTCACTTTTGAAACGTGTCATGCTGCCATGCCTTTTAATGAAGAATTAAACAGTAAAACATCGCTGTGAAATAAAAACCCCACAATGAAGAATCAAATCTGCATGGGGATTTGCTAGAACAGACTAAGCCCTGTGGTGGCTAAATGGACTTCAGCAGCCGCTGAGAGATGGGTGAGCAGTTTGTGGTGGCAGAGCACAACACAGCACCGATGCCTTGGACTGTTTTTAGACTTTATATTTCGCTTAAAATTGGCATTTATGGGGAGGAGAAGAAGAAAAGATAGAAAAACAAAAGGAAAATCCTGTCACACTTATAAATTGTTTATTATTTGGGCTTTTCAAAAACAAAAAAAAGTATCAGAAATCTCTTCTAGCCTAATAAATGTGTTGGCAAATGGCATCTGATGGGTTGAAATTAGTGCTAACAGTTTGTAGAGATGGGTGATTGCTCACCCCATTCCCTTACCTTCCATATGCATTGTAACTGTACTGAAAAACAAGGGGCTGCCGTTCAGAGCAGAAGTGTTACTGGTAGTTCTGCAGTCTATCAGCCTGTTGTAAATTAGTTCTGCAGTTTGTTCACAACGTCTTATGGTTTAAAATTGCAAGATGAATTCATATTGTAATTAAAAACATAAGTGGGTGGAAAAGACCCTTATTTTACTCCCACAACAATGCAGATGACCGTAGAAGGCTTTTGTCTCTCTAAGGTAGTGAAAATCCCAGCTTGGGGTGTGCTGGTCAGGTTTCTGAAAGAGTGGGTTACAGTGCTGACACCCATCTTTTGCCTCCCAGTAAATCATGGAAATGGTGGTCAATATCTTTATTTGTAAGAACTTATGGTGTACCTTTCTCAGTTGCATTCAGATCTGATGAAATATGTTGAATTCAAATCCTCTTTTTAACATCAAGGGAAAGGGAAGGATATCAGTTAAACAACTTGCTTTTCGTAGGGAGACCAAGAGTGGAAGTCAACACTTTAGTGCACCATCAGGCAATTCTTTGCTTCAGACTTTGGCAATTTGATATTTATTCTGGAGAGATTCCGCTGTCTGTTTAGTTGTCATGACAGCTTTTCCTCATAGGAAAATATGGGATAGTGTTGACCTAATGTAATTAAAAAAATGAGCAAAAAAAAAAAAAGCTGATGCAGTCCAAAAAAAAAACCACACAACATACATAGTAATCGTATTTAGCTAGACTGAGTTCTGTTTGGCTGCAGAAGAGTCCAAAAACTCACTCATTTGAAAGATAGAGTAGTAGCAGAAGTGCATGGCAATCCTGTGCTGGCAAGAAAAATGCAGCATACCTTCCAAACTTGTTTGTTTGTATTTGTTTGTTGTTTTTTCTCCTGAGGAAATCAAGAAGGGATGAGTTACAAACAAAAAATTCCTGGTGTGATTTTCTGACTCTGTTAGAGGGTGATGGTGTTGCATACTGAAGATTCCAGGCAATGAGATCACTTCATAAGGGGCAGTGTTTTCTAGATATTTTTGTAAAACACTAGAGCTTTGTAAGCTTCGAAACTCAGTTTTCATATGTACTTACGCCTCCTTTTGAGGAAACAATTTAATTTAAACAAAGGATCCTTACCTGCTACAGTTGAGGGTGCATTTTCCATTGTAGGTTGGGCTTTCAAAGCAAGATCTTGTGAGCTGGCTTCCAAATTTCAAATTGATTACTGAAACTGAATAACAAAAATGTCCAGTTTTTCATAATGTCTCTTTAGTGACTGTGTTAGCATGGCTGTGTTAAGCATATAATGTGAAGCAACTGGTGTCTGAGAGAGTGGGTGCGAGGCTGTGTTTTCAGGCAAGCCAACAGGATGAAACCACAACAGTCTTAATGTTGTATCATCAGATTTGCATGATCTTAAGCATAACCCATTGCTTCCTTTTCTTCTCCTCCATTTGTGCTAATAAAGGTCACTCTTAGAGTGGGCCAGTTGGACATGAAGAGAGAAGCAGTGCTTTTTATTCAGATGTTTCCCTGCCCTTTCTATTCTATACAGTGATAGCAACTGCTGGCATTTCTAGGCAGCAGTGGTAGGCTTTTTCTGTGTTACTGGCTGTTTCCCTTTTGGTACCCTGGTCTTTTAGTGTACAATTCATATTAAAATGAGATTCTGTCACTAATGCTGAATTAAGTTTTTAAAGATGATATCAGAGAACGAATATTTGGTCAGAATGAGAATGTTGCAAGGAAAAGGGAGTTGTTTCAAGAGCTAAAAATACTGTGAGAAGATCTCTTTCTACTTTTACTTCCAGATTTTAACCTTTCAAAAGCAATGTCCTCAGCTACTTCTCCACCCATCACAGAACCACAGGGCACTGAGGATGGTATTTGGCACTCAGTAGATTACCATGAATAGTGTAAAGTTAAGGTCTTGGCATCTTTCGGGGACTCATTAGTTTAGTAATAGGAACTGTGTAGAGTCCTCAAGTGTTACAGAGTCTGAGGAATATTGCAGAGAGAACTTCACTTGATTTATGTCTAAACCTGTAAAAATATTAGCCTAAGAATGACTGTATTATTTATACTCACACGTGCACAGAAGGAGAGAGAAAATGAGCATGCGTGTTACCAAATGGAGCAGTGATCTGGTTTTGTTTTGTGGGGTATGATGACTTACTGTGAAGAATTAAGATTGTTTGAGCCATCATGAAGAGAATTTTTTTTTCACACTTGCGAGTTTTCTTTAGAAAGAACTAAGTTGTGAATAGAAGTTTGATGGCTTCTGTTCCATTATCCATGGGATGCATAGGTCTGAACTGTGCTTTGGTTCCATGTATGAGATGAAGGGGCAGAGCAAATGTATTTGTTTGAAAAGTGATTTTCTGCGTGTTCTGAATAACCCTCCCTTTTGGGGAAGGGAACAAGTAAATATGGAGGAGAGTTAAAGGGGAAAAGGAAGTGAGCTGGAAGAGGAAAGCTGAATAGCTGCTTCAATAGAGGATGGCAGTAGTTCTGTAATTGGCATCACCAACCCATTTGACTCCAGAGGGATATCTGTGTCAGAAATCCCTTGTTGGCTGCACAGCAGTGAGCTCTGAGCTTCCCTGAACAAGGTATGGAGGGCAGGGGGAAGAGGGAATGTGGAAAAATGGAGAGAAATAAATTATTCTAAGTCACTCCAAGAAGTTATATTGAAAACTTCCAACAAAGCATTGTTCCTAAGTGGGGGGCATTGGTGACATCTGTGCTGCCAGATGAGCCATTTGAGATCGTGCCCAATTCACTCGGGACGGCTGCCTGCCGTGCAGCCTGACTCGCACTCAATCCCAGCATCTCTCTAGGCCACATGGGCCTCTCTAGTCCCAGGACACTGATGTAACAGCTTGTGCACTTCTTGTTTGTTTCAACTTGGGTGAAATAAGGTAGAGGCATGCAGTGGCTTCCTGCAGTCATGTGGTGGGGGGTGAAGTGGAAGAGGAGTGCCACATGCTCTGGGGTGACTAGAGAATGGAGTGGGAAGGTCAGGGGGATACAGTGACGGGGTATGGCAGGCATAGTCCAACCTGAAGCATTTTCCTGCCTTAGAACCTCTTGGGAAAGGCCTCTGGAGTGATTTTATCCTTGGAAACCCACTCAAGATTTACCTTGGGTTGGATCTTGTTAGCCTAGTTGGAAGGGACTAAAAGGGAACAGAGTTACATACGCATGCACAGTGAGTGGCCGGGGACCTGGAGTGAAGCTGGGAGCCCAGGTGCTTGAGGTACTGGATAGCTGTGCACATTATATTGTCCATCACTTAGATTAGGATGCATATGTTTATGTACAAAACCCATTTTTTTAATGGTTTGGGAAGGTGCGCTTTTGTTTTGGAGAGTCATAATCAGTTGGGTCTGTTGATGTTAGAACTAAATCAATTTACATCAGAGTTTGGTTTTTTTTCTGCCTTGTGAGCCAGGAGAGCAATGAGAACAATGCTTTGTTTATTAACTAAGAGGAGAGGAAAAGGAGAATTTCCATGTGATTGGAACAGCACATCCCTGTTGCATGAGCTACTGTTGAGAATCATAATGAAATAGGAAGCAGCCGGCGCAGCTATCAAGACTGCTGCTTTTTCCTTTACCCATTATATACACTGCAGAGGAAGGGAAATTGCTGTTACAGAGGGGAGGAAAATACATTATCCTGAAAGTTGGCTAGGCCAGAATTGTAGCTGTCTTAAGTGTTTTCCCCCCCTACCCCTCGCTGTAGTATGATCATGGGGAAATCATATCTGCCTTTGTCTGCTTTGCATACAGGTAGTGCTTCCAACATTTATTTTGGAGAAAAGATCCCTGCTGGAGATGTATGCAAATTTCATGGCCCATCCAGACCTGTTTTTGTCAATTGCAGCTGGAGCCACTCCTGAGGAAAGAATTATCTGCTTTGTGGAGTATTATCTAACAGCTTTTCATGAAGGCCGAAAGGGAGCGGTTGCCAAGAAGCCCTATAACCCTATAATTGGTGAAACGTTTCATTGCTCATGGGATGTGCCTAAAGATAAAGTGAAACCATTCAGAACTAACGGTGCCTCTGCGGTTTCTAAGGACCCAGCCAAGGAGTCTGGCCAGGACCAGTCCACGTGCTACAAGCTGAGGTTTGTGGCTGAACAAGTGTCCCATCATCCACCGGTATCTTGCTTTTACTGTGAGTGCAAGGAGAAGAAAATGTGTGTGAACGCTCACGTATGGACCAAAAGCAAGTTTATGGGCATGTCAATAGGTGTTTCTATGGTAGGTGAAGGTAAGAAATGTGACTTTATTTTATTTCTTGAGCTAATGTTATTAGAGTCAAAACAACAGGAATGTATATTTATACACGGTGGTTAATTATATCTGAAATATGGAATCATAGAATCACCAAGGTTGGAAAAGACCTCATCTTGTCCAACCATCTACCTACCATCAGTATTTCCCCACTAAACCATGTCCCTTAGTACATCCAACATGCTTCTTAGTCACCTCCAGGGATGGTGACTCAACCACCTTCCTGGGCAGCCTTTTTCAGTTCCTGACAGCTCTTTCAGGGAAGAAATTTTTCCTAATATATGGTCCTATGTTAAGCTGCAGTAGCAATTGACTGAGGACAGTATATTTTGTAAGAACAGTTTTAGTTTTCTTGTTCACTTTTAAAGTAATATCCAATTAGATATTGGAGATTTACAAGTGGAGCGAAGAAATAAGAAAGGAAAAGCATTTGTATTTAAGCTCAACATTCCTTTCTCATAGTTTCAATAAAGAATCATGGCTTCTGTAGTGCTTGCTATAGTAGTGTATTGTCTCAAGCTTTGTGATAAGCCAAATAATTGAGGTATTAATCACAATTTGCTATTTCATATGTGCGCATTCAGCTTTGTGATAAACTGTTGCTGAATAGGAATTCAGAAAAGCAGAGAGTCAACGAATTATTAATGTGTGATATGAACTGATAAACACGCCTGTATCCATCTTATTACTGACTGCTAATTTATTCATTTAATGTTTCAAAACAGTTTAGTCCCTCTTGATATTTGAGGGTTATCTCTGTCTGTGGTATTTATTCCTTTTTGTTAACTAGCTTCTAGGCAGTGCCCTTAATAGGAAATCTTAGAAACACCAGAACAACTTAGAGTAATTGTTTATTTTTGCCATTATGCTAAATAATATCAACATTGAAGACAGTAACAAAGGAGGGTGAGGACAACCATTAGGGTGCCGAAATACCCTGATATTTGAGAGCAGACAGATATGTTCTGTTGTTCCTGCTGGAAGTAAGCAGCGAAGTCAAACAATAGACATGGCTGCAGTAGCTTCTTTCCTGATGTCAATATATTCACTTTTCATACCTGAACCTTGAAACTTGTTTGCTGTTGGATCTGATATTGTGGTAGTTGTGATAGTTGAAGTCTATAATCGTGCTGCTGTTTTCTTTTTCCAAAGATTTTGTTATTTTAATATGGGGTGAAGAGAGAGTCAGAAGGGAAGCAGGTCCTTTTGTCCATCTCCTTATTGTCCTACTTACAGGCCAAGTCTTTGGTTTCACTTGTCATATTTTTCTGGTACATATACAAGTCTGATACTGTTTTCTGAGTGAAGGGAGCCGTTTAGTAGAATTACAATCAAAAGCAAAACCTTTTTAGCAGAGGGAAAATTTCTTTTTCTTGCCGCTAGCATACAGCTCCCTGGGATTGGGGGTGTCTACTGTGGGGATTATTTAAGACTTCAAAGTCCTGATGTGTCCCAGTTTTGAGAGAGAAAAGGGTATAGGAATTAACTGCTTCCCCACTCCAATGATTGTTTAGTGTGCATTTGTGAGAATAAATTTCCTTCCTGTGTGATCCCAGAGAGGTGCCATCAGTGGAGGCGTTCTTTGGGGATCATCTGTAGTGACAAACCCTTTTAGTGTAAGGTTTACCACTGTCTTTATGATGAACATTTGTGGAAGAAGTTTGGGGTTACCAATTTATAGCTGTCATTCATCTTTTTTGTTCACATAAGCAATGCAGAAGCATGTGGACTCATGGTGACAGCAATTCTTTGAAGTGATAGAGAAACGCCAGTGCAGCCCAGGAATTTCTGTTGTGTGTGGAGAACCAGCAATAAGCAGCAGGAAATTGTACCAGCGAATCTTTTTTATAATCTGAGAACAGACAGCTCAAATCTGGCAGCCTCTATTGAAAATGTTTGCTTGCTGTGTGGTTTCTTCACTCAAGACTATACTTTGTTCCAATATAGATTTTTTTTTCTTTTATTTTAGTCCCAGGGAGGTATTCCTGATACAGTTGGTGTATAGATTTGTCAAGCTGTGCAAAAATGAAAAGCTGCTGCAGGCTTCTCTTTATCATGTCTTACATAAGTACAAATTCTGTGTTAGATTGAGGTCAGCATGAAAGCTGGGGAATATGTTGCTGAACCAATAAAAAGTAGCCACTGGGCTTATGGTGTGGAAGTCTGTGTTTGTATTTACATGTTTGGTGGAGCAGAGCCCAACAATTTTTTTACATGAAACATCATTTGGAGGGTTCTTGATATTTTAGGACAATGTACACATTGCTGCATTTCAAATGGAGGTTGTTGTCTAGAAAAAAAGTAGATAATGAAAAGGCACATTATTACTCAAAAATTATAGAAAAAGGTAGTTGAAAGAGGTAAAAACTAAAGCTAGCTACCAGGAGGGGCTTTCTGACTGTAAGGTTGGCTACAGGATTGTATAGTCTTACTATTAGAAGCTGTTAAAACGTGATGGATGAAGTTTCTCGGGAGTGATTTAAATATGGCTGCTTCTGGGGAAAGGCAGATTGACATCTCATGAATCATTGAAATCCCTATTTGGTGTCTTTTTGTGCTTCTTTTTTTTGTTACTCCATACTGAGTGACCTAACTAATCATGTCATGTCCATACTTTTTTTTTCTGTCCTCTTTTTTTTTTTTTTAATTTTCATTATGAGCATTCAGCTTTTTTTCCTTGCTCTTGCAGGATATGTATTCAGTGATGTTGATGCGTGTTTAAGATAACCTATCAAGTTTACTTCTGTACATGTAGATGCCTTTGAATATTTGCTAGATTAGTTTGGATTCTAGATTCTGAAAAGGCAATTTTCTTGACTTGCCATCTGTGTATGTCCTTTCTGAGATGATATTCAGATCATTCTGGTGCTCATATGGCAGTTTCATTACCCTGTGTATTCATTCAACACTGCTTGATGTATGTGGGGAAGAAAAATCCTTCCCCACAGAGCAGCAGAGATGCAAACTGCTGAATTCACATAATGTAGTGGTAGCAGTGACTATCTTACTCTACTTAAGGTATTTAACAGAATCCTTTTGTTTACCCTCTGACTTTGTTGTGACCTTAGCATTGAATGCAAATATGTGTGGTGTATGTGGAAGCTATCTCCTGAAGGTTGTTTGTTTTTTTTGTGGGTATGAGGCCTTCAGACATCCGAGTTTTTGTATTGCACTTTGCTATTTAGATAGGGAGTGTAGTACTGAATGTTTGGACCTATATAGTGTAAGGAATATGCCGATAACATTTCCGTGGCTCTTTTGCAAAGTTGTGTTTTCAACTTGTCACAATGTATTGAGATGTGCAGCACATGCTGCTTTTTATGCCTTGCTGAAATAGGATGCAGCAGAGCTGCCAAGGCTTCTATAGGAAGTTAAATAATGAGGGGATTTGACAACAGTATGTTCTGTCATACAAATGTATTCAAACTGTGCAATTTTTAGTGTATGTTGCAACTCAGAGTTACTAAGATTTTCAACTATGATTTTTATTTATTAACTCCAGAGATGCAGAATGAGTAGACAGGCAATGCTGGAAGTCCATAACAGAGGCAGTTTTTTATGCTCGGCCTTCATCTTTGGTTATGAGAGCTCCAAATCTGGTTTGCTGAAGAGAATTCTTAGCTTCTTCACTGTATGACAAAAACGTTCTTCAGAGCAGCCAGAGCTGAGTTTCCCCCGGAGAAAGTAGAGTTAGAAGAGAGAGTATTTTGCATGTAAGAATTCACGTTGCATGCATAGTCCCTAATTCTGATTAATGTTAATTATGTACTAATGAGAGAGCGAGGGAGGGGAGGAGGGTGTAATGAATAGAATTGTATTAGGATTTAAATTAGCAGGGGATGGAAGAGTCAGAGTAAATATTTAATGTGCTTTACATGGTCCAAGGAATCTTCAAACAGATTCTGATTGTTAAGATAAGGGTATTCTGGTAGAAAACCCGCACTGTGTGCTCCTAATCTGTCTTTGGTTTTTGTTGCAAAGCAGCAAAATCCAACAGACAGTGTTACCTTTGATTCACGGGTTAATTTGCAGCTCAAGCAGTTTAAGTGGTTTGCTGTGTACAATCAAGTGGCTTAGTTACATCTTGTTTTTTTACTTCTTTTTTAAATGCTTTAAAAGCTCCTGAGATGCATGCTTTCAGAAATTATTTCTTAAAACTGAAATCAGCCCAGAAGAAGATTGATAGATAGGGAAAGGCTCAGTGCTCTTTCCAGGATAAATACAAATGAAAGCAACAAGTGCTGTTTTTCTTATTTTTTTTCCATTCACATGTATGTATGTGCATCTGTTTGTGCATCTAACAAAGCATATCATTTCCCTTCCTGAGGCATTAGTGACTTGTTAATTCACCAGCTCTGCTCCATGCATCTGGAACTAACAAAATATTTCCCTACCATTAATTTTTTAAATTAATATTTTTTAGCCTAGTGCTGTCAGAACTTTCTGTATGACACGGTCCTCATTACTGAATTTAGCAAATGCATCCAGCTTTTGGAAAACAAGCAGTGCAGAACAGCTTGCTAGAACATTTGAGACAAGGGCATCTTGTGTGAGCTGTGGTGGCTACTGATGGGCTGCATCCATGTGTGCTTCATCCCAGTGTGTAACTCACTCTCGTTTGTGCCCTGTTATGAATAATGCAGACTGTGAAGAACCAGTTAAATCAGGAAACTGCCCTCGGCCATTTATGACCCACATACCATTTGTTGTTCAGATTGATCTCCGAACAATCAGTGGGAAGCATTAAATTTCACATGCCTCTTCTGCAGTTGTTGATCCAGAGTCTCCTCTGGGTATTCTGTCAATATGTGTTACTGGAAAATCAATTCACAAAGCTACAGCATCAGCGAGGGACGGGTAACAGTCAAATGGGCAAAATGATATGCCACGAACATTGCTTCCTTTCATATGGGCTGGGGAGGCATGGAAAGGAGCGTGTCTGTGAATGTGTTGCCTTAATCAAAGCAAGAGTAAATGGTGTTGAGGATATTTCAAGGGGAGATATCAAAATTCAGCGCTTGTTTACAAAAAATTCACTCTTCTCTATGGGATTTTGTTCTAATAATACGCTAGATTATTAAATCCACTTTTCTTCCCAGAGTGCTTATGTGATGCATTCTCCCTCTATAATAGCTGCCTATAAATACTTAACGATTTCTTGAAGGAATCTGCAGTTTCCAAAATCATTGTTTGATGAGAGAGGAGGAAACTTTAGTTTAAAAAAAAAGAAAGGAGGGGGAGGAAAATCTTTTGATGACTTTTCGTGTGTATTTGTAACCATTTTTTAAAGCTCAAAATATAAATCTTCCCTTACAACTGGGGAGCAAGAGAAGAAACATAGCCCACAGGTGGCCTGCCTGAGTTTTTTGAAACTCAGTCACAATGAAATGACACTTAACAGCAGATGTTGAAAGTACGGAACCCATTTTAAAGTAACTGTTAGGTTTTCTTTTTAGTGCCTTTTAATTTCTCAAAGTTGGGGGGCTAAAATGTGAACTCCAGTGGTGGTAGCAGTTATATCTGTTGTGTCTCAGCATCCCTTTGGCTTCTTCAAAAAGAGATGTGGCTGTTAGCTCAGGCCCAGGGGCGCAGCTGCAGACTGTGTGCTGCTTCAGGCACATGAGGTTTTGCAGGTGGACTCTGCAAGTGTTGGAATGGGAAACTGGCAGTCACCTGTTGGTGCTGAAAGCAGTATCAAGTTGTGGATATTTCACATCTTTCCTTTGTTCTTCTTTAGGTTGTAATCGTTGAGCTGGAGCCGTGTTTCAAGAGAGGTAGCACTTCATTAAGGAAATGTATTGAGATGTTTAAGGAATTTAAGATTAAAAAAAAAAGTGAAGCTACTAAATGCTGGAAATGCTGCTAAACAAGCTGGTTCAATTTTTAGTACATAACCTGCTGTGGTTGTTAAATATTTACACTGAAGGTCACCACTATTATTTGCCATTCACTTTTCAGTGTGCTTGGCACTGATCGTTAGAACTCTGCATCCCTCCCATTCCTGCATGGAGAAGTAGAGCTATCGATCCCATCAGAGTGATGAAAGCAAACCTGTGCCAATGCAGTTTTGATCCTCTTGTGTCAGAGGAGGGTGCCTGGGCCCTGAGAATTATAAGGCTGTGGGAAATGGGGAGCTTCAGCATCCTTTTGCTGGCTGATGGGCTTGGATCTACAACCGGTAACAATTTTCCATTTGGAAGTTGTGCAACCGCAGACATTTAGCTTCCGTGTATTTGTAGCCATTATAGAGTCATAAAAGCAAAGAATCATATAGTATTCTGTGTTGAGATCCACAAGGACCATCGAGTGCAGTCCTGGCTGCACACAGCCTCTCCCAAAACCCAAACCCAGTGTCTGAGAGCACTGTCCAAATGCACCTTGAGCACGGCCCTGGGCAGGCTGTTCCATGCCCACCACCCTCTGGCACAGACCCTGTCCTTCACCCCCAGCTGCCCCTCCCCTGGCACAGCTCCCTGCCATTCCCTTGGGCCCTGTTGCTGTCACACAGAGCAGAGCTCAGCGCTGCCCTGTGAGGAGCTGTAGGCTGCCATGAGGTCCAGTGAGTTCTGTGATAAGCGTAGCCTGCCTTTTAGGTAGAAATTCTTCCTGGTTGGCATCCAGGATGGATTATGTAGCTCAGCCTTCCTGCAAGGCGTTAAGCTTGCTTTTACTTACAGGAGTGGAACTGAGGATACCTGTGGCAAAATGTGTGTGTGTTCCAGCTGTGTTCTGTCCATAGAGTGAGGTGAGGGTTCGGCACATGATACAAACAACTTGTGACTTGCTAAGGTAAAATGATGAAAGGTTCTTTGATGGCATTTCTGTACTGGGCTCATGCTTTTGCACTCTCTGGATTTTTTGTGTCAGAGTTGCTGGAATAGACTGCTGGCTGCATGGCTGCATTGCTGCTGGCTGGCTGCAGTTGCAGAGATCTTGAAACAGCTGCAGAAAGCAGTGAGATTACTGAAAAATGGGAACAGCAAGTTAGGAAGCTTCCTGTAACTGTTTTGTTCTAGCAGGTGGAGCTGGTATTTAAAATGATGACTCTCATAGAACACTGTACTTTTAAATTCTGAATGTCACTTAGGCTTGTGTTTTTGTACAGCATTAAGGGCACATTTTTATGTTGACAGTACTAGTGGTGTTTCTATTTGGTGCTTTTTCATCGTTACATTTCAGATCACTTTGCAAGATGTATCATTATTATCTTCAACAGATAGACAAACTAATAAATACATCTACTAATGCGTTGCAATTCTTCCCCTCTCCACCCCAGGGCGAGGTAAATTGGCTTATGCTCATCTTGTTGCTGAACTGTTCTATTACTTTCTGTATGTCAAGATAATTTTCCTGATATTTTCAGAGGTTTCTGGGGTCTAAGTACTTCTCATGATGGGTTATTTTTGTTCCCTGTTGTGAAAAAATATTTTCAAAATGTAATTTTGCCTTTAGCTAGGTATTGAATTGGATATAAAAGAGTGTAGAACTGTAATAAAAATAGACTACACATAGTTAGCATTACCTAATTCTTTGAACAAGGTTTAAAGTGCTCTTTACCTGATTTTAGGTCTTATGTTCCATTCTTTGCCGTCTTAAAGACTGAAATACAGCTGTTATGGAAATAGAGCTGTATCAGTAACCTTAAGGAAAGCTGATTTGATCTTCTCATCAGATATGGTACTAACTTTATGGGTCCAAATAATACACTATGGCTAACTATGGCTGCTGCTTGTTTTGGACTATAGGTCCAAATAATACACTATGGAAACTATGGCTGCTGCTTGTTTTGTTGTTAGAAACCATTACAGAATGAAATAGAGTTGGCAGCAATTTTCTCTGCATGGTAGAGTTTGGTGTCAGTGGGAACAGAGAAGTGACCTCCCACTGGTTATATAAGACTTTTTGGGCACTTTGAAAGAAAGGAGCAAACTTCTAGGAAATTCCTAGGTTACCTTAAGCATGGTTCTTGGTTGCACCCAGCCAGACCCATCGAGAACCTTTTGTTTCCACCATCAAATTAGTCAGAAATAATTTAGTGGAGAGGAGCTGGCAGTACCCTCCTTCAAGCAAGTTTCATGTTGTGTCCTCTGTGAAGTGCCTTTTAATGACAATAATTGATCAGTGACTCTCAGGTCTCATCAGTGAGCTTTTACCATTTCTCTGTCAATCTCCTTATGTAGGTGTTCTCTACTTGCTGGAGCACGAAGAAGGATATGTTTTCACACTGCCCAGTGCCTATGCTCGATCGATACTTACCATCCCATGGGTGGAGCTCGGAGGCAAAGTCAACATCAATTGTGCCAGGACTGGCTACTCTGCTACAGTCACATTCCACACCAAACCCTTCTATGGAGGGAAAGTCCACAGGTACGGGAATTACTTTTGCTGACCTGCTATGAATTTCAAGGAAAGACTTAGTTGATCATCTCTTAGGTTCCTCTATTGCACCGCGTTGTAGATAGATATCTGAATTTCTTTCTGTGTTAGTGTCTCAGGTGGATTACAGCTTTAGAGCTCAGTTTATTGTAGTTGCACATTTCATACCATTTGACCAAATTAGATTAATATCTCTCATTGATCTCAAGTTACCTGTTTTATAATCTGTATACCTCTGCACAGTGCAGGATGAGAAAAAATATATACAGAAGAAGCAATGTTTCCGCCAAACCAGCTGCTGTTTCTGTGCAAGTGCTGTTAGATGAGCTGATGCTGCAGGTGGAGCCAGCTTTTATTCCCCTAAGGAGTATGTCACTGCCCATAGTAGTAGCTCCACGCTGAGAAGTCCCATTTTGGCACTGAAATTCTGGATGAAACTATTGCTCGTGTGTCTTTGGTTCCCCTTTATGAGAGTGTCAGCAGTGTCAGGAAGAGCGATGCAAGATAGCTTGTATCTTACTTCCATGCATAAGTTGGTGACCTGATAATTAAAACACACAGCTCCTTTTCCTGTTCTGCTGCAGACTGTAGCCATTTCCATGGCTGTGCTGCCTGTTGGGAAGGTGTGCTTTTGCACGGTTGCCTCTGTTTAATTGCGGTTGATCTTATTATTCTTCTATATGTGTGCCAAGCACTTCAACATTGTGCTCTGGCTAATAATTGACATGGGCTGTTTTGACAGGGCTTTTTCTAAAAGGGACAGATTAATTGGTGCCCATCAAAATGGGGAGGGCTGTGATAGTTTAATCATCTAAAAAAGCAAATTTGCAGATTACTTGACACAACCTGCTGAAGCACACAGTGTGCTTGTTCGTACAGACACACACACAGGAAACTCCTTCCTGTTTTAGCTGGGTCTTTTGGAGAGCAGTCTTTATGCTTGAAAAACTGTTCCGTAGATGTAAGAACATGCTTGTAGCCTTAGCAGCGGCACAATGGTAATGCTTTCACACACTGATAATGAATGGTACCAGTTATTACTTTTTTTTTTTTTTTCTTCTTGAATTAGGGTTACAGCTGAAGTGAAACATAATCCCACTAATACCATTGTATGCAAGGCGCAGGGAGAATGGAATGGCACGCTGGAATTCACTTACAGCAATGGAGAAACCAAAGTGATTGACACTAGCAAACTGCCTGTTACCAAGAAGAAGATTAGACCAATAGCAAAACAAGGCCCGTTGGAATCGAGGTAAGGCAGAGTAATTACAGCATTCTGCTGCTGAATCCCAAGTGAGAAAACAGAAGCTGAAGCAACCTGCAGTTATCAGCAGCGTGGTTCTAAAAACCCTTGCTTTCATTTAGCACGTTCATCTAGGTGCAAGTAGCTGAAGCCATGTATTGGCTCTTTGGTATACAGATGACACTGTAGTGATGTAAGCATGAGTTTTCTAGTAGGGAAAAATGCTCACATGCATTTTAATGAGCATTTGAAAATGGTAATGCAGTTTTTTATATATTTCTTGGATTGTAACACTGACAGCCAAATTAGTGAATTTATTGCAGGTGACTTTGCATCTTATAGTTCGTGCTGGAACTGCACATTTCATGTATTTCATACATATACATGTAATATATGTGATGTGTGTGTATATACAGAAATGTAAAATGTGATACAGTGCCACAGAAATACTCATGCAGGTGTTTCTAGGCTGTCAGAACTGATGTTATGTTCCTACTCTGATTCAGGTATATTAGAAAAAAACTTGTTCTGTTATTCTCCATCAATAACTGTTTTCACTTCAGAAAAATCAATATTTTTATTGAATTTAGGAGCATTTTATGAAACATTTTATTGGAGGATTTAAAAACACAAGTTGAACTTCATTTTATAATCTTTAAATATATTTCTTTATTGTAAGTGGTGTATCTTGAGGCATTGTGCAAGGTCAGATGTCATTTTTTGTACTTTCTAGACATATCTGTTTATCACAAACACATTTTTCCCTCTAGTTTAATAACAAGGAAAGGTTGTAGTAAATAATGAAAGCAGTAACTCTGCAGTGTATTTGTTGTATTTTTTGACACCGGTAAGCAAATTACAGCTACCTGGTGCTTCTGCAGGATATGCAGTTTATCAGATTGTCAACAAACTCACTTGAACACTCCTGGAAATCTGTGGGAGTTGCAATCAGTTTCTTAGTACATTCTGGGGCCAAGGTGCTGCTCAGCGAACACAGTGTGAGGAAGCATTTCATCTCAGTACTGGTGGAAAACAAATGTGCTTATGTACTGATAGTTATTGTCAACTGGAAATAAGTGCATAGACCTTGAAGGGCTTCTGACTATCAGTGTGTCAGCGCCTCTGTTAGGAAGCCTAGGAGCAGTCAGTGTCCTGGGTTAATGTTCTCTTGGCTTCTGTCGTACATTCCCATGTCATTCCAAAGCTGGCTGCAAAGACACGCAGAATAAATGCTTGTCATTTGGGGTAGGTCATCAGTAAAGGATTAGAACAGGAAATAGTAAAACCATTCAGCAATTTTGAGGAAAAACGGTCAGGTTGTGAAGAGTCAAGGAACAAAAGCTGCTGAGAAATGTGGTGGATTGCAGGGAACTGGGCTTCTGAAGATGTGGTCCACAAATGGTGTTGTAGTGGAAGCAGTGGTTCAGCACCGTGTGAGTTGTGGTGAGCATGGGCTCAACGCTGGTTGCATTGCTGCTGTAGCCCTATGCCTGCTTGGGGCACAGCGCTGACTGTCACGTGTGCTCCTTCCCCATCACACAGGCACCTCTGGCAGCATGTCACCAATTCTCTGAAGGAAGGCAACATTGATGCGGCAACGGAACACAAGCACCACCTTGAAGAGAGGCAGCGAGCAGAGGAGAGGCAGCGGGCAGCTCTTACAACCCCATGGAAGCCAAAATACTTCGCCAAAGAGGTACTGCATTATGTTTTCTTTTTCAAGACCAGTAGCATCTTTGTGCAGATGGACCTTTGTGGTTTTACCATGGGCTAGTGTTCTTATGTATCACTGACTATTTTATTCTTAGTGGAATCTGGCTTTTAGAGAGAAGCAAGAGATTGTTTCATGTTTATTTTGTATTTTTATTTTGTATTTTTATTTTGTATTTTGCTTTTGTTCAATTAGACTGAATTTAACACTGAATTTTTGGTATCTTGTGGCAGGCACCTAAAGCTTTGCTTTTTACCTTGAAATCTGAAGGTAGATTTGCAAATGCTCTGCGCTCACCTTTCCTGATAATCTTGTTCTTAGCATGGCATGGTGAACATGCTCTTAGGGACATTTGCCCAATGTAAGTAAGCAGCCTTGGGATTCATCTGCTTAGAATGAGATAGATTTTACAAAGTTCATCTTTGTTCTCCCTTAGAGAAGTGGGGAAGGGGAAATAAGATGTACTGAGAGAATCATTACACAAATGTGTTTAAGTTAGTTAGTGTGTGCAGTTACTTAAACCAGTAGTTCAGCTGCTGCATCTTCCCTTTGCTTTTTTCCCCCTTGGGAATTTTCTTCTATTCTGCAAAAATTACCTGTAAGTTCATTAAGCACAGAGTTTGCAGAGAACAGGGATGGTTTCTAGTGTCGATTGGTGGTGTTTTAGCTTTTATGTGGATGTATGCAGATGCATTATGAATAAATCTTGTTTGTAACCTGTCCCTAATTTTCTTACAGGGAGATGGTTGGCAATACTTGAATCCTCTCTGGAAGAGCCTTTGACAAGATGCAGGAATTGTCTTATAACCTTACCTTAAAGGCATTATAAAGACACAGTATATAACTTGTAAAATGTCACTGAGTAGGTCTCGTTATCAGAAGATACAAATGAGAAGCTATATACTGTGAACAGTGCATCTCAAATAGCCACAAGCTCAAGGTGATTCAGGAGCCATTTGATGTGTATTGATACACAGACACACACACGTGTACGATATACACACATATAGACACACAGTATGCATGTGTGTTTGTGTGTGTGTTACTTACACTGCACATAAACAAAGTATAAACACTAATGGTGATTTAAAGACCTTATCCTTTAAACCTTAGGGCACAGAACTCTGGCTGCCATCAACTGGAGTTCCCGAGTTGCGTGCTTGCAGGATCAGGCCCTGTGCTAGTATTTAAAAACCACTTTTTTATTAGTACTGGTTAAGGTTTTCTATTTTTCACTTTTGCCAAAAATGTTTTGCACTTGAAACGTGATGTCACTTAATGGCAGTCATTCTGTTCCAGCAGTCACTGGGTAACTCACTTTGACGTGTGAATGATGCGTTGACAGCGCTCTTTGGGATGCTGATTTGAGAGCATGTTTCTGTCACTTGCGGTGTGAATTTTCTGCTCTTACAAGAAGTAGCAATACCTTCTCAAGAACGTTGTTGGCACTAACCCGGCGTGTCCTCACTGTTTCGTTTGTTCCTACTTCAGAAGTTTCACAGGTCTCTGGTCGCTCCTAGCCAGCTGCTTTTGGTCTTGCTGTGTGATGTTTTTTGGCTGTTGTCATGCCGATGCGTTTGGTTACATGTTTTGCTAAATCCCTCCTGGCAGATAGAGCTGAGGTCTTCAAACTTGCCTCAGCTTCCCTGCCCTCCCAGTCTGTCTGAGGAGCCCCAGTTCACAGCCCTGCCTTTAAAATCAAACTGCTGCTGATGCATTTGTGCAGAAATGCCAGGCTGTGAGTTGGGTGCGGCTGCTGCAGTGGGTCTGAGCCTCCTGAGCTGCCCATGCCCACTGCTGCTGTGGAGTCAGAGCCCCTCAGTCCTTGGTCAGGTAGAGCTGTACCTTCATTTTTTTTTTGCTTGTGATCGCTTTGAATGCTTCCTCGTGGGAGGAGATAAGAAGCCTTTTCAGATGAATGATTTTCTGATGTCCAAGTAATGATTTAGTAAATTACTACACTGAAACAAGAACTTTATTAATGAAATGAATGAAATGGGATGTAACTTGTTTTGTAAAATAAAAGAGTAAACAATCCTGCAGCTTGATCTTGCTTTGTAAGATAACCACTGTGACACAAAGAATGTGGATTCTATACATTTCTTAAACCTTCATTGCTTTTTAGTTTGTGTTCGTTACGAGTGAAGGTGTGTTTTCGAGAGGAGTGACAGCAAACAGATGTAAGATGTGCTGACTTCTGCTCAGTGCTGTTCTAACAGCACTCTGCAAAGAAACCCCTCTGTTTCTCACCCCCTGGCATGGGGCCCTGTCTTGCTGTAGTGTGGATTATGTTGTGCCTTTTGTCTGCTTTATTAACAGGATGACTTTTGCTTTGCACCTATTATGCTAATACATTTAGGTCAAAGTGTTGCTTATATCTGTTGTTGTATGTTGTGCATTTTATTATGCTTTATTTTTTGCTGGATATTAAAATCTCTTGAGTAACTCATGGCCATACAGAGGTGTGTGTGCAAGGAAACATCAGTTCACTGGATATAACGCTTGATAAGTCTTCCCAAGCTGAACTTTAGAACCCTGTGTAGTGAAGTGTGGCCTTTCTCTCATGAATGTTATTTGTCTGCTTGGATATACTTTATTTTTTTGCACGTTAGAAAGATTCATGTTATGAGTGATTTAAATACTATTTCTTAAGAAAAATGTGGACTGAATGAGCTTAGTTTTGTAACTGATTTTTTTTTTTAAAGAAATACCTTATTTTTAGCTATAGTCAGTGTTTCTCTGTAACCACCACAGTGATGCGGTTGTGGTAATCACTGAATACCACCACCAGGTATCGTCAGGAAAATGCATTCCTTACCACCTGCTGGCAGTCTGCCCGTCATGGTTCTGCTCTTGTTTCAGGTTAGTCTGATAAGTAACTAGGGCAATCAGTGCAGTTTGTAGCATCATCACAAAGACCACTCTAAATGCAGAATTAAACAAATGGAACATTTTCCCACAACCTTTGACTGTCACACACTGAAAATCACCATTGGAAACTTCTTTGTGAGGTTCCAGCCCCTGCTAGGAGAAGAGCAGAGCTTTCATGGTTTTGATGGCATCACTGTCGCAGCTGCAGAGATACTGTAGTCATTCTTAGGACATTTGAGTAACTTTATGCTTGTAATTCATTGAAGGTTTTTTTCTGTCTGCATGGTTGGTTGGTGGTGCATACTGAGAACATTCCACTTGTCCTCTGATAAATGTCTCTTGATGCTGAGTCCCCAGGTACCATCACTTTTCCCAACTAACTTGGGAGAGACAAGCATTAAAGTTTCTTATTTAAAGATCCCATCAGCAGGAGATTTCAGAACGATGTTCAGAAGTGTCATTTTACTTTTCTGATGGTTATGTGTTCAGTACATTTTACAGGACCGAAAACTTAAGTATTCCTAAGCCTTATTCTGTAAGGTGTTCCAGTAGCTGGCCTGGCTTGCAAGAGATTATTTTCCATTTTAAGTAGCCAATGTATACACTTGGAATTGTAATGTAATCCATGTACTTCAGATTTCTGTTGTGCACACCTGTGGAAGGCCTATGCAACTTCTTTCTCGAATTAGAAATGTTCAGAAAGAACTTTCTGAACAGAAATTTTTACCTTCAACATTTTAAAAGATGCTCTGGCAGTCTCTTCTTATTTGCCTTCCTTTCATGATTTGTGAAGTTAAAATTACGATGCTCGTGAATTAAAGGTGTCTCATTTAGTAGTGGGGATGCCCTCTTTCTTTCCACTGAAGCATTAGTTAATGAGAAACATTTATTCCCAGGTTCAGGGCTACCACAGTGCTGAGGGCACATGTGATCCGTTTCCATGGTTCTGGTCAGCGGAACGCTGCCTTTTGTTTATGTACTTGAGTGTTCCTCCCTGTTACTCCTGCCAGACACCATACAGCTGGTGGTGTTTAATTTGGGCAGCACTACACAGAGCACAGGGCTGGGCGGCAGTGGTTTTGGAAAGGCTGGGAAGCACAGGCCTTGTTTTGGCAAAGAAAAAGGAAAAAGATTGAGTTGTTCCCTCAGTTCTGAAATTCGTTCCATTTAAATTTCATCACTAACAGAGATTACCTTAAAATAAAAGTCTGGATTACTGCAGCACTGGACACTGGTGTGGTCTGCATTTCTCACATGTCGGATAATGTGTCTGGTTTGTTTTAAATATTCATCCACATTGTTGGGAAACACCATGCCAGAGGACTTCGTTTTAATGCAAAACAGAGACCAACCCTGGCTGTAAATGAGACAGGAAATACCGTTCAGTCATGTTCCTCACCTCTCCTTGCATTGCTTCAGGGCCATGGCGTGTTTTAAGCATCGTTACTGACAGCTTTAGTCACAGCCAAATGGGATTTCATTTCAGTTTTCTCTCAGTGGCATTGATATGTACAGAGGGCTGAGTCAAAGCATTTAACTGCTGCTTCCAAGAGTAATCTACTAAGATAGGTACTTAACAAACAAACAGCTTCCCCCTCCTCTTTCGCAATTTCTTCTGCAATTCAGAACGTTTCTGCTGGGATAAACAGCAGCAGTGGTGTTCTCCTTGCTCTTCCTAGCAGTGCCCAAGTGATGCCAAACTTGAGCATCAGCTATGGGTGCACAGGTGTAGTTCTTCAGCAACTGAAGGGCTGAGCCTGGCTCAAACATACTTTTCCCTTTAGATTTTTACTCCTTTGTAGCAACTGTGTTTCAAACTCCACCACCCTTGATTCAGTAGAGCAACAAGAAGATTGCTGTGAGGAAGCACCCCGGGATGGAAGGTAGGTTTGAGAATGACGAGAACTGAGCGTGCTGCCCTTTGCTGGTACAAGGGGGGCTCAGCTCTTGTAAGAGCACCAAGGATGGGAGAAGCGGGCACCTGCAATGTGCTGGTTCCTGAGGGACCAAGGAAGGTCACACAGTGCCTGCTGGTATGTTGGAAAGGCCTTTTTTTTTTCTTCCCTAATGGTGTCAAAGCAAATTTTCATTGTAATGCAGACTGCTAGTAAAAGCCTTGAAGTCAGATTAGATTTAAGAATGCTCAGGTAAGTAGTAGTTAAACTTGGGCCCAGCTGCTTGTCCTTTCATGTTGCTTTAAAAATACTATAAAATTAGTAGTTATTTCTGCTCTACTGTAGGAAAATGCTGACAGCTAACATAGAAAGCATTTTTCCACAGAACTGTAAAGATTCTTGGAGATGGGAGGGTCACCTCTTAAGCAAGGCTGCATTACAGCTAAACAGCAGACTGACCAGCAGCACCTGCTCAGCTGACTTTTGCACATTCTTTCAAATGCCTGACTGCTTTTTTCTTACCGCTGCTGAGCAGTCAAGGTGTAGATTTGTTTGGAATACTACAAGTTATGCATCACCCTTCTGCTTGTATGTAAGTGATGGCTCTCAGGCTTCTCCAGCTGCTGGCAGTATTCACTGCAGGGTGTGTTCCCTGAAACTATCACAGCTGCTTTGGATTTCCTCACAGCGGAGGTCCTGTGTTTAACTTAACATCCTTCCAGCTTTAGTAAGTAGCTGCTGTGGATTCACTGCAGCAACTTCCTGAGGTCAGTAACTTTGCATTACCCAGTCTGAATGCATGAATTTATTGCTAGGACTGTAAGCACCACATTACTGAGTAACCACAACAAAACCAACACAACACCCTTATTAACACAAAACTTGAATTAACTTTATTTTCCCCTACAGTCAACAACTGGTCTGCATTGAACTTGAAAGCAACAAAATAAATGAAATCTCCAAATGACGGGGCCAGAAATCCAGATTTAATTACCTCTGTGAAAACGCTTCAGCTGTAGTATTGGTCTGTAAAAAAACCACTGGAGTTGGAAATGAGTTCGTAAATCAAAAATATTCTACACCTTGGGAAAGAAGTCAGCAGTAACATTCTCGTAAGGACACTGTAAATTTACATTTTCTTCATGAAAGGTACATACTATTCTGCACTTCACATCAAGTCACTGATGCAAGTTTTGTTTCTGTAAAAAGTTACAATCTGTGGCAGGAAAACAAACTGCAAAACCCTTTCTTGCATTTTATCCAAAGAAAATGTTCAAGTTTGTATAAAGCTTCCCTATAGCTGGAAAGTGAACACGTTCAATCTCCATTTATATTACTTTAGTGCATTCAATGTGACAGTTTTCACCACCTTTTTCTTTAAAAAGAAAAACAACAAAAAACAAACAAGAAATCAGTATAAAAGACAGAGGAAACAAATAGCGCTACAGCGGGGATTTCTTCAGTTGATTTGAGCACTAAATAAAGATGCAGAGAAACAGATTTCCAGAAGAACTTCTGCCCTCCAGGTGAAGGTGGTGAGGGCCAAAAGGTTTGCAAACCCTCTACCACTGCCAGACACAGAAAAGGGGTTGTATACCTGTCAACCTTTTTCTTTCCTACAACAGGCTCTGCTTGTTCTACTAATGTAAACATTTTCCTAAAATAGTTTAGTTTCAGTTCTGAAGCACCAGCCACAGTATGGTGCTCAGCTGTACGTTTCTATAGCATTCATTACTGTCGATTCAGCTTTTTCCAGAGGATGCAAATTTAGCCCTTGTATCTGTAATGTGCAAGGTTTGCCTCGTCTACCTGATGAAGCGATAGCAGAAGGCAGCAGCACTGCAATTGCTGCTAACCAAAAGCAGCTCATCCGGTCGGAGCCGTCCCCCGGTTATCTGTCCTGCCCCAGCTCTGCTGGGAACTGCAGCTTTGCTTCTTACACCCCACATCAAAACCAGCCTGCAGCGAGAGGAAAGGACGGCTGAAGAAACCATGGAGCAGTAATTATGGGAGGAACTTACTGTGAAAGTTTAATTTCAAAGACAGCTTTATTTCCTCGTAATTGTCGAAAACAAGTCATTTTAGATTTAACCATTCCAGTTTACATGCTGCTGCTCTTCAGCTGAATGTATTCCAAAAAGAGATTGACAAGTATGCATGTGCCAAGGACCAAATTACAGGGTTCTTTGGTGCAGTCAGTCCAAATTCTCAACCGATTTGAAGGATAATATGTACCAATAAAAAAAACGCTGCTAGACTTGGATAGCAGCTCTGTCTTGCTTCACATTACAAATCTAAAACAGCTGTTCTCAATAAGCCAATATTTTTAATCAGACATTGCCTGAAAATTTTGTACAATAATCTGGACCAATGATGGTTCTGTACCCTCATGTTGCTGTGAAACATGACTTGAGCTAAAGGCAAAGACCGGTTATCTCAAGGACAACTGCTTCGTATTAGCATTCGGAACAGTGTATTTAAACTGTCTTCCTGTTGGGTCTCTTGCCTTTCTTTAAAATTAGTTTATTCTTAATGTAGCCACGCTTCCTTTTGGAGGTCTAAAAAGAAAAACAGAACACAATGCATTAGTTAATGATTTAATCTGGACCGCGATTTTAATGCCGTGCGTTTCAATCTGAGCATTAGATTTATTTTTAAAGAGCTTAATGGGTAAATCCTCAACTAAGTAATACCTGTTTATTATTTTTAAAACTGCAATTGTTAATTCATGCCCAGCACTCGCTTTGGTATGTGCTGTACTTTTCCAAGCTGCATATACACAATCTGTAGAGTTATTTTCAAAGCTTGAGCTGAGGCAGAATTAATAATTAACCAATGTGATAAAGCTTTACTAAATAGGCCAAAGAGCAGAAGTGACAGCATTAGTTTTGTTTGGAAATACCACCTTACATCTTTTGCCCTATTTGGTTCTCTTTGAAGTTGGCAAGGTAGATAGTAATATTTGCACAAAAAATGTTTTTCAAAAATAAGAGAAACTGCACACTCATATTTTAATCTTTAGTCCTCTGCTGCCTGCAGGCTAGTTAGTGCTTTCTGCTCATGGGTCTTTATCAGTGTTTTAGGTTCCTCTTTCTTCTTTTTATATAATAAAGGTGGTGATGGGGAGATGCTAGTCTTGGCTCGTATTAAATTCAAATGCATAAATAAATAGTCAGCTCCTGGCAAGCAGAGCTGCACAGTGAGCAGCTCCCACACTTGCTGCAATGTGCCATGCATAGCAGCAGGCTCCTTTATGTCCATTAAAGACAACTTTTTAACTTTTTGCTGAAAATAAGTGTTTTAAAGTGAGATATCAACACAGTACTCAGATTTGGTACTCTGGTGAGTTTGAGCAATGTCACCCTTATTGTGGAAGAGTGACAGGAGAAGGACTGGACTTCCAGTAAGGAAGCAAGCATTTGAAACCCTCAGCTACTGCAGAACCCTCAGCACGTGATTAAGCAATCTGAGTTTAGACACTGGCCCCGAGTTCTTTCCTGGTTCACTCATTTCTTAATGGGAAATCCTTTAGTAGTTGGTGCTACAACAGCAGGTGCTGGATCAAAATTGCCTTTAGAGAGAACCAGCACATGCACAGCTCTAGCGAGGTCAGTGCATTTACAAATACTACTTACAGTCCTGCTTTATCACCTACAAGCAAAAGTAACACTGTATGTTAGGTTCAGAAAAACTTCTGTTGTCTTTTTAAAGTAAGACTAGCTTCTTTGGCAACTCTCAAATGCCTTATTTCACTTAAAATATGCAACTTTTACCATTTTTACCAGTCCCCTCCAACACTCCTTATCTGTACTTATATGACGGATGTATGTTTACTGCCTGCACTAATTCACACACATTTCTTTCTGACAGGATTCTGGGATTCCTTTTGCAACGTATGTTAGCATACACAGGGGTCAGAAGCCATGAAGGACAGGGCTGCTGCTACAGTTCTCCCGTGCTCCCTGATAACAAATCCTTCTTAGCAGGCTGAAGCAGCACGCCAAACTAACACTAAGATGACATCGAACAGTAAGCAGCCAGACACTTAAGTTCCATCAACAAAAGTTTCATATTTAATTTATTTTATACAAAAGTGCCATTTTTAAACTTCTAGGCATCACTACTTTCAAACAAAGTCAGAAAGCAACTTCCACAGAATTTACTTAGTGAGCCATAGTTACTGAAACATGAATTGATTTACTTTAGAGAGTATAATTCCAGTTACATGAAGACTTAGGAGCTGTAACAGCCAATGACACGCTCTATTTCCAGTTAGTGTTCTGCCTAAAAAAAAATCTAGCCTTGTGTCTTCACATGCTTGTAAGTTAAGCAGACAGTAAATTAACAATTATTACCAGCAGGCAGGTCTGATATTGGACACTAACATGAACAGTATCCGTAATATTCTGGCTAGTGGAAATACATAATTCACCCGCTATGTGATTGACTTAAAAGTAAACTGCCCTCTCTTGACCCTCCGAGTTACTTCACTGGGAACCCACCTTCTTTGACAAATACTTCTGTTTCGGTACAATGTTGGTTACTCTAAGTTTATGATCCAACGTCTCCCTGTTGTCTAGTTGTTTCACCTTGTATATTCTAACCAGCCAGTGCTCTGAGGTAAAGGCTTCCTCCAGATGTTTAAATTTAATGTCCTTGTTTCCAATCTCAGCGTTTCGCGTACGATCAAATCCTGGGGGTGTCCGAAAATCCAGCTACAAAGATTAGAGTTGTGTATTAGTTAAGACAAAACCCAAAAGCACATCACCACAAACTGTGGTGCTTCATACCACAGGGCAGCAATTTCCACTGGTCTGGTCAAAGGATGCTACTTCCTTTATTACATTGGTCATTGCTACACAGAAAATACTCTCTTATTCTCAACTGTAAAAATTGAGAAGTCTCATTCATTCCTGCAGTTGATGCAAGAAACAGCGCTTTGTATCTTCGATGGAAACACCACTTCTGCATTCAGAGATTAAACTATTCCAGTGAAAGACTAAGGTACAGCAGCTCATAGCAGGTTGGGTTTTTTTTGGCACAGCTGTTAATGTGTACTTTTCTACTCTCGTACTGAAATAGTTTGCACTTCCATGTTTCTTCCGTACAAGTCCAAAATAGTTTCTTATTGGGGTTATCAGTTAAATTTGACCCCTGTGTTAGGAACACGATCCCTTGGCTGCAAAGCTATAGCTGAATAAAGGGCTTTTGTGCAAAGAGGTCAGAATGAGGAGCCCCTGGGACAAGGGCTGGTGGTGAGAACAGGAGAAAAAAGCAAAGCAGGCCGATTTAGCTACAAACATGTTTGATGATCCCAAGAATTGTGTGTTTACATCAATTATGCCCTCCCCCTCTTATAGCATGGTGTTGCATAATATACTGGTGTGACTTGGGTAGAAATTGGATGGTTTCTGACAGATACTAAATAAAGACAATTATTAATAGTTCTGTTTTGCTGTTAGGAACAACAAATGCTCCCCACCACATAAGAATTGAAGCTTATTGAGTGCTCTGCATAATGGAATTAGGACACTCATCTGAGACCAAGTAAAGGACAGCACAAAGCTAAGTGTCAGTCTAGGTTAGCAGTACAACTGCTTCTGCCTAAAGGCTCCGTGCAGAAAGTAGTTTGGAGGCATTATAATTAATTGGTGAAGATAACTTCCTTGCTTAACGATTCTACTATTAGGAGCAGTGCTCAATCTAAACGGTGGAAAATGCATCAAAGTAACATTTGTATTCTCACATTTTAATTATGGTTTAGTAGAAGAGTTAGCACTAACCTGCATCTCTCCAAATCTGTAATAGGACATCTTATACATGAGGCAGTTCAGCAGTGTTGGAGAACCTGCCTTGTCTACCCGGAATTCTCCCTGAGGAGTGAAGTAATCACTTTCCTTTAAAAGCAAAAGAAGATAGAGTCAATATAAACTAAACCTCTATGTAAGGTAATTTCTCATTCCTTTCTCCACAAAAACCAACAGAACAAACCACCACCACCACCACACCAACAAAGCTTTCGTAAAGAATCTAAATTGACTTAAAAGCCCGATTCGAGTCAGTCATGATGGTGCTCACTGAAGGTAGAATCAGTTACAAACTCCTCACTGTAAGCTAAAATGCTGCAGAACAATCTTTCTACATCCCTGTTCTTGTCTCACTACAAATTTTGTCACTTTACTGTAAACAGTCACTGGAAAACTGACTTGAAAACATACAAACTAGTTGGAGGATGTCTGCCCGAATTACTCTTGAAACGTGCAAAGCACCATACTGTTAATATACAAGATCTGTGTGTTATTGTAGACTTCCTTTGTGCACAGTTTGTACCTATAATTTTTTTTGCTGTTTTCACCTCAAGTGCAAGATGAAACTCTCCATGCAGCTTCTCCATTATGCCTGTGCTGTCTGAAAGTTTTTGTTTGGCTTAAGCAAATATCACTGCAGACTTCTGCAATCAGAGACATTCAAATAACTTCAACTCTACATAAATAAATATTAATGCTAGCTTGTCTCCTGCTATTACAGAGTTTGAAGAAATCTGTAACACCAACTATTTAAACATTCTGAGTGCTCTGACTTGTTTTTTAGTAATTCAGTGGTGCACAGGAATGATAAAAGATACCTTGTTCTTTTATTACAATGCATAAAAGAAATTGAAAAGCTTTTGAGATTACTGACCTTTCATAGCTAAATACTGAAAGAACCTGTGCTACAGACTGCAGGCCTCTGCCCTGCTATTGTTCTGGAAGAACAACCCCTAACATATTTCTCAAATAATTGCAGTAAATAGAGATTTCCCTCCACTGTGATGAACACGACAAAGTAAATAAAGGTTAAAAAAAAAGAAAAAAGTGGAGGTGAAAATACAGAACAAACACATTCAGCCAAGAAGCTTTCAGTTTCCCTGCGTGCATTTCCACTTACCCGAATATCTTTGGGATGTTCCCCCTCTGCTATTCTCACCATCCACAAGAACTTATTGATGTCATCACCAGAGTAGCCGATCACACCACCAAAAATAATCAGAACATAATCCACATCCAGACTTCGCATGATCTCGTATGCTGCCGATTCATTTGAGGACATGGCCTTTCCCACCTGCATCACAGCAAAAACACCCTCAGGATCTGTACAGCTCCCTAATGACCACGTTCTCAGGTCAAGCATCTGCAAGTCCAAAAATACGGTCACCCACCAGATCCCACAATCTCCTTCTAAGTAAATAAAACAGATTGTCTTTATTTAGAAGGCCTAAAGCTCAACCTGAATGGAAAAGGCTTCTGCTCTGCAGGAGAAGGAAGGGCTGCCTACTGAAATGAGCTATAAGAAGTGTGGTAACAACCGCTTTCCTTTTGTGGCAGCTACAGATTTTTCCAGTGACAGCTGCATTGCCAAAAGTTGGTGTGGCAGAAAATGCCGTGCTGCAAATTATTTGCAGCCTGACAGGAATACATTTTTTGAAATGCTGGTGTTCTTTTGCTGTCCCCCTCCCTCCCTTTTTTTCTTTCCTTCCTTCTGTCCCTCTCTACTACAGCAGTCATGCTGCACTGTGCTCAGTAGCAGATAGGCTTCCTTGGTGTGGAATTCAGGGAAAGTTTGTGGAGAGAAAATACCAGACCAGAGTTACCTTTGAGTTAAAAGCGTAGCACTGGCAAGCCAATGTTTTGGCCCTGAAAATCTTTTTAAACTGTATGTAAAAAATCTTCCGGAATGTTCATTTTTCCACTTAAAAATTTAAAAATCCACTTAGGTCACTAACTGGCATCTGTTCAGTAGTCCTGTTTGCCATAGAATCTCCTGCACTTAACAGTATAATAATGTCTCACTGTAGTAGAAGGGCACAACTACCATATAAATAATACTGAATCCAAATTGGTAAAATTCAGTTAAGAACTTGATTAGAAAATACTAAGCTTACGCAGCAATCTGTCAAAAAGAAGCTCAGTTTCTTAGCTATTATCTGTATGAAATTATTTGGCAGATTTCCATTTCTGCGCAGGAAAAAGTCATCTGGCAAATATTTCAGGGCAATGCCTCATTCAGAACACAAGTTCAGAGATGTGCCACAAAGCACACGTAGTGCTTACTTCTCCCTTTGTTTGCAGATGGAAGCTACCAACTCTCCAGTCATACTGGGGAGAATTCTTTATTAAAAACCATTAATAATCAGTGCTGTAACGTGCACAGTTACTGTGTGTACAAAGTACAGGTGATTGTTTTATGGTCTGTCTATTCACCTTATACATCTTGTCCTGAAGAATCTGCAGGTTTGGACTTAGCATCTGTACTATAGATACTGGCAACAGCAAAACAGAGCTATCTATAGAGCAGATGAACACAGACAGACAGACATTCAGTTTAGAAGCTCTGTAACACACTGACTCTGGCAGGTCGACAAGAAAAAAAAAGAGAAAAGCCTCATTACATGGGAAGGCTTGCTGACTAATATCAGCAACACTGATTCAATTTCCCAAGCTTTCTTTTGGCTGATTCTAGCTCCCTGCCACTGCCAAAAGCACCTCACCTCACACATTTTTACAGTACTTGGTATGCTTCAAGCATAACTCAATTAATTTGTTCATTTTGAACGCTGCTTGCCAGCACATCTGGTCCAACTGCTGCGCTGGGTACTGACAGAAGACAGAAACTATTTTGTCACTTTCCTCAAGCTCTTCCTGGCCCTCTGCCCACATCACAGAACACAGGTCTTGTGGGAAGAAGCAGGCACTGAGTGGTGGCTGACTACACAGCACCTAGGAAGGCTACAATGTATGGCATTCCTTTGTTTCTGAAAAAAGGATAGTGCCTCTGTAGGCACAGACAGTGCTAACAAACGCCCTGCCTTAGATGGCACACACAACCCTTATACTTCAGAACTGGAAGAAATTAAAGGTACAGATGTTTTATCAAACTGCAGATTTGAGAAAACAATCACTTCAAGTCTGCAACACTTCCATTGCTACTTTCTCCGATTTCCAGGATGTCAAAAAAATGCATTTCATACGGTCGGTTTTCAGGGTGCCACTCAAAATCCAGTCAAACGCATTGCTGAACTGAAATGATCTGTGTTTGGGCAGTGCTGGCCGAGCAGTGCTACCAGTGAGTTTTTCTAGTGCATATCTCAAGGGGAACGGTTACACAACTCGATGCTGTCCATCAAAGAAAATACGATAAACTGAAGTGGAGCCACAGTTCTGGAAACTCCAACAAAACAAAATGGAGAACCCAAAAGCAGAATTGATCATGTCTAGCTCCAAACCAACCTTTATTACAGAGCTGAACTAACAGCCAAGATACCTGCTCCTTCCACCTCTGTTTCTTTGTGTCATACTATCCTTCAATAAACATCTACACTTTCTGTCCAGAAGAGGACACTTTGGTGCTGGCACTCGCCGATCAATGCCATGCTTACCAGGGCTATGTGGCTGTTGTTCCAAGTGTTGTTGTCAACCAGCGTGGTCCGATTGGCCATCCCTGCGATCTGATAACCGTAGTCCCACCACGACATTACCCTGGCATGCTCGTCTGTGTTTTGTCTCAGCCAGTAGTAGGCTTCCCTGAAGTCATCCAGGATATTGCGAGTGCTGGAAAACAGAGTTCATTTTATTCACATCAGTACAAATATTGGCAAGGAATTGACTGCATCATGATAAATCTGGGCTCACAAACAAAGTCCTTTTTATACTTTCCACTCCCTAAGAGGCATTCAGTCCCTAGCCTGTACTCATGAGCTTAAACTCGTGGACAGCTGAACAGCCAGAAGCTGAAACTGCTTTTCAAGACGTGATTAAATGCATTTCCAGTTGAATATACATTCATTAACAAATTGTATGACCCAAATACCTTTTTTTTTTCTTTTTTAAGCTATTATGCTTACTGGCTTTGGACAGGATTTATTTTCATGTATTCATATTAAGTATTTTTTGAAATGTTATGTATTTTTGAAAAGTAGAACGTTAAGACTTTTTTTTATTCAGATGACAGTTTTGCCTTAATATAACAAAAAGCAAAACAAGTTATAAACGCAAAGGAACTGGAAATGCTTTTGCCCTATAATTATTTTCAAACCTGTGACACTACTTACCCATCATGGTTATAAGAAGCAAGAACAACGCTAGGGCTGGAGTACGCATTGCTCGTTACCCACGTACAGTGGACAGCAAACATCATCAACAGCATCAGCATCAGCATGGTAACAATGTTTTTGATGTTGGGCCCTAGTCCTTCTTCTGTTTTCTCCTGCTCAGATACATGTTTTCTCACTTTGCCTGCCTGAACAAACACAAACATAGCTGTTATGGCAAATTCAATCATCCATAGCAGTGAAACCAAAATGGCCTTTCCTTCACTACATGCACTCCATAAAAGCTTTGGGACACTGCAAAAATCAGCAAAGTTCTATTGCAAATTAACTAAGTATGCACAAGAACATTTTGACAACGCAGCAACTTGGAAGAATGGATTATTCCCCAAAATCTTTTCAGAAGAAGAAAATCTGCTATATGTGACCTGGCTTAGTGTGATGATGCCCTTTTATAAGGCGGAGTGGAAGAGAGAGAGACACTGGAGTCTACTGTGAGGAACAGGGAGAAACCCTCATGCACTGGTTAGTGTAACATAGGCTAAATTATAAAAACATGAGTAGGTAACACCATCTTCTTCAGGAATATGAGTACAGAAACACCTTCCCATAAAATACATTATTCTTTAATTTCACTCTGTCTAGGAGGGAATACAAGAGGGAAGCAGTTAGACACTGGGTGACACAAAACCACTGTATTAAAGGAGAGGGAGCAACTGCCTGCCATCACCCATATAGAAAGCTGGGTCAGTACTGCAGACTTCCTTTGGTTAAAGACTCGCTGCTGATCGGTTAGCAGGCACCACTTCTCTACTGACACTGATTTTCTTTCAGAGCATCACTTACAGCTTATTGGAGAAGAGCACTTTGTTACTCTAAATTTCAGATCTTTAGGAAAGTTCCAAAAAATAACAAAGCTTATCTCTATTAAACTCCTAACTTCTGCTCCCTGTCCTCACCTTATCATACAAGTTGCCAGGGTTCCTTTTGTCATCCTCATCGCTGCTGTCCTCTATTGGTGGATTCTCCCTTTTCATATCATCACCCAAGTAACGCTCAAAGACATTAGAGAAAGCAATTGCAGACAGCATACAGACCACAGGAGTCAGAGTGAGCATCAGACGAACCATCACACCAGCAAAGTAAACGGCACTGATTGCATACAGAGCAACTGCACAGGAAGAAAAAAGAAACCTCCTGATGACATTTAGAAAGTAACACTCCCTGTGACTGCACACATACATGCTCACCAGAAAACTATTTTGGAAGTGGGCTGAGTATCTGTGTGTATAAAGACTGAAGCGTGCATCTTGTACTGCTTTTTAATTTACATGGATAATTAATCAATGCGTATCCTTTTTAAGCCTCAAGTCCTTCCTGAAACTCATCTTGCCAACTATTAACAATAACACGACTCCATTTTCATATTCATTAATAATGTGTCAGAAGATCCATTATTAGTGAAATTTAATAGCACACACCAAAAAAACTATTGGAGTAGTAGGTAGTTTCATTTGGTTAGAAAGGCCAAACAAGTTATTAAATCTGAAAAAACAAAGAGCAAGGATTAGATTCTCATATAAACATCAAAATTTAATTTAGAGACATTCCTGAACAAATGGGGGCTTGTCTACATTACAATACAGATACAGAAGATGATACTGCAAGCCCTATTCCTAAGCAAGTTTTCCTGGACAGTATTATTTCCACTCCCTTCCTTTGCTTCCCCTCACCCTTTCCTCCCCAAAAACCCCAAACAAAGCAGCAACAAAACAAGAACAAAATAAAAACCACAGGATTTTCAATATAGGAATATTCACAACACTTTTCATAGGAGAAAAAAACAAGAACACAACCTGCATGCAGTGTTAGGAGCATCTGTTGTTCATGTAATAGTGGTTATTGCTAGTTTGCTACAGCTTGACACAAGCATACACTTTTGTGAAAGATTTGTGATTAGCTGCAGAAATTATTAAGGGGCACTGATTTATCAGGTTGCATTGTATAAGCATTTTGCACCTTGTAGTGCGATGCTATGGCTCTCTGCTCTCACTCATGGCTCTCTTTAAGCTGACTGAGATGCTGCAGCATTAGCAGGCTGAAAGGGAGTCTTGCAGCACTGCTTTTTGCAAGGACTCATGTAAGCAAAAGAGCACAAAATACTCCGAAGTCACAGGATTGAACACAGTAAATGTTCCTGTTGCTCATGGCGTAGTTCCAGTAGGCTGCTGTAATGGACTGTAACCTTCTGCCTCCGTAACAGAATGAGGGAGTGTGCTTCACTCCTCCTTTTGGGCTACAACTCCAAGTTACATCCTCAGAAGCCTCATTCATAGCCCCAGCAATCTGCTCTCAAAGTAAAGCTTCATACAAACAAACAATTTGTTGTCACTGGCACTGGGAGACCCCACGCCTTTGCTTAGGCTTGTGCCTTATCTAGCACTTGCTCCACAGCAAGTGATTCAGTTCACTAAAATAGCTGAAAATCTGTTAAGAAAAGGCACTTTGCATCATCCTCTGTGGTGGGATGACTGCCAGGTACCCAGAGAAGAATCAGGCGCCTTGGACCTGCGTGGGGGAGGGTTGCTGCTCTGAGCTCTTCACCTGGCTGTGAAACTGCACCCCTAACCCGAGGGCTGTGCAATCCACACACAGGAGAGCCACACAACAGCACTGCACAAACGCTCTGACCCCACCTCACAATAAGGCACTCCATCACCAACCCACCCCTCTCCACACGAGCTGCATTTTCATTAAGCTGTAAATACTACTGCATGCAGGCAACTTTGAACATTTCCCCCTCTAACATATCACATTCTAGAAGAGGTTTAAACATGTCATAAACCACCTTTGAGCAAACAAAACCAAAACAGAATGAAGTTGAAGACAAGAGGTTTTGAAACGATTTTGAAATATTTTCTCTTACCAAAGACTCTTTCATCATTGATGTTTTTGATACAGAACCACAGCCCTGCTGGGAAAGTACACACGAGAATATGCAGATCAAAAAAGAAGGAAACCCATGTTGTAGGCTGATGCTCAGACACAGAGGCAATGATCGGGATGTGAATTTTCGCATACCTTTTTTAAAAAAAATTCAGTTCAAATTATTTTGAAGAGATAAAATTATTAAAACTTGTAAGCATTAGGAATTCTGAAATTCATTTCAAAGGAAGCATTGCAATTGAAAATGCTAAGTGCTTTATTTAGCAGAAACCTGATGAAACTTTAGTACCAAAAGATGTCCCCATGTCTTATTGTATGTAGGAAGGATTTTTGTGCAGAGCTATTTCAAGCATCAGTATAAAGGATCATTTCCATACTAATTAAAAGAATGAGAATTACAGGCGCTTTGTTCTATAATGGCTAAATAGGAAGCCAATTTCACCAGAATGAAAACACACAGCTATGGAAGCCGTCGTTGTATTCCAGCAGGACACTCACCCATGACAGCAAATTTCCTAGGATTTCAATAGTGTATTCTGAAAGCCTTTTTCCATACCAAACACCTTCATTTGCTTAGTGCATTAAGCCAAATATTAAATACCAGTCCAGTTACTGATGTCCCCACATTTTCTCAGGTGCTTTAAATCAGGTCTGGTCTACACTTGGAAATGCATGTTAACTAAACACATCGAACACTCAGTGCAGATTACGACAGAATTGGGTTCCACATGAAGAGACAGCTCTGCATACAGCCCTGATCTGGGAAGCTACGTGACCAAATGGTGAGCTATCAAACGTGTCCTTTTCTTCACTGATAGCCAGGTCTCACTTAGAAACTGACGTGTTTTAAACACAATGTGATTCTTGAATGTAGACAAGCCCTCCAAATTTTGATGTTTGTACATGTGTGAGCAGACTGCTTCATTTAGAGGCAAGGAACATCATCTATACATTTTTCAAATAAATGTGAGGCTTCTTTACTGATAGCTATTCTACTACATTTATTACTGGGTTGGTACAGAATCTTTTATCAGCTGGCCTTCGAAGCCTGATAAAAAGCTGAACTGCGAATGTTTGAAGTTCTCCTACCCCTGCCTTTAATCTTAAAGATCTACCAGTTAAAACAAACCTTCAACACATTTATCTGCAGAATACCTTTGGTTTTATTCGTAATGTCCATTATTTAAGTGTCCGGCTAAAGAACTGAGCACTGGAATTTGTAAAGTTAACTAAACCGAAATTTATTTACAAAAACACACATGAATAAACCAAAACTGTTCAGAGTAGACATCTGTATACACAAAACAGATGTATGAACATAATAGACAGGCACCATGCAAGATCATGTGTAACAACTTTGTGATTTCGTGCAATGCTGCGCAATGAAAACAGTGTAAGTTTAAGGTTCTTAGTAATTCTGAAATGTGCCCTCAAGTGTTGATACCACCTTTCGTTATCTTATGCTGAGATGACGTTTCATAGACAAACATACAATTAACATTCTCAAAGATTTCCAAAGAAGCAAGAAATTCAATAAACAAATTTGTGATGAAGATAAAACGGTTGCAAAGACCACGGAACAGTTACTGCCAATGTTCTCTTTAGATAACTGATCAAAATCAACTGTATTCTCATTTACTGAAATACTAAATGGATTTGAGAATGAGGAGAACAAAAGATTATCAGTTTTCAGTAGAAACTATGAACTAATGATAGCTAACATTATCCTTTATCTTTACTTACCCGGTGTCCCACAGAGAATAAAATCTGCCACTCCAAGGAGCGATATAACCTGAAAATGAGAAGAAAGGACAAGACTTTTGCTGCCTAGGTATTTAAATGCAATAATTTGTCTACATCTTTAAAAGAAAGCACAAAACTAAACACCAAAAGAAATTTCATTAAATGTGTAGAATAAGTGAACTAGGCCTACTGCATCAGGTAGCTTAGGATGTCTACCAATCATGAACCTAGTTTTAGTGATGAGATCACACTGGACACGTTCAGTAGCAAGACATACTGAACTATCTGACACCTCCAGAAGTCAAGGTGATGCAAAATAATTAAAATATCTCTCAAAGAATGACTGATAGCAATCTATGTTCTGTAAAGAAGTACCAGAAAAAGAAATGATGTGTGGTCCAGATGTTAGCACCCTGCTGCAGGAGGATTATTAAGAAAACACAAGTGGGAGCTGAGTGCCATGAGATAGATGGTCAGCAGCCTGGATCACACAGCAGGTAAGGAAAAATGGAGGGAATCAGGTTTGTTCTGTGTGGTGAAGCAGTGACACTTATGGAATCTCAGAAATGGATGCTAACACTTTCTGAGAAATGCAACATAAGACGTATTTTGCGACAGACTGAGATTAGAAGCCAAACGTCTTGATATGCCAGTCTGAAATTTTAATTTTTTTTTTTACAAATATTAGTAGGATTTGCTCTTTCACCCTGGAAAGAGAATTATAAACCATCAAGGTTTAGAAGACTTAAAGGCAAATATTGATGCTAAGTAATCTTTTGGAATAACGGTATCATAATTAACAAAAATAAAACTTGCAATTAAATGTCCAAAAAACAGCTGATACCATAAAAAAATCTGCAGTAGAAACACTGCTAACAGGAAGTACAAGAAAGAACTCCATTAATATAAAAACAAGTTAAACTTGAAGAAAGTGGTTGTTTCGTTTGTAAACCAACCAACCTCTCTAAAAAACATAACGATATATGAGGTATATATTAACATCACCCAGTTTATACCAAGCAGAATTCAGTTTCGGCATGGGTGACATTTATATAGGAAAACAGGTGACTTTTTCTTCATTGGAGGAAGAAAGTATGGAGGTAGATGACCAAAGAAATATGTCACAGAATCAGAAAAAGGCAGTGAGGCATGTGAGGAACTCAACCATGCAAAAAAAAGCTTAATTTTGTAAGGCTGAGTAGAGCTATCTTGAAGATTGGAGGCTGAACCACAGAAGAGGAACTTACAGACATAAATTAATTTCAGTGATATAGAAATCAGGTTCAATTATTCAATAAAGTAGCTAACTTTATCTTGATTTATCAGTGGTATACAGAATAGATTAACTATGTTTATCTTCCTAAAGGGCTTCTGCTATACTTATGTTCCTCATTCCAACCTGACTTCTTGCATCATACTATGAAAGAATGAGTCCTGCATGCACACGTTTTATAATGCTCATCTTCTCCCATTCTTCAATTCTAAATGCGCTCTTGGTATTTTGATGTGATATTGATATCTGTGCTCTTCAGCTGATGATCTATTTGATCTCTTCAGCTGATTTATAAGTCTAAATATCCCCAGTATCCTCAAATCCAGGAAAGAATCCTGCAGCCCAGAATGCAGAGTGAATGCCAGCACACAGACACATGAGCTAATATGGGTGCTGGTTTGCTCTGAGGTTACCAACATCTACTTTTGACTCAGCCCAAGTTTTGATTACCTCGGTTACCTGCTCCAAAGAGAATCTGTTTTCATGTTTATTTACCTGTGTATGTCAAATAGATGACACTCAGGAATACAATACCAGCAGCCAGTGAGACGCCCAAGAAGAACAACGTCTGAAACTCTTGCTTTGTTAGCCTGTCTCTCAGATACTGCAAAAATGCATATGCCTGCAGCAATGCAAAAACACCTAACGAAAGACAAACATTTCTGTTTAAATGCTGAAAACAATTGTAAAAGCAATTGGCAAACTTAGTCCCTATCTGGGTTAGAAAAATACACACCATGTATATCCTTACATCTGAAAACCAGTATAAAATTACATTCTGACAAACTGACTTTAATAGTTAACAGAGATGATAGTTCCTCAGTTATTGCAATGAAGTGATTTATCCACAAAACGTTCTTTGCTTATTATGTATTAAAAGCTGCCTTTTTGCTCCCAAAGTAACTTGGGAATAAGGGGGAGAAACATCTGAAAACTAGACTGCATATATTTTGACAAAGGCCAGTTTAATATACCTAGATATTATGAAAAAACAACATGCAGTTCTTGGCTAGCTTGAGTAATGAGCTACAAAGACTCTGGACATCATAAAAAGTCAGTCTAATAAAGAAATGTATGGAAATCAAGTTACTGAACCAAACAATAGGATTTAATGGAAGGAAAAAAGAAACCAACATCCAAGTAACACAATCTGAGTTATACAAAGCTAGTGCTGAAACACCAGAACTTGCTGGGTAAACATCCTGCACCCTTAAAAAGAATAGTTCCAAGTCTAATATGGGAATTCTCTGCTGTTATTTATTTCAATGTATATAATCACATCAATCCAATGATTTCACCACTCAACAGCTAAAATCACTGGTAAAAAACCAAACACATGAACTCAAGCATGTGGTGGTTCTCTAATCACGAAACTGTCATACATGATGTTGAAATTCATTAGTTCCAAAGCCCCAGAGAAGAGCAAAATCTCTGTTCACTACATAATTGTAAAATTATTCTGATGCAAACTATGATATGATAATTTTTACTCTATCCATCATATGCAGAATGTTGAAAGAATCTCAATTAAAATCAAAAACATGCTAAAAATATTTTTTTCTGGTGAATTTTAATCAACATCCAATTGCTCTCCAAAATACATTTTAAGTGACGATATGTAACTGAAACAAGGAGCCATCTAACAAATTAAGCTGTGCCACAAAACCGCTCTGTGCTCCTAATAAATAATATGCATGCTCCTACGTCTAGCAGACTTAGTAAAGGTTACTGCTGTCAAGAAATCAAGATGTCTGAATGCTTAACAGCTACTGAGAATAAGCTTAGTTTAAGAAAACAAAGAATCAAAAAGATTAAAATCAGTAATTTAAAAATCAGCCTCCTATATGTAATCTGTCATCTGTAGTTAACTCACTTTGAGAAATTATCAACTCTAAAAACAAATGGCTCAATAAGAACTGTGTTTACCAGTAACAAATGTTTCAATTATACAACACTTGAAAGCAGCATTATATTGCAATACAGCAGAGATTATCAATGTGTAAAATAAGTGCTTGTCAGAATGCATTAGTGATTCAGCGTTATGGAGGCATTTCACTTCCATTAGCTCACACAAAGAAGGATAATGTGTTGATTGGAAAGAAAACTTCCCTACAGATACTAAAGAGTACCTATTTTCTTCAACAATTTGGTTTGTTAGTTTGTGCCGTTTCTAATACAAGGAAACAGAGTCACAAGGGTTTGAGGTTTTCTTGTGCTGAACAGGCTGTTTGGAAGCAAACAGTTTTCTTACCTGCAGCTGCCATGTGTTCACTTGTTCTAATTGGTTGAAATCCCACAAAAGGTATCTGCATTGATAATATTAACCCGACAATGTAGAAAGTGCTATATGCTGGAAAAAAAAAGAGGGAGAAAGCAGACGAGAAAAGTGTGAACAAAATTGTATACACAGTGCAAAAAGCACTGATTCCACAGTAGAACCCATTCCTCATCTCCAAACAAAGAATGACACTGAAACACAACTGTACTGTTTTAAATATTCTGGCCATTACTTGTTTTCCCTAAAAAAACACATGAAGCAAAGTAGTGCTCTTCCTAACTACACTGTTGTTGCTTATTTTTCTTCCTATAGAAGTGAACCGTCTACCTAAAATGCTGTAGCTTTGCAAGTTTTCTCTTCCCATTTGGCTTCCTTATTTTTCCAGAATATGGGTGGGAGAAGAGATCTCAGATAACAAGTGAAAAAAGCAGCTTTCCATATGAGGATAAATTAAAGGAGCCAGGCTGCAAACACACAAAACATTTAAGAGTGCACTTACAGAATGAAAAAGGTATGCTTGTTCTGTTTTTAATACAAGAACAGAGGCATGCCAAGAAACTGAAAAGCAACAGAAATAAAAATGAATATTGAGCATCTGTACTATTAGATCTATACCAACAGTGTGCGCTCATAACCCTCAGAAAGCTGAGGCCAAGAACACAAAAGTATTAATACCACAATTCATTATTTCAACTGAAACGATATTCATGTACTTCATTCTGACAGGATTTGGTTCCTAAATACTCCAAAGTGAGAAGGAGATGGAATGACAAGAGAGAAATACCAACTACGAACAACCGCAAGTCCGCTTACATTGGAAGCAGCTCCCCAGCTCCAAATCCAAACAAGGCTTTCTTCCCTCAGCTGCAACCAGCAATGACGTACCTCCAAGATTTTCAAAACATTCTTACACATCATAAACCACTGGGCTTTGTTATGGCTTCAATCTTATGAGGAGATCCTTGTCCTCATATAATCCTTTACTAAGACAACTGGTTTGGGACCCCATCATATACCATTGGTATTATTTTTGTTGCAGCTGTGTACTACACTCCTAAGATACTGTATGCTTTGCAAAGATCACAACAATGACTGTCATGATGCTTCCAACCACTTCCAGCTGTCTTTGCTGCCGAATCCTTTGAAGCATCAGTATTCTGCTGCTTGGCCTCGCTACCCCTCTATTCCCTCTTTATGCCACTGAAATGTATTTCTGCCGTAGGAAACTTCATTTTTGAAGAACTCACTACAACATAAATCACTTATTGTATCATAAAAATGCTGCAACAGTGCCATCCTGTGGAGGTTTAACGATGGCATAAATCACTAGATTTCACACCTGTTAGACCATTTTGAAGAATCATTTTTAATTCTACAACTGCTATGCTTCATTTGCCCACTTTATTCGCACCCCTCAAAGCCCACTTCTCTCAAGCAGCCATCACATCTGCCTGCTTGGTATTGAAGGAATAGGTAGTCTGGGAAAACTTTTTGAGGAATTCATTACATGAAGGTGATACTGCACCACAAACTACCCATGTTCCTGTGCAAAGACTGCGCAAACAGCAGAATGTAAAACCAAGAATTTGATTTGGATTCCTGAAATGTATTTGATATCATGGATGCCCCATCCCTGGAGGTGTTCGAGGCCAGGTTGGATGGGGCAATGGGCAACCTGATCTGCATCTAGTAATTTAATGGTGGGTAACCCTGCCCACAGCAGGAGGGTTGAACCACATGGTCTCTGAGAACCATTCCAACCCAAGCCATTCTATGATTCTATGATTATAACTTTGATTGGACCAAAAACTGAAAAAAACTGACCTTCTGTTGGATAAAATAATTTCACACAATTTCAGTTATTGTACACTGTGCAAACTAGAGAAAAAAAACTACTAAAACTACTCCAGAGGATACAATCAGCAGTTTTCAATTAATGGATTAGAATCACCAGAAACAAACACTTATTGTCTTAAGCTTTACAGTACTTCAGTAGTTAATAAAAAACATATGATAAGACACAACACAGAAGCAAGAAATTTAGTTTTATATGCTGGCAGATCGCAGAATTGTTTGATTAGACTAGATGACCTTTGAAGGTCCCTTCCAACTCCAAGGGATGCTTTTCTGCTCCACCTACTGCAGGGAAACCTGTTTTTATCAGAGGAGTTGGAATAGCTGATCTCCAGAGGTCTCTTCCAATCACGACAATTCTGTGATTCTGTGATTACAGCTAGATAAGGTTGCTCAGTGCCTGGTCCAGCCTGACCATGAGCATCTCCAAGGACAAGGCAGCCACCACAGCTCTGGGCAATCTGTTCAGTTGCCTCATCACCTTTATTGTAAAAAAAATTCTTCCTTATATCTAATCTAGATCTCCCCTCTTTTAGCTTGAAACCATTTCCCCTTGTCTTATCTTTAAGGTTTTTTCTTTTGAAGTACACAAAAAAAAAAAGAAAAAAGAAAAAAAAAAGAGTAGGTTGAAGTGAAAATTGCCAAATCTCCCAAGCACACAAGGCTTAAATCTACATCAGTTCCTTTCCAAACGTAAAACCATTCATGTTTTAAACTTGTGAGAAACTACAAGAGAAACTATACATAAAATAATAGAAGATAACACCCTGCATTCAAATAAAGAGGCTATTTTTCTAAAAAGCATGCAGATTTTACTAGCTACTGTCATCTGTCAATAGGTTACAAAACAGTTATCGCTGCACATTGGTAGCCTTCAGAAATAGGAGACTCCTGCATGCACACTAGTAATTGCGCATCACATACGCTCCAAAAATATCCTCCCTACTTCAATGAGCTTTCATCTTATCCTATCTGAATATCTGGCAGTGAAACACACTTCCATTTCTACCCAGAAATGCTTGAACATTCCTATCAGTTTTTACAAAAACATCCTGCTAAACAAACCTAGAACATGCACATTGCTGCAAGATGCACAGACATCTGTAAGGCTTCCTATGGACGTTTCAAAAAACAAGAGTACTTATGCTTCATTGTTTCTGGTTACCACATCCTTTTAGGATTTTATAACAAATAACTTTCATTTTCTCTTGCCTAACTCACAGAAGCTGAAAATGAAAATATTTAATGAAGTGATTTTAAAAGAAAAACAACACAGATTGCTCTCCCCTGTAACTATAAACAAGTAGTCAATGAAAAAGTTCACAACTACTAAAATTGAAGGTGGGTAAGAATTTCCTCCCTTCTTTAAATTAAATTTTAGATTCTGGATTATAACAATAGATAAGCAAGAAGCAAGAAACAAATATCTGTATTAGGGTAAAAAATGAAAAACAGAATGTGAGTAACTATTATATATTTGAAGCACTACACGCTATCTGTAAATATTCTGATTCCCCTAGTAGGTTCCGAAAAAAACCCAAAAAATTATTAAAAATACTAAGAGAAAATCAGTACTAAAATGGGTGACAAATATACGTTAACTAACACAAGACATGACACTACAGTTCAGTGAATTCTATGCTCTCAAACTATCTTCAGTAAAGGTTTCACACAAAGGGATCAAAAACCTTTCCAGCTACCTTACACATTTTTGAATCCTTGAATTGCTTGTTTCATTCACAAATCCACACCACAGCCAACTGATTTAATAGGTAATATCTCTCAACTGTTGACACAGTATGTAAATATCAGGCAAATCAAATAAAAAAAAAAATTCTCCTAAGATTGCTATCCAAACATTTCTGTAACTGGCAGTAAGGTTGACCCATTAACCCAAGAAAATGTAAAGGAATCAAGTGGAGGTGGCAGACTATTGTGCTGCATGTGAGTCCAGCCTATATAAAGCTTATATGGTTGCTTAAAATTCCCCATGTCTTTTCCTGTGTAGGTCACAATATACTGTAACATTTGCAAAATTATTGCTTGCAAAACGTTTTAAAAATAGCAGCTGTTTTATGTACTAGGAAAAGAAAAAAGATGAAACTTTCTTTTTTATTTAGAATGCACCCACACAATGTACAAATTAAATGCACTAACAGGATTTTAAGAATATCAAACCATCCAGTTGTTTCTTTTTTTCAGTGCACCAGAAAGTAGAAAATGAATTAGCTGCAATGTATCTGAAATTTTGGAAATGTGAACAGGACGTCTTAACTCTCTACTGTTGCAGACAGCAACTGACTATAGTCAGTAATTCAATTAATGAAATGCAATTTGATGTGCAATTACTTCATTCCCACCTAATACAGAAGACATCAGTGTAATTTCATATCTCATGATCTTGCGCTTGACAATGACTGTTCAAAGAACAAAACTTACCAATGTAGACCCTCCTGCTGTACCTCTGCATCAGCAGCAGAACAAACACATGCAGTGGAATAAGGTTGATGATGAAAACATAACCACCCCATGCAGAGACCTGTGAGAATTGGAATGGGAAATCAGCTGCAAGAATATTTATGACAGTCAGTGCTGACAAGAAAACACAAAAACCATTTAGACATGAAGTCAGAACTACTGGTAATACCAGAATCTTTCTCAAAACGTTCCACCAAAGGAAAGGAAAACAAAATATACAACCCCCCATAAGCAGTAATATCAAAGCATTAAAGACATTTGAAATGGGCTACTGCATTTTCATGCTGTCTTGCTTACAGCTCCACAGCTCCTCCCAAGATAACTTGGGCTGGCTGGCAAACAAGAATTTGATGCTGGGGGCTTTTCCTCCCGGTGATGGATGCAGCACATGGCAGCAGCAGTACTCCCACCTGGGATTTGAGATTTCCATTCGACACACAGTAAGCACGACGCCCTGCACTTTTTGTTTCCATCCAGAAAGAAGAAAGGGAGCAAGGAACACTGGAACCCAACAGAACTGTTGGGACAACACAGCAAAGGGAAGTTGCAGTGTAAGAAAAGAAACAAATGGAAGAGGGCAGATACACAGGGAAGCAGGGCTGAGCACTGTGGAGTGGCGTACAGCAGGATCAAGGAGATTGTGAACCTGTACAAACTGCGGTGCTTGAGAACTACGGGTAAGATGTACTCGGAACTGAAACGTTGCAGTGTTATCGTTGTATCACTCGTTGGTGTAGATAAAGAATTAATGAGCTACTATTAAAATATGTTATCTAAATTTTTAATACATTAAGAAGGGCTAATGTTGACTAGGCAGTCTGTATTTAACATGTTCTCTTGTCAAACTGCAGTCTAGACTTCTCCCATATGTACCATGCCTACCCCAGATCTTCATTTTCAGAATGCAGCAGCTATGTGGTTTTTACTTTAATTGTACTCCAAGGCTTAGTTTCATGCAGGTATTTTTAAAGCCCTAGAATCCAGAAACCCAAATATCTATATTTGATGGAACAAATTCTAAAATAAGGGCAAAGTTAAATATTGCTTTCTGATACTCCAACTGCAAACCAGGCACTTCAAAATTTGGGGTGACTGATTTATACAATGAGAAACAAGTAGAAAATTTGAGAATTTTCTAGGAAATAATTTCAGATTATTGTCATTCTACTGCCACATCACTACCATGAGCTATCATGTTTTACACAGGTGTGTGCAACTGCTGACTCACAGCCTGAAGCACTGATTGATCACCTGAGGCGAGCACTGAGTCAGCCATGGAGCACAGGTGAAGGCGATTCAGCTGTGTGATGGAAGGGCTGGAGCCTGGCTGCACCTCTCCTAGACCCCCCTGGACTGCCAGTGGGAAAGGATCTCTGCTGGAGATCCCTCCTCTGGAGTTATGCAGTGAGCCCAGGATGCAGGTAAGCATTCTATCTATTCTCTTTTTGTTATTATAATCTGCTTTGCCAAACTCTCGTTTATTTAATAACTGTAACACCTTTATACTCATTGACTATACAGTGGGCAATTTCATATTCTGAGAGAAAATACTATACAAAGACAGGTAAGATAAGAATAGAATGAGAACAAATGTGTAATTAGGACATTGCCACGTTCTGGCAAAGGCTTCAGTGATGCACATAGCAAGTAGCCTGCATGGACTAGAGACTTGTATTTCTAATTAGCATTTATTTGCTAATACTGAACTAGATCTACACTGAAGATTGTACTGGAGGTTTTCAAATGTTTCCTTGCAGAGTTGCAAGTAATAGAAACATGCCAATACTCTGAGTACTCAATTTAAAGTTTTATTTTTTTCCTTTGTTATTACAAAGCATCTGAAGTAAAAGAAACTAATGTTAAATAAAAGCTAAAATATTTAAATGCAAGAAAAAACACTTCATCCTTATGGAATGCAACGTGATATTATGAGTCAAATCACCAGAGTTAGACATGTACCTTAAGCAGATTCAGATATAAGTAAAGCTTCTTTCAGTTCATGCGATATCCATCTCTCATACAAGGAGCAGTTCCCCACATTCCACAAGCATGGAATCACCCTCGCTACCTCAAAACTGTCATTGTTTAACTTGCATTGAAAAGATCACTCATTCCACCAAAGGAAGACAAACTAATACTACATAATGCATACGATGATGATGTTGTTCTAGAAATTTATGTAAGCAAAATGCCAAGGAGGGCATCTTTCTGAAATACTTCCTCAAAAAGAAACACAATATATGGAAAGCCACCAAGAGAGATGAAGCAGGTGAGCTCTGTGACCAACCAAATTCTCATCTAATCACTGACACTAATTTATAGAGAAACAGATTAAGCTTTTAGCAGTTGGCATTGCTTTGAAGGAAAATGAAAAGAATAATATATAAAAGAAAATGAACATTAATTTACATTAAGGACTGAGCGTCATGATGATGACATTGATTCTTTAAATTCTGCCACATGCACACTCAGGACCATATCCCTTCCTTCTTGAAAAGTTCCACGGACCAAGATGCTAGTCATACTGAGATGAGAATTGCTGTTCTGTGACTTTTTTTATCAGTAAAAGTGAAGAAGTGTCTTATTTGCTACTGCTGTGGTTTAACACAGCGAGCTTCTTACCAAAACTACAGGTCTTCCATATAATGCAACGTAAATACAAATGTTATGTATAAAAAAGATGCTGTTTGCTGACTTAACAGAAAAGAGGAGAAATGAGAGAAAACAGATGCACTCCCAAAAAAAACAATTAACATTAAAGCTAAGGAAATGTAGGCAGCACCCACAACCTCTGAATTAATGCTCTACTTTAAATTAAGGTATGCAAAAGAATTCTGAAATTCCTTTTTTTTTCTTTTTCTTTTTTTTCCCCAAGCCTGGCTATCTGCCTGTGGAAAAGGCAGTGTTTCAGGCCTCCATATTAACACCACCAAGCACTTATCCCAACTATCCCACCACTGGTCGTTCTGAAGCTAATTTATTTATCATATAGCCCCCCAAAATGTTTATTTGCTAGAGGAAAAAAGGCCTTTGACTGATTCATACAGGATAATACTGTGAATCTAACATTTCAGAAGGGGAGGAAAAAATTCTATTATTATTGTATGTAACATGTACAATATGTACATATTGTATAGTACGTACACAGTAATAATGACACACTCCACCTTCTATCACCTGGACCAAACCAGAAATTCTGCTGAATCAGAACATCTAATTGCAGCACAGGATGAATTTGCAAGAAAAGTTACTGTATTTTGTGTTTTACAAGAACTTTCACTGTACTTAAACACTTAAAATTTCAAAATATTTAGTATTTCTTCTAACATATACTTAAGGTCTTAATGAGACAAAGGAGCAACTTTACGTTATGGTCCCAACAAAGATTAAAATCTCCTCCTTCTGTCCTTCACCAACACATGAATTAAGTCCTACCAAACAATTTACTTATTACATACAAAAGGCTTACCATGTAGAAGTAAGATAGACAGCAGCAGATTGTCCAAAAGACTGACCCAGTTTTCACTGACTTCACCTTTAAAAATAATCAAGTATAGTAAACAAATATTGGACAATGATACAAAATTCAATTAAAAAAAAAAAAAAAGCTGTCAAGAAAAGTTCTTGGCATGAGACCCAACTTTGCAATTATAAAAAGCTATCCCGTGATTTTGAAAAACTCATTTAGGGTTAGTGAGAGCATCCAGATTTTACTAAAGGTACAGCAGCATCCACGAACTGGCTCAGGAATATGACTTTGTACAGAACAGATAGTGGTGAAATACTGGCATTAAACAAAGCCATGCAGTTATCTGTAAAATATTCTGCAAAAATTTATGCAGAACGCTATTGGCACTATGCAGTCTAGTTAAATGCGGGAGTTCCACTAGAGCAGATAACTGCTATTGTGTCTTAGTTATTAAAAAGTAACAACACAGGTTGATTCTATTATTATCCAAACCAATATAACTTTACAACTGCAATTTAAATTCAAATTAAGAAAACATAAAAATCATTAGCAGGCCTTTCTTCAGAACCTGCGCTTAATTATCACCAGTAACTTAATCATGAAAAGCTTGAATTTCCTTCTATTATGTTCTTACCAACAATATCCCAAGTTTGAAATATTCCAAAGCTAAAAAAATCTGCAAGTATGCATTTGTTTCTGGAAACTAGAATTCTTGACAAATTATGGGAAGAGCTGTAATGACTATGTACATAGTCCCTATTGAAGACATTCTGTGCAGCAATTGCATGCTTTAAAGGACAGCTCAAGGAACAGCACTGCTGTGTCCACGTTGAATTAACAATATGACTATGTTCTCTGTGTTATTTCCATAATAAATAGAACAGTCCCAAAAAACTCCAGCTTGCCTAACCCCCTTCACACAAAACAATGCGACAGATGAAGTTCTACATGCAGACTAAGGAGTGACAGATGAAGTAGGCTGTTTAAAAGGCATTAGACTATTGAACAATTTTTAAGCATGCAAGCAGTATGAATATCTTGCTCCATAGGCAGCTTTAGGTATTAAATTTGAATACTTAAGTCAATGTCTAGACATACAGTCAACAGCTTCTTCAGATGAGCCTCCTTAGCTGAGCTGGTGAAAAGCTGTAGACTGCAGGTTGTCGAGTCTGAGCTCACATAAACACCAAATACCTCTAAACCAAAAAATGAAAGCAACCCTACTGTTTCTTTAAACTTAGACTCATCATTACTACTACTACTACAGGACAGGCGTATTCCAGTTGAGCAATATTTTCATGTAATAAACTGAAAAGCACTATTATGGAGTGGTTCAGATCACATGACTTCTCAACACTTGCCTCATCCAAAGCCAAAGGCAAGAGAAATGAAAGGGAAGAAAATGAGATTTCAATGAATGCTAAGAAAAATCATTTGGTTGGAGGAGGAACCAAAAAAACGTTTCCAAAGCAAAAGATTCAGCAATTACTTACCCATAAATAGTATGTGAACTGCAGTGCAAAAATAGCTATGCCTTCATTGTCAAATGATCCTGCTACTGATCGAGATATGTAACCTGGAACTATGGCAATAAAACAGGCAGCTAAAAGCCCTGCCCCCTGGTTCCACAGTTCTCTGGTGAGCAGGAAAGTAGAAATAGCTGTAAGGCCGCTAAAAACGGGTGCTAGGAACACGCACACGTCTCTTATATGGACTGTCACGTTAAGCATATTTAAAATCCAATGTATAAGGCCTGCTGTCACCATCAGTCCTGGGTATACCTAAAGGGAGGGAAAAAATCTCGCTGTATTATTGTAGAAAATGGTCACGGTAAGTTTATTTGCATATATTTGCAAGGAAATACAATCATTTCTTAAGCTGATACAAGCAGTGAGCAGGCAGAGTTAATGGAATTATTTTAATACTGCTTTAATCATGTTTTGACAACACTGCTGAATACCCAAGGTTCTTCAAATTTTACCCAAATGCTAACAATTAGATATAATACATTTTCTAAATGAATAAGCAGCACACAGATAATATCCTATCTTCCCTGACATTTATCACATAACGAGCAGAATCTTCAGTTAAGGAATCAGAAACTAAAGTCTGTATGAAAATTTCAAGCCAGCTAACAGCTTTAAGAAAGAACAACGCAACAAAACAAATCCAAAACACAACCAAAACAACAAGAAGCTCCTTAACGTTTCTCAGCCGTTTCCAATTTTCTCTATAATACACCATGTCATTTATTTATTTCTTGTTACCCGTGGAGAAAGCAAATATGCATTGAAGTTTTTAAATTGAAAAATTGACTGACAGTCAGTTGAGTATTCTATATTTGCAAGATATCCATAGACATCTTAGATAGGAAGACTAAGGCAAAGTCCTACAGAACTGAATAAAGATGTCCTCCCGGAAAGAGCAGCATAGGTTCCATGGATTCATATCTATTGTAGAATACTAGAGAACTTTAAAATATTCTTAATAGGGATTGTACCTTTCCACATTTATCAACATTAAAAAAAATCAATATACAGTAATATATTATGGGCTATCTCTAAAACACTAAAACAAATAGTGATCTAATTACAAAAAGCTTTGTAAATGAATGTAAATGGTGTGCTCTCTAATTAAAAAGTTTTAATGTACTTTCAAGGTTAGATGTAGCTATGTTACTTGGAATTACTAAAGATATTCTAGTGAGCTATATTTGTATTCTAATTGATAATATTGTTTCACTTTTCCATTTGGTAATTTGGCATTGACATCAATCTTAGCCCCTCCTGATGCTTCATGTATGTCTCTTGACCACTCCTAGTTTAGTTTCAAAGGGTCTTTATTCAGTGAAACCCTCAATATAAATTCCACATGCAGATGATGCCCACTCAAAATACATAATTGACTTAGAATTTGAGTCATAGAAGAGTTAGATAATTGTTTTTCACTTTCTTTTCTTTTGTATTGTAACACTGTGTAATAGTTTCTCTACAAAGGAAAATCGAAGTTACAGGAGTCATAAAACCCCAACTTATTATTACAAGCTCATATGTAAGAAGGCAAAATTCAGTTCTGTATTTCTTGTTCACAGTAGACTGTTGGATGAGGTCTAATGCATGTTGACTTAATGTCTTAATTACTGCTGCTAAAAATTAAAAACATCATCTTATTCCCTCAACAGCAATGTGACAATTAAAAGTATTTTCGACCAAGATTCTCCCTCTAATGATGTCAAAGTTGTGTTTAAAGTTCAACAACATTACCACAAAGTCAACTTTAAGTTATTATTGTAATACTTACAGTTCCACCAACTATTCTTCCCAGTGGATACCATGCTCTTTCATCAAACCAGTTTAAAAATTCATAAAATCCATGGGATGCAAGATGATGTGTTGATCTATAGTTAAACCTAGAAAAAAAGAAAAGAACAGTGGAAAGGGAATAAAAAATCAAGAATCTTAGGTATAATGTAAGTCCTCTGAGATTTAGAAAGTAAATAAACTTCAACATCTTATTTACTATACAATGGTCCTCTCAAAATCCATAGATTTTTTTAAAGTAAATTACCAAGCTTGCAGTTATTAACAACCACATTGTCTCCATTTCTACAGCCTGTGCACATACACAGGTGAAATGTTACAGCCTTTTGTCGTGGTAAACATTAAACAGTTTTCTAGGACTCTGACACAAAGCCTATGTTAGTTCTGCATTCCCTTTTAAAGTAGTCTCTTCACCAATTTACATACCCTATCCAGAATACCACTTAAGTAAAACAAGACTATGGAAGAATTAATGCAGGACTTCCTTCTGAGTCAAGACAGCTACCCAGCACATCTGCTACTGCTCTATTTCACATAATGTTGAAAGATGAAGTGATGTCATAATATGAAATAAACACACTCTAATTGTTCACTCATTGTCAACCTGATGCCCTCTGCATAAATCTTTTCTTTCAAACAAGACCCTACTAACATAAGATAGAATCTCTGTAAATGAAATTTCAAAGTTTGTATGTATTTTCTGCATCAGAAAATTCTTTGCACAATTAAAGCCCTTCTACGTATGCCTTCACTTCAGCCTTCCATGCTGCCCATATAACACTGACAATCAATGCAATAATTGTCTGATTTTCTGCCAAATAATTAATTCTTCCAGTGTCTCCAACTTCAAGTAGCAACATCTTGCAACTATTCTAAAATTCTTCAAATTAGCTCATGCTGCTGTGAGGCAAGCTGCAGTCTATTTTACCCAAAAGAGTAACTCTTATATGTGCATTCTGGAGCCAAACCAATAAAGCCATAGGTATTAATGTGGAACAGCTTTGAGGAGAACAAAACAAAAACAACACCACAACTGAAAACTGAACAAGCAAACATTCGGCTTACAACAGCCTGGGTAAATGCCACTTCTAAAACAAGCAACTTCCATAAATCCAGCTCTCCTAATAGATATTCCAAATGGTGTTTAGCTAAAGATTACTTTTTTTTGCTAAGGTCAGATGATTAAATGGAAAACTGTAACAGAGAAGAGGTTAGATGGATGGGTAACCCACCGTGAAAGACTTCATTATAGTTTGCACTCAAGACTAGAAAAGCTTATACGTATTTTTTATTTCACCGATTTCCTGAAAGTATCCATTTACATCAGTAACAAACAAAAATTTAAATACTACATTAAGCTCTCCTGTATACTTAGGATTCCCAAAATACCACTGGTTTACTTTGAAATTATTCATTTCAATGCAAGGAAGCTCATGTCACTCAAGACTGCAAGACTCATCAAGCTCCTGCTCATTTAATCAGCAGAACAAGGCTAATATCTGAATGACAACCACAAAGAGGTTAGAGCAGTTCTTGCCTACAAAATGAAAGGATAAAAAGAATTGAAATTCAAATCCAGATGCCAGCAAACCCGTACGGTTCCACTCACTGAGCTATCACAGTATCAGTGAAGCGATATTAAAAAAAAAACAAAACAATAAATATAATAATGCAGTATTTCAGGAAAATTGTCCATCATAATCATTGATATAGGATACACTAACTGATAAAACTGTAGACCTTCTAAAGTATTTAGCCATTTTTATGTAAAAAATTCACATAAATATCAGTCATTATGACCTAGAAATCTATTTATCAAAAAAGCAACGTGACATTTGTTTTTAATAAGCCTGCAACCATTCCCATTTGACTACATTTCTAAATATGAATTAATTCTCCAGCTCTGAATGTCTGAATGGTCAACTGTAATATGATTTACGAAATGCTGTACCTGTAAAATTAGCCTCTTATCTTAGTGCAGTTTTTTGTTAATTTGTTTAGTGCCAAGAGCCTGCAGCATGGTACAAGACAAAACAGGAATTCGCATGCTCTCCAGCCAGTTGCGGTCCTGACTTAAATTGCACTGAAAACCCAGTCAACACTGCTATCCTATCCTGCTAAAAAGGAAACAAGAAAGATAATGCATTTACTAATATGGACTAATGTCAATTTTTTAAGTCATGGCTGGAGCTCACACAGGCTGCAGATGTTTACTCTAACAACATTAAAAGATAAGTTAAAAATGAAATAGGCAGGAATACATATTGACATTCTCCTCAAGTTTCAAACGAGTAAAGCTTCAGAAGTGACTTCAGAGGGAAGAGAACAACTGTCTTGTGCTTTGGCTGCAACCCATTATGTATGTAATTAGAATGAATTACCACTCAAAACTGAAACCCAACGTAACAGCATTTATACTTTTACTGCTTAAGATGAATGAATTTAATCTTCTCTAATACACTTTTTGTTAGATACAAATCTATTGACCCTTCCTTTTGAAAGGTGATGGATTCTTCTATAGTAGGTTAATTTTTCACTGTGAGGTGTCCTATAGGTAGAACAAGAAACAGCCTTCAGACCAGAGAAATCTAAAGAAATAGTATTTAGAAGCTTAACTGCAGAACCTCACTGTGACTTCAGGAAAAAAAAAAAGCACTCACTTCCCCTTCCATCGGGTAACTTGCTAGCAAAAATAAATATGTGGATATAAGCATAAGCATACATAAGCACACATCTGCTGAGTAATGCTGTGCAAGGACCAACTTTAGGCGCTGACAAAGCAGCAGTGGTGGGCAGTGTACCAGAGAGCTGAACACGACACCCAAATTATGCTTTGATACTGCTTCCCTGCTTCATAGTGAACTGCTCCTACAAGGACAAGCCTGAAGCTTGTAAAACTGTTTCCCTTTCATCAGAACACAGAGAGATGATAACAGCATGTACTGCAAACAATACTCCAGATGGTTGTGGTCAGCAGCTCTTTGTCCAAGTGGAGACTGTGCACAAGTGCTGCCCCAGGGGTTCTCTTCCACATCTTTATCGGTGATGTTGAAAGTCCAGTGGGATTAAGGGCAAGTTTGCTAATGAAACCAAGTCAGAAGGAAGAGATGACATCCGGAGGGACGTGGACAAGCTTGAGAATGAAATGAGATTCAACAGGGCCCAGTGTAAGGCATTGCACTTGGTTAAGGCAACCCCAGATATACGTACAGACTGGCAGAAGAACTCACAGAGAGCAGCACTGCCAAGAAGGACCTGGTGATGAAAAGTTGGACATGAGCCAGCAGTGTGCATCTGCAGCCTGAAGGCCAGTGGTATCCCGGGCTGCATCAGTAGAGGGGTGGCCAGCAGGAAGAAGGAGGGGATTGTCCCCCTCTCTTCTGCCCTTGTGAGAGCTCATCTGAGTACTGTGTCCAGGCCTGGTGCCCCACTACACAAAGACATGGAGCTGTCAGAGTGGGTCCAGAGGAGAGTCACAAAGACTAGCAGAGGACTAGAGCACCTCACCTACAAAGAAAGGCTGAGGGAGCCAGGCTTGTTCAGCATGGAGAAGAGAAGGCTGTGGGAAAAGATCATAGCAGCCTTCTGGTACTTAAAGGGAGCTTATAAACAGGGGGAGACTAATTTTTTACAAGGTCCGATAGTGATGGGATGACTTTTTTTATAAAGAAAGAGAGATGTAAATGAGATGTTGAGAAGAAATTCTTTAGTCAGAGGTGGTGAGGCACAGGCTGCCCAGAAAGGTTGTGGATATTCCATCCTTGGAGGTGTTCAAGGCCAGGCTGGATGGGGCATTGGGCAACCTCATCTAGTGGGTGGCAATTCTGTCCACAGCAGGGAGCTGGAACTCTATCTTTTAAGGTCCCTTCCAACCCAAGCCATTCTATGATTTTACGATCCCACAACACTCGTGCCATCTTGGTACTTTACAGGCTGTGCTAGAAAGTGGTACAGCGATACCATATTTCTACAGATGACACATGCAACCACCTACACGTTCCACAGTGTCAAAAAATCTCAGGGAATACAGATGATATATGATACATATATGATATTTTGCTTATGGCCACATCCCAAAGGTTGGAGGGTGGCACATCTCAGCCCTAGTATCCCCATCTTCACCAGTTCTTCTATCCCAACAGACATCAAGGACTTTTTCCAATTCCTTTCCTGACTGGACAGAGATCAGGCACACCAGGACTGGAGGAGGCTGCTGGTTACAGTGACTGAATAGTATGTAGTACTGTGTGACAGGATCATCTTAAGGAAAGGATCCCTTTTCTCCCTCCCTCAGCCACCTGATCTGGAGATATGAACTGTTCACCCATCTCGCAAGATTCTCTTCCTCCCTTTGAGGCAAGTGAGTATGAGAAGAATGAAGAAGATTATGTGAAACGCTTGTCTAATTAAGAACTTATCTTGAAAGCCTGAGGTGAACATTCACGTTCTCAACCCACACTGTGAATAAGATACACATTTGCTATCAGTTAGCAAAGAGCTCTTAAGAACTTGACTGACTGAATACTTGTGTGTACTGACTTTTCTTATTTTAGCTGACATTCTATGAGGAAAATGATGCTCTGCTGTTCTCCTTGCCTCTTTCTATCAAGTCTGTAGTTTGAACTATCTCCTCCTCAGAGCTAGTTTTTGAAGGAATCAAACAATCCTCTTGGTACATTTCAGAATTAGAAGTCTCAGCCACCAAATTAGCTTAGTTTGGACCTTTTGGGGAGCACTCCAGCTTCACTAAGATGATGCTCTATGCATGGTACTATTAATTTCTAGTGATATTTCTGGCGATCTTCTGGCAACTATTGAAGATATCTGTATTATGATAGGTAGAGTGAATACCTATATTGGAGAAATCTATATTATAGTAAGTACAGCAGAAGACTAAAGAATTGTTAGGAAGCATGGTTCTCATTTTCAAAGCATATTTTAATTTCAGCTTGCAGCTGAGCAAAAGCAGCAACAGCAAAATAACTGAGCGGAGGCAGCATTTCTAGTAGTAGCAAAATTAACTTGAAAACTTTACTAAACAGCTTGCAATACAAAGCCTGTGAGAATTTTCATTTACATATTATGTACTGCTAATACCAAATCTTAACTAACTGTTCATACTTGAGCTTGATTTTTATTCCACTCTGTGAACGGCTTCTTTAATGGAACAAAGTAATGCTGTAAGATGATTAGTTAGTCCTATTCACAGCGATGACTCGCTATATCCAAGAGCTATGGAACTCTGCAGCACATCACAGCAACAATTACTGCTATATTTATAAAGAGACATCTTCAGCTTTGACATTCCTAAGTTGAGTACTTCTTTGACAAAAGTACTATTTAAGGAGAATACACAAGAGATGAGAGCATGTGTGGCAGCAGTGCAGTTGCTTCATCCAGATCTTAAAAACATTTAAGGCAAATTACACTGACAGTGGTGAAACTCAGTTGATCCTCCCATTACAACAGAGGCAAAGATCATTGCTTCTTGCAGGAAGGCTGCTGCCAAAAATGCTACCAACTTCATGCTATTGATGTCCCACCATCTAGGTATTTTATCTGGCATTTATAGTCATTAGAGAATGTGTTATATCTCCTTACCAGAAGAATTTGTTGACATAATTCTAAGCCTGCATTTATAAAGGCTTCTGGGCACTAAAAGTCTTCAGCTGCAGGTGCACAAAATGTTCACATCTGCATACTCAGAAAAATGACATGATACAAACTAACTGTGAACACTGCAAGTTATCTAAGCAATTCTAGAAGTTAGATTTTAATGCAAATGTGGAACCCATTCTGCAATACAGCATCTAATTAGAGACCACAAACCTAGATTCTTGAAAAAGACTGACTCCAAATCTGACATATGCTTTGCATCTAAAGGAAGAATTTATTCAGTGCAACACTTGCATGGAAAAAACTAACGAGAAAGTTCAGTTAACTTCCACTGAAGTGAAAAAAACATACACAGTATTCAGTATCAAATTTTAAAACACCTGCTTGCCTATACATTATACGACATCATGATGAAAGTCTTATTGTGAAGCCTTTATCTTCGAATTGAGAATTAGCACAATAAAATTTCCTTTTTTTGTTGTTGTTGTTTTAATGGAAGTACTGTACTTTAATCAATCATGTAATGATTCAACGCACTACACAGCAGTATTATTTCTCATCAAAAAAATGCTTACTTGTGCTGAGTTTATATATCTGGGAGAGTGTACATGGTCATTTAAGCCAGTTTCAACTAATCAATCAGAATTTTGTACCAGAAATACCTACTGGCAAACATTCATGATAGCTAAAGAGCCTCTCCTCCTGCCAAAAGCAAGGTGTTACAGACTTCACATTAAGAACTGAGAAAATATGTTCAAGAGCAAGAATCAGACAGATTGTGGGTGGTCCTCAGTTCACCTGAGCCAAGGCAGACAAAATTCTGCAAAATGGAAGAGCAACCAGGCAATTTCACTTCAGAACCCCCCCCCGTGTTCCTTCCTTTGCAACTTACAGATGATTGTCCGCTGAGTGATTTTATTAGGTCTTAAATTTAATACAGATATAAGGCACATTCCACAAACTGCCCCCATTTGGAACATTCACGTATAATCAAGTGCTTATGTGATCACAAACCTTTTTTTCTGGTGGTTTCTTTGCTCTCCTGCCACAGTTTTGTTATCACTTTGCACACTCAACTGGAGTATCTGCACCTCACAGGAACACAAACACCCAGGAGTCGTGAACATGTTAACTCTAGCCAGTCTGTCACTGAAGACATAGTACATGTTCACGTAGTTACTACTGAAGTTGATTGAAAATGCTAATTATTAAGCTAAGTCTGCCAGAAAGTAGAAGTAATAGCTTTGACTGAAGTAGGGTTTGATAATGTCATAATTTTATCCTTTCTGGAGGGTTAAGTAGGACTTTTTTTTTTTTTTTTTTATGTTTAAGTCTTTATGATTTTATCTCAAAAGATATAAATATGTAATTATTCTTGTAGTCTGAGATAAGCCTCAACTAATACCAAGTATGTGGGGAAAGTTCTCCTGAGTACCCTACATTTAGATAGACACAACTGATCTGTGCAGTTTTTGTTGCAAACAGAGCCATTTGAAAAGAGAAATACACATCCTGCAAGTTGTTGCTTACAACTGTCATGTTTGATTTACTGACGCAATGAAATGGCAGGATGAAGTTCTGCAGTGATGTGGCCATGTAAGTTCAGAAAATATTAAGGAACAAGTTATTTGTCTTTTTTTCCTGTTGCTGGAATGCAGTTTAGCAACTTAGCTCCTCCTCTTTGTAGTATCATTAGACTAATCCCTGATGGGGAGGAACAGCAAACAGCCTAAGCGGAAACAAAACCAGACAGCATAACCAGAAGGACAGCTAGTATTTTTCAGGTGCACCATTCAACCACACTCAATGCAAGTCCTGAATACCAGAATGCATACAGAATAATGCATTATGACCATTAAGAATATCAGAACTTTCCCAAAGTGTCTGAAAAAGATTACAGTACTCCTACAGCAACTTCTTGGCATTTTGACTGCCTGCAATAACACATCACGCTTAGCAAGTGCTAACATCAGGAATTGCATGCTGTCAGTAGCTTGATGATACACAATGCTGAAGGGAACATACAGCCTACTGTTATCAGGGAGCCCAGGGCATCTTCAGTATTTTTGCTAATTAACTGCAAGCTTTTGAAAGCATTCCATGACCACTCCTTATACTTTTCACACAATATACTGCATACGAAGCCACAATATGCATCCCATCATCACTGTAGCAGGTGGGTCCCTGTCTGCAGTTTCAGACGCTTCCTCTGATGCCTATAAAGCTTTTTTATGACCTTTTTTCAGTCTAGCTTTTGAATTATTCCATGTCTAAAGGCAAATTATTAAGCAAAGAGTTAGTTTTAACACAAGAAGTTATACTTTGTTAGAGAAGCCTTTCATAACATTTCAAAAATGTTAAACCTAATAAGAAAGTGATGATTCCATTTTTTCCTCAGACTGTCAGAATTCCCAAAGGTTTTGATGATTATTTAAACAGAATCATTCAAAATTACTGCAGGGCACATTTGAATATGTTTCTTCTTCTCTACTGGACAAACACCTCACTGCAGATAGCATGCTATGACTGATACCAATACTGATGGTGATGTTCATTCTGACAGTAACACCTGCTTAAGAGACTTCACTTCTCTGCTCAATACAACACTAGCTCTCAAAACTAGAAGGGCACTAGAGTTATGTTTTTGTTTATTTTCCCCCTGAGCAGTACTGGGTTACTTTGTAGTGCATTAGCCTTGCATCGTGCAGCTCTGAAAGCTTTGCACCAAGTTCAAGAACATGTTTAAGGATAGTTCTTCCAAATGAAGCAAGCTTTTAATATGACAAAGGCTGCTTAAATTTAGGAACTTCCAGATTAGAGGCTGGTACATGAGGATCTGGGTGGCAGAAAGGAATTCAAAAGGCAATCAGCTAAATAATAAACTTTGAGAACTAAAATATTATTTCCTTGAGAAATGTGACACAAAAAATCAATATGCTGAACAGGACTATTTCACCAGGAATAACTGGGAACAGAGAAGATAGCTAGCTCACAGGGCACTCTTCACGGTCTTCTAGTACAGAACAAAGGAACATTTCACATCTAAACAAATGTAGTGGACTCTTATTGAAGTGATGCTCTTTTGCAGTGAGATCTAATACATACTCAGAAAAGAAGGCTAATTTCTGTAATAGATTGATATGCAGAATTAAATAAAGGATGGCTACTTTAAGAATATTTTAACTGTTTGAGAGTATCTCTCACAGTCAATCTTTATTACACAGTAAAGTAATCTATGCACTACAACACAGTGGCAGTTATGGAAGTAGTAGTGTATGGGAACTGCTGAACCACGGCCTGAAGCACTGATTGACCACCTGAGGCGAGCACTGAATCAGCCATGGAGCACAGGTGAAGGCGATTCAGCTGTGTGATGGAAGGGCTGGAGCCTGGCTGCACCTCTCCTAGACCTATTTAAGGGCTGACTGCCAGTGGGGAAGGGTCTCTTCTGGAGATCCTCTGTCTGGAGTTTTGCAGTGAGCCCAGCATGTGAGTAAGCATTCTATCTATTCTCTTTTTGTTATTATATTCTGCTTTGCCAAACTCTCTTGTTTATTTCATAATTATAACAGCTTTATATTCATTGATTATACAAGTACCTAAACCAAAGAGTAGTTGAACTAACTTCATGATCACTTTCCTGTAAGTGAAATAGTGAAAACAGGGAAAGCCAGGCTGGATCCAAGGTGACCTGGCAGATTCTTTCTACTCTATAAAATTCAAGGTAAGTTTAAAAGTAAACAAGATTCTCAGAGAGAGGCTCAGCCTTCAAGGTTACTTTAACTTCCTTGTAGCAGTTGTGCTAATATACTTTGTCAACTCAAAAAACCCCAAAATAATCTGAGGTGTTATGGTTGCACATCAGCAGCCTGATTCAGTTTAGCAAGTTAAAAAAAGGCAACCTTTCAACCGACATACTATTCCCTTAAAACTTACTCTTCAGTACATCTCTTAATACATCTACTATTCCTCCTACTGCAATCAATTCTTAGTTACCTGAATTCCCTGACTATGCTTTTTTTTTTCAGCTGTCCTTTCTGGTTATTGTTCAGTTTAGTTCAAGCTGGACCTTTCATAGCACGCCTATTCAGCTTTATCTGTTGCAATATTGTCTCACTGACTACTACAACAATGGATATTGCAAAAATAAAAATTAATATTTTAGAGTGCATAAGACAAAGAAAGTGTGGTTCTGCTCTGATGCTGTCTTACCTTGAGCAATTTCAGTCCAGTCTCTCTGACTGAGGTCAGAGTAAGAGACCTAATTTTATTTAACTCTATACATGTCTGCTTAAATTCAGTGTACCTCAGTGATGTGACAACAGTAAACAAATGTTGCATTAGACAGATAGACATAGGTACCTGCAGACCAAACTCAGCTGTATGTCCACCATCTGGAGAAACCTAGAGATAAATTTAATTATGCCCTAATTGAACAAGCTGAAAAGAAAAAGGCATGAACGTAGTCCAAACTGCAAATGAGCAAAGAAGGGTAAAAAGGCAATGCACAACTCTAGAATGCCTTGTACTAATTACACGCCCAAAATTAACTGTGGCAGTTATCCTTCAACTGAGCTTCGCTAGTTAAAAGTCATACAGGAGTGCTCTTAATCTGCTCTACTGCCCAAATCAGATAATTAGCTTGAATCACAGCTAAAAGCATACTGCTCTAAAGATGATTTAAACAATTTCGCCTGACTTTTTTTCCTGAAGCAGATTAGAAGCACTCCATAATCCATTAACAGACCAGCACAAAGGATGGCAGTCTCTAGATGAGGGCAGAAACCATTCCAACTGTTTGCAGAGTGACTACACAGATATTCTTATGCTGAAGGAAATCAGTGTGGAAACAGGAGGTTACCAATAAGATAAGCAAAGACCAAGAAAGCAGACAATAGAAAGTGGTCTTTATCCTTCCCTGCAATAGACAGATAGGAATTTATCTTTCAAACTGTATTTTGCATTCCTGATCCATATTCACTGTCAGATTTATTGTCAGGAGCGTGGCAAGAAGAATTTAAATTTACTTCTCTACATCTATTTTATATCTTTCATACTGTTTCCAGTAAGTTTAAATCAAAACAAAAATGTGAGTTTTCACTGAATTTCATTTAACATGGTAACTGTTAGGTGCAGTTGTTAACACTATTTCTTTAAAGGCTATGCACAGGAATCACAGAAGTATGATAATAAAACATGATTTGCTTTTTATTAGGTAACCTCACAGAAGCATTACAGATTAAGTGTACTACAGTGCTTAGCAGTTAAGAGAGTATTTATAATATTAAATTCCTTGCTGCATACAATGTGAAATTAAAGTTGCATGTTTGTCTCATTACACAACTGATTTCTAGTATTCTTTTGTCTCGCTATACTGTAACTATTAACTTGACTGTGCTCTTTTCTTGCTTTAGATAACCAGCCAAATCCGATTCTTTAAAATGTGACCTAGAAGGTGCCCTTAAAAGCAAGGAGAAGAAATGGATGTGGGGCAATAGTTTTAAAATGAGAGAGGCTTTAAAATTACAGACACTCTTTGAAGCTGTGATGCCTTTCTAGCACAAATGCTATCACAAATATTCAGACTGTACCCATCTTTCTATCACATGCCCAGAAGCATGTTCCAAAACACATCACCTCCTTGACAGGCTGGCTACAGTAATGTACTATTTGCTGGTTATATCCCTTCTGTCCTGTATTATTGAACAGTAAAAGAGTTGGGTTTAGCTTTTAATGTCACTTTATGAAGTGACAGGCCCTGACTTGATGTGCCATGTCTTGCCCTTCTCCCTCACTGCCCTGTAAATGCGGTTAAGGTAGAACGAACAACTGGTTGCACATGAAACAGAACAGGGTAAGGGGGACACTAAAGCAAGAGGATCAGCTGCAGTTCAGGCAGGGAAGAAAAGAGTGTATGGCAGTGGATACGTGAAAGTTGTCGGGAAATTCTCAGGAGATGGTTCTGAGGTCAAATAATACTAAATCTTCTCTTTACTTGCTCTCCAGAGATGAATTAAGTTGGCCTGTTCTGGGCCTTTCCACGCTTCAATCCCCAGCAGACAGGATGCCCTCTCAACTCTCCACAAATGCACATTTAAATCAGAAGACAGTGCCTAGAGCCTGATCAACCCTGTAAGCAAGCAGGTCCTTCTCACTCCTTTTTCCTTCAAATATGCCTCTATTGTGAAGATTGAAATAAAAAAAAAAAATCAAAACAACAAAGCCTTGCTAATTCAGAAAAGGGGCTCTGATCTAGGTGTCATCATCCTGTGTAACCATTCAACCAACAGCAACCTTATCTCTGGTGGAACATTTAAACAGCGCAGTCAAAGAGCTTTAGCAGGAACTGTTGATATGCTCACTGCTTGTTGGTCAGGGAACTCAGGGATACCTGTGGCCAAAGGAGGATAGCAGCTGTGACAATATAGCAGCTCACTGCCACTGGAAAGGGGAGTTTCCCTCTTCCTGCATCCAGCCACATTCCCTGACACCTGCACTTCTCAGATTCCTGTCAGTTGCTTTATTAGCATGCTAGACAATTATCCCAAGAAACGTCCAACAGATGATGGCAACTTCAGGAACTCCACCTGCTTAGATGCTAATAGGGCCATCCAAACCACTCACAATAAAAAATCAGGCTCTCCTTTAGGAAGATGCAAGGAACACTGGTAAAGAAGCAGTGCGTTACGAGATTAAAGCACTACAGGTTCTTTGGCTCCTAAACATGTTTAGCCATAGCAGAACACTTACATTTGTCATTACCAGCAGAAGAATGATGCTGACCTGAGACATCACAAATTAAGACACTGTCACAAATATTTAACTTAGTCTCTTTAGTGTCAAAATCTATTTTCTACTTGGCAAATGAAAGATTAAAACTGCTACAGTGCAGAATAAATTGTGAGACATATGCAACAGCTTTTTTCAAATATTACTTCAGACATTTGAGGTTGGATAAATCATTCTAGTTACCTGTATAAGATAAAACAGTACTGTAGCATTACACTGCTTTTTAGAAAACTCAAGCACTGCATTGGCTTTAATGATCTTTATTCTACAGTAAAGCAAGCCAGAGATACCCATTTACTTCCACCGTTAACATCAATATAATGCCAAAGCTTCAATTTTGTTTCACTGACTTTCTAAATAAGAAGAATTGCAACTTCAAGGCATTTTATCTACTGCCAGTGAAAAAACTAAAGGCACTTTGGAAGGCCTTTAATAGCCAAATGATGAACTTAAAAAGTTACAGTTGTGAAAATGAAACTGTCTTTTCCAAGATATGCACTTGAAACAATATTTACAAAATTCCAAGTTATTCAGCTGAACTTTCCAATGAGTTTGTGATAAATTTAGAATAGGAAGGAAGGACATTCAAGACACGCAAGAGACAAAAATAAGAGCTGGTGCAGAAGACATGCAGAAAGGTATTTAGGACAAGTAGGCTTGTTCTGTTGTTTTGCTTCTGCCTCAACAGTATGCGCTGCCATATTTTGAAATCCTCTGCTTGTAGCAGGCAAGCATTCAGGCCAAAATGTGGTCTTTCTGATCAACTCTGTAATCAAGCAGGTCCTTCTCACTCCTTTTTCCTTCAGATATGCCTCTGTTGTGAAGACTGAATAAAAACCAAAACAGAGACAACAAAACAACATATTCCTTGGAGCTAAAGAAGTAAGCTACAATTTATAGAATAATAATTGAAAAAAAATAAAATAAAATTGGCAATTCAGTGGAGACTAAAAAAAGTCACATAATGTAGGTTGCCCAGCCACATATGCTAGAACAGTTTAAAATGACATAATGACATGCTATTTTTCCTTTCTTCAGAAATCATTTACCATTCAAACAGGACAGATAGTACCAATGAATGAGATGCATTCAGTGAGCCACTTTTCTGAACAAATGCAAATAATAGTATGTAAAGCAGCGATTCTATTAAGAACGCCACCAAAAATCCACAAACTAAACTCAAATCCCCGGTGGCAATACTGTATCCTGAGGATTTTGTTTGTTGGTTTTCAGTGAGGAACCTTTTTGCAAAGGTGCATTGCAATTCTATGTCCATGGATTATCAGCTGAACAGAACTCTGAAAAGCTCTTTAACTAACAAACTAACTTGAACCATGTAAATAAAATGCTGTAGAATGTGGTATGAGTAACACCCAGGAATAATTCTCATCACAGTTCACATACTCTAGTCATTTCTATCAGACAAGCTCTTTAAAAAATAAGATCTGACAGTGTCAAGACTTGGGTCTCCCACACCAAACATGCACCTTAAATGCCACTTTCTGCTCTATGAAGCTCTCATGCACAAGTACCCAGTTACTTCTTGATGAAAAGAGACCATTTCTTCTGCTAAAGCACAGGGATATTGCCTCACTTAATAGCAGGAATTCTGAAGTGTAGGAAGAACTCCATTTTCCATATGCCATAGGAGCTTTTACCGAGGGAAAGCTGCCATAAGAGAAATAAGGAAGCTGAACTGTTCTGTTTGTATCCACGGCTGTAAATTAATTCCTTCAGCCGTTCCAGCTCCTGTAAGGTGCGGTGTAATGCATGTAATGCTAGGGTCCGTGTAGTGGTACTTCTCAAACCCAGACCTATCAGCTACTAACACTAAGAACATCTCAGCTTGATTCCCAGCAACAGTTCAGATAAAGATCATAAGCTCTGCTCAGCCGTATGGCTGAAAATGAGTCTGTTGGACATGCTGCAGATATAAAACACAGAAAGACTACAGTAATAGTCCCACTTCTTACTTGTCCCAAGTTCACTTTGCTCTCCAAGCACGTGGTAAATCTGATGGCTACAAGTTTCGCTACAGGACTTTACAATAGCAATAAAAAAATGCGTGCATGCCCCGCTACAGAGCACAGGTTGCAAAAGCAGCGGCTTTGCCAACTCTGCTAAGTAGAAGGAAGCCCTGAGGACTGGTGCTAAATGTCAGTGTGAATGTACCTCAAAGTGCTTGCAAGAACAGAATTTTCAAGAATTAAGCAGGAAACTTTCTGCAGCACGTCCACAGACATCCATTAAATGGGAAAGAACCTGTCTGCATCGGGAGATGCTTGTGGAACAGTAAAGACATTCAAACACATCTACCCCCAGCCTATTTTTAAGTACCTATGGGATTTCAAATTTTCCTGCTAACTTTGCTGTCTGAACCTGCCTCCACAAATCCACACCTCAAGTTCAACCTGAGTCAGATTTAAAACATGAGAGTTAGGATTACTTTTTGCCAACACCAAGGGCTGTTAGAATTATGATAGGAAGCAAAAGAAAACCTTTAAAAACAACCTTTGACCTTCTGTAATGAAATCAACTTTTCATTTAAAAAACAGAACATATTAAGGTGCTCAAGTAATAGAATACCTCCTAAGAGAAGTCCATTCAAGGATTTTCATCATAGCAGTCACTCCATAACACCTGACTAGATAAAGCATTTTTGCAGACTATTTTATAAAAAAATAATCGCGCTATTAAAAGCTAAACTTGTTGGTTCAGTTTAACCCAGCCTACAAAACCAGCCTGATACATTTTGCTCCTCAAGTTTCATTCCACCAATCAATAGAAGGGTGGGCACTGTGCAAGCACTCCGTCTCATCTCCCATGCTTTCCAGGAGATGCTGTAAAGACAGTCTCTCCGCACATTCCCTCTGCATTTTATCAGTGCTGTTCCTCTTACCTTCTCATCCATAACCCCATTACTGCAAGCATGTGAAGCTTTCTACCCTATTAAAAGTTGGGCTAGTGAAGAAAGAAACTATACCAACAGTAAATGTGATGGAAAACGACAGGAGAAATGGAACAGAGCGTTGATTCTTACACGAATGCCAGACACTTCAAAACCAAAAGGGGAACTGCTTTTAGCTTCTTTGGCCTACAGCCTGATAAACTTTGAGCCTTCCCACTCAGCGTCTCTCTGTTACACTTGCAACTTTGCCCAAGGTGTCTGTCAGCCTGTACTCCTTCCATTGAATTTCTAATACTTACCACTTTCTGCAATTTCCTAAGCAGCAGCAAAGTCCAATATACTCAATTTCACATCTTCTTGACTTGGTACCATATAAACCTTCTTGAAAAGGTTGATTCCAAATGGCCAAGTATCTAAACATGGAAAGGCTGTTCAAGTCCCTGGACATGCAGAGATGCATCTCTCAGTCTAGAAAGTGCTAAAATCCAATGGCCCTCCTATGCTGACAGAATTTTGAAATATATTCCGATCAAATGGAAACAGAATATTTCTCATTTCATAGGATCTAAAGGCTTGTGAATGAAGAAAATATAAGTTTTTAACATTAATATCTTGACATTTTCCAGCATCTCAAAATCAATCCAATGTATCAATCCAATAATATTCACAGTGAATTGGAACCAGATGTTTTCCCAAAGTCTGGAAGTTGTCAAAGATTATAAACAAAAGAAGGTGGTTGGGAAAAGAATGTTTAAGAGGGTGGGAAATGTTTCCTAAACAGATCTGCAATCATGTGCTCACCTCCCATAAGATTACAGGATGGGGTGAGAGTGTCCAGAACGGCAGCAGTTTGGAGATGATGGTGTCTGCCACCACTTGAGAACAACACATCTACTGTGCAACTTGCTGTCCGGCTGCCCAGCAAGAAGAGCCACCAGCAGGTGAGCAGCAGTCAGATGAATTACCTGGGAAGGCCACATCCACTCATAGCTTACAGAGCGATACGTTAACTGAGATTATCTACTTTATAAGCACATCATCATTCTCCTTACCTAATTTTTCCCCCTTATGAACACTTGTCTAAGGCTCCCTCATTCACTGCTACCTACCTTTCTTTCGTCACTCTTGTTGCTCCACTCTTAACATGCTGTTTCTACATGTACACACCTTTCTCCCAACCTGATTTTATACTGTAAAATCAGTTGCTATTTGCATTCTCTCCTCATGCTCATGTTCTTCCTCAAAAATAACAAGACTAAAGTGCAATATAAAAATTGATTGTGGGCAGGTTCGGAGAACTAAAATGCTACACTATTTTGACAGTTTTCCTCTCTGAATCAGCTCGCCATGAGTGCTTCACAGTAAGCACAAAGGAAAAAGCAGGACTGCACTGTAGGTGACAGAACTCCTACTCCAAAAAGCAACCAATCAGATCAGCAAACTACAGTGCAAACCTATAGCCTTGCTCTCTCCCAATGAAATCAATACATTAACACAAACTTCAGTGTTTGATCAGCTCTATACACCTTCCACATTTACTTGAGTCACACCCTGGATTTTAATGAAGCTTTCATATTTTAGTTAAACGTGTTAATTTATGTTTCCATTAATAAAAAGTCCCTAACTGCTCAAGAATTCAAGTGTAGAGCGCTTGAGCCAAGGGAAACATGTCTGTGCTCAAGGTAAAATCCTAATTTCCCTCAACCTGTCTACCTCTGAAGTGCCATCGCACTGGCCTTACCCTTATTTTTGCAAGTTTATTGCCAATCACCACAGTCCACTAACAGCAGCTGATGGTATCAGTGATGAGAAAGTAGACCGCTATTGTGTATACAAACCACGCTTCCCCATAGCTTCACAATTATGTGAAGTATGATAAAAAACGGCTGTCCTGGTGACACAGGGTGGTTTGAACTGAACAGTGGTGCTAGGTTGGAAGAGGTAAAGATGTGCACAAGCTTGCTGCAGTGCTGTTCAGCACCAGAGCTGGCAGGACAGTAGGACACAACATGCCTGGAAGCAGGAGGCAAACCTGGCTGACAAGATCACGCTGGTGCTGCACAGCACACGTGAAGATGTCTTGTGCCCAGGCACAAGAGTTTCCGCATTCCAGTTTCAGCCAGCTCTTTTACTCCTCTGGTGACTGAGTTTCCAAGTCTACTGTTTAGAAAGCTGTTAAAATTCTCAGGAAAGACAAAAGTTTGACTTAATGCCATGGGATATGATTAATGATTCAGATACGTTTCTCACATGTGACAGCTGTGAGAGCTGTGCAAACAAAACGAATGGCGCTGTTTTGATAGCACTCACTGAAGACTACGGATGCACCAAAGGTTGCTCCTGCTTTAGTCAGTAGCAATACCAGTGTGTGGCAGGATGCAACCGTATCGGTAGACTCATCTGCCTCATATGTATACACACTCAGCTTATAGAGGTTACTATGAGTACGTGTGATCGAGTGGGTACGTGACATAGCGTAGCAGCAGGTTGGGGTTGCACACTGGATGCAAAGCAGCAGGTAAGGGGTGAAACAGTCCCCGTTCTGGTATTCTGTAAGTCTGGTTGCCTTGGTTGGGCAGCCATAGTGGCACTTAAGGCAGCACCTGAAAGGAGGAAGCTGGACAGCTGGGTTAAGCACAGCTTTACTTTCATGAGCACACCTCACTGCACACTCAGAAGTGCATAGCACAGAAATGACGCTCTTGGTTCACCCAGCTGCCAGACTAGCCAACCCATGAACTAAATTTTAGGCAGAAAACCTGTCCACCCTAGTGCACACTGGAACCACTGCCCAAGTTTCAAGTTCTTGGTCTGATAACAAAATTCTGAAGTGCTGAAGGCTTTGCCAATAGCCAAGAATAGCTCCCAGTGCATGCTGACTGACTCCACGCATCAGCTCCCAACCTAGGAGCTGACACAAATTACACATGTTTTTCACAGTCTCTGGACCAGCTCAAGCATGGGGAGTAAACAAAGCATGGGAAATAGAATGGCAATGCTATTTGAAAGAGGTATTCAGCATGAAAGAAAACAGTAATCCCAGTAATGATAATCAGGCCACAAGTTCGTAGGGCAGCATGGTGACAACAAAATGCCAGCTTGTTTTCCCTCAAACGAGAGCTGTATTGCAATGGAGATCAAAAGCAAATGCTGCCCTCTGTACTGCACTAGGCTGTCTATACAAGTGGGCCATTTCTGGAAGAAATGACACCTGAAGAAAGGCTCAGAAGCAAGTTGTACAGAGCACCCCAGCCCCTCCAATAAAACCCTCACCTTATCAGCAGAAACCTAACTGGAAGCAGATGCTAGAGATAACAGAATATTTGATCCAGTTAACTTGCTGATAACCCAAAGCAAGCCTCCCTTTGCTTCCACCCTAGATTCCTTATGTTTCTTACGTGTGCAGGGGAAAAGGGATTTCCTAAGTAAAGGAGAAAGCTTCCTACACCTCAGAGGCAATGTTTTCCATTCCAAAGATTAACAGATTCGCTTAATGCTCCTGATTTTACCACACAGACCACAGCTTTCTCTCATCACAAAACAAATAACAGAGAACAGATGCGTACGCCCTATACAGGCTTGACAGAAAAAGCCAAAGGAATGGGAAACAACATGGAACTGTTTCACTGACGCCTAAAGGGAAATGGAAAGCTGTTCACCTGCACAATCTGCTAAAGAAGTGGTTAAAAAAATAAAAATAGGGCACTGCTAATCTCTTTTCATGAGTGCTTTTCCCACATCAGATTCAGGTTTCTAAGATCCTTATGACTGTGAAAAAAACACTAATTCCTCACTACTCGGCAGTATTTGGGAACATCGCTGTTCACTTTCTCCATCGATATCACTGCTGCAATAGAGAACACACTTCTTTTCCCCCCAGTTTCTACCATTTTAGGTTCTCCTTCCTACTAATTAACTTAAGTGCATTTGCCTCCGCTGTTCCTGGCGTGCAGCAACATGACACTGGCATTGCTCTCGACATCTCTCTGCTTCCCACAGACCTGCACTAAAACCACTGAGTTCTGTCAACTTTGCGGCTCCCCACGAGCAGAGCTCCGTGCAACAGCACAGCAGCAGTGCCCTGTTTGCACGCGCAGGAAGATGACTGTGCATCCCGTCACACTGCAGGTTATCTTCACAGCCATCACCAGGGCCACAAACTGAGCTCTCCTGGCACGTTCCTAATGTCCTTCAAGGTTTAGCGACGAGTTACACAACCCAATGCCGTGCAATTTTCATTCATCCAAGGATGAGCCTTCTGATTACAGAAACCAGATAAAGTTGTGCAAAGACGTCATTTGTATCAAGTTTCCTCTGCCACTGATTTTTGCTTAGATTTAGATCAGAAGAGCCTTAAAAACTGCTCCCCAGGATGTGACCCCGGGGTTATATGCTCACTGCAGCTGCATGTAGCTGTGCTCCCTGCTGTTAACTTTATTAATTAAGAGTTTGCATTCCTCCCTTCTGCGTTTGCAGAAACAGCTCTTAAATTTTGGGCGACTGCTCGGCGCTCTGCAGATATTTGGCTTTCAGATCACAAAGCACGGATTGCTTCGTGCAACGCTTAAAAACAAAGCGATTCCTTGTTCCCTCCGCCTGTTCTGTGCCACGATTTCTGAATGGATTACATGAGAGACGGGGGGGAGGGGGGGGGGAAACCACCACACACACATAGAAAAGAGGAAGTTGTGCTTTTGGACCGCCACAGCGGAGCGCACGCTTTGCAGAAGGGGTGTAGTTGCAGCAACAATTTCAGGTTTCGATGATCTTAACGCGGATTTCAAAACAAAGCACCTCCCTCCTTCGCGTGGCAGCAGCCCTGCGAGACGGGACTTGGGATGGAAAAGACGGCGCTCGTTACCCCGAGCCTCCCGCCGCGCCGCACGCAAAGTTGCGGATAAGCGCGGTCGGGACGCGGGCACGTCCTCGCACGGCGCTGTCACTGCCACCGCGCCCCAACCGAGCCGGGGAAGGACGGAGCCCCGCGCACGACGCCCCGCTTCCCCCCTCCTTCCCTCCCTCTTTCCTTCCCTGCCTCCCGCCGCCGCCGCGGCCGGACGGGGCGGCGCTGCCGGGACCAGCACCCGCTCCTCCCCCGTGGGCGCTCACCAGGGGTCGAACTCGTGGATGATGCTCTCGAAGCGGATGACGGCGAAGAGGCGCGAGCTGAAGCCGGCCAGCCAGGCCAGGAAGAGGATGGTGAAGGAGAGCAGTGACTGCCAGCCCGCCGGCTGCGACAGGCCCCCCGACAGGCCGCCCCCCCGGCCCGCCGCGGCTGTTGAGCGGCGCCACGGAGTTGGCGGCGGCGCCGGGCTTGTGCTTGCTGTCGGGGGCCGAGTGCTCCGCCATGTTGCGCCCGGGGCTCCCTCGCAGCCGCTCCGCCCGGCGCGCGCGGGGAGGAGGGAGGGGCGGGGGAAGGGAAGGGCGGGGGGAGGGAGGGAAGGGGCAGAGCCAGCCCGCTGCCGCCGCGCTCCTCGCGGGCCGCCCGCCGCCACCGCCGCCTCGCCTCGCCGAGCTCTGCCTCCCGCCGCCGCCCTCGGCAGCTCAGGGGCGGGCGGTGACGACGAAGCGGGGAGGGGCGGAGGGCGCGCGGCCGCCGCCGGAGCGGTGCTAAGGGGCCGCGCGTGCGCGTGAGCGCAGGGGGCGGGCGCGCGCGGGCTGGCGTCCGGCGGCTCGCGGGCGGTTTGACATTGCCGCCCTCCGGCGCGGGAGGAGCTACGGGGGCAGGGGCGGGGCTGCGGGAGAAGGAGGGGACCGGGGGGAGGGACTGGCCAATCGCCACAGTCGCCCTGCTAACCGGAACTCGGTGACGGCCTGTCACGAAGCGACAGGTATTTAAAAGGGGCGGGGTGAGGCCCGGCGGCCAGTCGGAGTGACGAAGGGGAAGGCGTGGCAGCGCGCGCGCGGAGGAGAAACGACTTTCATCGCCGGGCATTGGCGGGTCAGGAAAGGGAGGGCGCTGAGTGGCGGCACTGTGAGCCAATGGGAGCGGCGCGGCGGGGGTCACAGCGGGAGAGGAGCGGAGCCGGGGGCGGCGCTGCAGCGCGCGTGGGCTGGTGCGGCTCCTGGCGTCTCGTGCGGCCTCGCGGGGGCTACTGGGAGCCGCAGTTCGCGGCGTGCCTGTGGCGCCAGAGGCGCTGGAGCTGCTGCTGCTTGTGCGGCTGATGACGGCCCCTGTGGGGTGCTAGGGGCACCATCGCCGTTACTCGCTGCGTGGTGCGGCTCTCCCCAGCGAGCCCTTGGGGCTTGTCGCCCTCCTCTGAGGGTGCCCTAGGCTACCGCTAAGGGCTGCCCGGCCGTCCCTGAATGCTTCTGCTTGGCTTTCGAGGTACGAGCTTCCACTTTGATGCTCCTCCTCGGGGCTCGCGTTCCTCTGAGCCATTTGTTTCAGCCGTTAATTACCGCCGGACCGGGCCCCGAGGGCGGGCAGGTAGGAGAGGGAGCTGCAGGCAAAGCTGGCCCCGGGCTGCGGATTGAAACCCCTGTTCTGGTACACTTCCCTCAGCCCTTATTTGTGCCCAGCTGTGACTTACTCACCTGGTTTGAAGGCAGGGCTGCTGTGAGGCACGTTGTGTGCCTGTTGCGAGATGTAGGTTGCTCCAAAAGTAAAGCCTCTTGTTTATCACCACGGGAGCTGCAGCAGATACAAAGGACTCAGTAACACTATGTGATAGAGGAAATTCTCAGCTCCAAAATGTTAATTTTTCAACAGCCAGCGCCATTAGCTGCGCACTTTCACCAGCAATGAACAAGGAGCCTAAATATTACACTTGTGTAAATCTGCACCACTCACACACTGTCAGCACTACTAAAACACAACACCCACTGCCTCACTGTGCCCACATCCGCTGCTTGGACCTTGTAATGTTGCTCCTTCTCACTCCTGACTTCCGTGTCAGATGCCGTTCTGTCAGACTGCCCCTCTGCTGCCATCTGTCACACAGCAACAACATGGAATGGAATATTGGTGGGAATGTTCAAGCTCTACTGCCATCCCACCAACATCTGCCTCTTGATGTTGTGAGCCAACATCATAAAAGAGGAGGCATTACTTTTGGGGCAGTCCTCACATGGGGTTTAAGAAAACTTCCATAAAATTATGAGGTTCAATTTTGCTGAATCTGGCTCTTAAAAAGCTGTGTGTGTTGTATTTTTCTCTTAGTACATTGTTCTTTTCTACTCTAGTTAAAATAGGTCAATAATACATTCAAGAGAAATTAAGTTAGACATTTGCCCCTTTCCTAGTGTCGTCTGTGAGGGTTTTTAATGAGCTGCCCAATTGGCATTTTGAGTGAAAGATTTTTTTTTTTTTCCTTAATTGGGTCATGAATGAGGAGCAAAAGTGGCTAGAAATTTGCAGCTATCCGTTGTTTTCTCAAATGCATTGACTGATTGTATGACAGGCTCAGCCCTGGTCTGCTGTTCTGAAATGACTGGTGGTGTTTCCATTCTCACAGTTGGATCCTGTCTTCGGTAACAGCAATTCAAGGTTAATGATGCAGTAGGGGAGCAGCTCTACGTGGTGCTGTATGTAGAATACCTTTGTCTTTTCTTCCCCTGCACCCACGAGTCTGGGTACTAAGAAGGCAAAATTGATTGATGATGCACTGAAAAAAAATTGCATACCAGAATTTTTAATGCAAAATTTATCATCAGTGTTAACTTTCCTTGATTAAGAATCTGCTTTATTTAAAAATCATTGTGGAACATGGTATGGATGAAGTTACATGGCATTCACTTTAAATTTCATTGCTATAACTTTTAACTTCCAGCAGGGAGCTTATATCATTCTGACTATACTGACAATTTTTTTGAGCATAGACAAGCTCAGACAGACCTTGATTTATTTGAATGCTGACTAATGGTAAAGTGTTTCTTTGTCCTTGGTAACAAACGATATTGTTGCCTATTCATTTTCAAACTGTTCAAAAGTCTGTACATGAGAGCCTGGATAACAAAATTTAGTGGTAGCAAAAGCACAGTTCTAGTACAAGCTTTTATTAATGTTTCTATAAATACATTGTCAAAATTTTGTGTGAAATAAGATTGAGTAGTCTTATAGTACGTCTGATTAAACAGTTGCACTCAAATGAAAATTCCTAGTCATACAGCTGGATGGTTTTGACGCTATGCTGCCATGACTAAAATGGAAAACACTTTTTTGGAGGAAATGCAAAGCATGTCTACTGAGCAACTGCATTCCACCCCTGCTTGAAATTTGTCCTTCCCCATTGCCCTGTAACATGATGGAGCTATTGGAGCAGGTCCAGAGGAAGTCTGAAAAGATGACCAGAGGGCTGGAGGATCCCTCCTATAAAAAAAGTCTGAGGGAGATGGGGCTGTTCAGCCTGGAGAAGAGAAGGCTGTGGGGAGACCTCGTTGCAGCCTTTCAGTATTTGAAGGGAGCTTATAAGCAGGAGGGGGATCAACTTTTTACAGTGTAATAGTGAAGGACAAGAGAGAATGTCTTTAGATTAAAAGAGGACAAGTTTAGATTAGAGATCAGGAAGAAATTCTTTACTCAGAGGAAACAGGCTGCCCAGAGAAGCTGTGGTGCCCCATCCCTGGAGCACTCAAGGTCAGTTTGGATGGGGTCTGGGCAGCCTGAGCTGATGGGTGGCAGCCCTGCCCATGGCAGGGGATTGGAACTGGGTGGGCTTTAAGGTCCATTCCAACCTAAGCCATTCTATTATTCTTTTTTTTTTTTTTTTTTTTTTTTTTTTTCCCTCCTTTATGCTTGTGTTCTTCTTTTTTCTTTGTTTTAAGGTGATTTGGTTTAAACTTGTTCCACTGTGTCTGGTGGTATTTTCTTTGAAAACAAAATAACCATGAAAGTGTCCAAATTAATGGTTGAGGTATTGACTTTGCATATTGATTATGAACCATTTTGCATATAGAAAATCAGTTTCCTATTCTGAGTATGTAAAATAATATCCAAATGCCTAAAGGGGGGGGGGGGAGGGGGCGGATTCTTATTTATTTTTCAAGCTTCCTCAATAATGGAACCGTTAGGAGGGTAATGCCAAGTGTGGAGGTTGTGTTACAACTGGACAAACTGAAGCATCTTGAAAGTTGTAGATCTGTGTACAGGAAAGTATCATATGAGGGCTCTTCATCCCTCAACACGGCCACCATGTGTCACTGACATGCATCCTGCTGTTGTAAGGATGTCAGACAAAATTAAGACAGAAGAAACCAGATACATCTATGTAATAAATTATGAATCAGAAATACAAAGTCGTGGTTGGAGGGAACAATTCATGCTTTTTGCCAAACTTTATTGGCAACTGTTCTGCAGTGCTCATTAACAGTAGTAGGCAGCTTAGTTTAAAAAGCCATAGATAGCAGGTTTAGGGTAATAAGCAAACCTTAAACAGTCCTTCCAACTTTTTGGTCCTGTAGATGAGCAAGTTAGTAAGTTCAGTGCTAAGATTTTGAAGATGGCTTTATAAGCTAATGAAGTAGTACTTCCTGAAATGTAGAGCAGAGCATCACTCAGCGTGCTGGAAGATGCCTGATTCCACTGAGCACATCTCTAAAATCCCTGGACAGTCGTTGTTTAAAAATCTATGGTAGGGTTTAAATGAAAGAAAATACAATATCACCGCATAATAATTATCCTTGAGAACCTGAACTTTAATGCATTTAAAAATAGCTATATATTAGTCTCTACATTAGATAAAATGTCATGAAATTAAAATAATTTTAAAAATCAATTTATTGAAGCAGGTGCGACCTTTTGTGAATACATGCAAATCACTTTAGCTAGTTATAAACTGGCACAAGATTGTCTGCAAAGAGCTTTGCACCTGTGTAACTTTAATGAGTTTTTTAATTGATTTGAATTAAACTGGCACAACTGTTGTGTTTAGACAAGGCCTTAACCTAGCAGTTAATTCAGTAATAACAGTAGAAACTGGCTTTACTTATTTCTGACAGTGTTCTGCTGTGATTTCCCCCTTTCCAAGAATTTGAACACAAGCTGCTGTTCTTTCTCTGCTCTCCTGTCTTAATTTCCCTCCATAGTTTCCCTTTCTTGTGACCTGCACAGTGATAAAGGTTGCTGCAGTTTGCACAGACTTCTCAGGAATCACGAAGAGGAATGGCAAGACTCAATGCATCCTTTCTCTCCCTAGGCAGCCCCTGGCATACTCTGGTGCCAATACCTGTTCTATCAACCTTGTCTTTACTTCCTCAGGGACAAATGGGCAGGCTTCTGGCAGGCTGCTACCAGCTCTGCAAAATCCCCAGCCTTTCTTAGAATAACTGAAGCAACATCTTGGGCCTTTTTTTTTATTTTAGAAGAAGACAAAACAAATGACAAAATCCCCCCCAAAACTCATGAAAACCACATGCAGTATTTTTTATGCTTATATTCTTACCTACATGCAAGAGCTGCACAATGTAGAAAACCTGTGGACTTCTGAAGTACCTTTCTCAAGTGTTGTTTTGTTATTTCTAGCACTTGCATGCATGCTTCACCAGACCTTGGTTGTTCTTGGCAAATGCTGCAACAGAGTGTTTTTGCAAAATGTTCATTTTATCCTTTCTACTAAGAAGTAATATGTTGCTTTTGGTTGGGAAGTGTTGGGAAAAAAAAGAAAAAGCCATTTTCTCCAGGGATATCCTGAGTGGCCTTGTCAGACAGTAGAATGGTGATGCTTAGCATGTAAATTCTAAGTCCCCAGAAACTGTAGATACCGGATCTCATTAATATATCATGTTGGAACAGCAGAACTGCTAAGGGACCCAGCTGGAGAGAAAAGCTAGCCCCTGGGGAATGCAGTGAGAGTTGTGTCCATTTTAAATGTATGGGATCTGGGACTGCTTAGTTGTCGTTAATGTGAATTTCCTCACTATACTGAAGTGAGGACAAGGGCAGAATATAGGAAAGAGGCATTCTGCTTTTAGCTGTTACGCCAGCTGCATTTTACAGCATCAGAATAAGATGTGTGGAAACATAGCAAAGAGAAGAAGAAAGGAAAGAAAGAAGATTTTATGTCATTGCTTGAAGCCTATTTTTGCCTGTAGGATTTTGATCACCCTTTAGTAGTATTTTTCTTCCTTGCCTCCCTTCCCAGAATGTACCACACTATTACTGATTGGAATTGAATGTAAGGGAAGAGGAAGGAGGTATTTGCATTTTGTCTGTAAACTGCAACTGTATTTCATCAAAGCTTAACTCTTCTGATTTTATTTTGGCCAATAAATTTGAGAAAAGTTTGTAGGCTGGAAAATTTGGCAGTGTTACATGTATTGCTTTCAGTGCATCAGTACTTCAGCAGGGAAAAAAAAAAGGAGGAGGAAAGATGATGTAGCACAGTATCAGCAAAGAATTCCCCATGCCTGAAATTTTCTCTGTAAGTATTGTGCAATATATTTCTGTAATTGGGTTTGTAGTCTAAATGTGCCTAGCCTTGAGGAAAGAAGTTATTTTACAGTGGATTGTTTCTAGTGCTTTTCTGTTGTTAGCATTTGAGACTAGTCATTATCTTCTTTTCTATTTTCTACACTGCTTGTAGATATTCTTCTAGTCAACTGCTGCATTAATAACTGCATCAGAATTGCAAAAGAATTTAAATGATTTTGTTGTGGAATGAACTGTGCCAAAACTCACAATGCATTACAGAACAGGAGCTTATGTGTGCTTTGGGATAGAGTAATTTCAGCCCATCATCACATGCAGATCTGAAGGACTCCATCAAGAAGAAAATGCAGCGGTGACCAATTTATGGATTTATAAGACTTGATTTTTTTGGCTACTGCAATGGCATCAAGAGATTTGACCTCTTCAGAAGTGCAAGAACTGCTGTGTTGCAGAAAGGTTACTAAGAGGACAGAAGCAGACTGAAGATTATGTTCTGTGATATTTAATCTGTTGGTCTTCAGTTATTACTGTAGGAATTTTTTCATCAATGACTGTAGCACTTGCATCCCAGATTTATTGTTATCCAGTTAAATTCATGACGTGGATTTTTTTTTTTTTTTTAAATTATACATCTATCTGGAACAATACATCTTAACGTTTAAAAACCTATATTGAGGAAACTGATCTCACAATAATCGATCCCTAGTGCTCAACTCCTTTTGCATTCCTTCTTTAACTATTTGTACTATTTTTCTAGATCTTAGAATACTGAAATCCCTATTGGTAGTTTGTGTTGTTGATGTGTTCTCCCAGACTTAAGAACCCAGCTGGTGTTTCAGATTACTTTCATAGAAGACAATTTACAAATTTCAAAGGAAAGCAACCAGGAATCTGAAGCAAAAAAAGATGCTTTCTGTTTTGGCTGTATAACAAGTGATGTTGCAAAAACGGAGCCAGAGGGCAAATTCTGCTGCCAAAGCACCCAAGTCTCTGTTCAAATTGAGGATAGCACTTTGTGCTCAGATTGTTCCTCTATATATGTTCATATAACAAGCAATTCAAAGCATGGGTTATGTTACTTAAAGATATGTCCATTACGTTCTCCATCACTGGTCCCTTTGGATCAGGTTTAATGTTACAGTGAACTCCATTCCTTGCCAGTGCTCCAGCACAAGTTTGTCCAAGGCTTACAGTCCCTTTAGGGAGTACCTGCACTCGTGCAGCCTTATCTGTTGACCACAGTCCATCTCTACAGAGGTATATCTGTGCCTGCCTTACTCATGGGCCACTTTAGGCCACTTGTTCCAGTATGATCCCCTTCAGGGATGTGCCAGCTTCAGCATCCACAGCCACAGATGCTTTGAGATATACCTGCTCTGGTGTAGATTTATCCCCAGTCACAGATGCTTTGAGGCATACGTGCTCCCTCATGGATTTATCCACAGCTCTCAGACCCTTTGACTCAGCTTCTCAATGCAGTTGCAGTCTGTCCAATGCAGCAGCACAGGACCAGCAGCCATACCTTGGCCATTACCACATGCCACATACGTGGCCAGGGAAACGTTTCCAGTTACATTAGAGTAAGACAAGAAGTAAAGCTCCCTGCAAGCACTAGACTAATATATATTAAAGTGAGCCCCATGGCAGGCACAGGAGCCTGTCAATTAGCAGCAAAACAACTATAAATCCAATCCAGCATGCTCCGATGAAATCTGTTCTGGTCTTAAGCCCCTCGAGCCCCACATTAGGTACCAAAAAAAGGCTGTGATGGTTTAATCCTGCAGAGAAACCCCACACAGGCACTCACTCAGTTCTTCCAGTGTGAGGGGAGGGAGAATTGGGAGGGTAGACCTGCAAACGTGTGGTTTTAAGTGAAGGCAGTCTCAAGGGTAAAGGAAAAGCTGCATGTGCAAGCAAAGCAAAATAAAGAATTCATTCACTACTCCCTATCAGCAGGCAGATGTTTGGCTGTTTCCAGGAAAGCAGAGCTTCTTCATGCATAACGGTTACTTGGGAAGACAAATGCCATAACTCAAGCATCCCCCTCCTGTCTCCTTCCTCCTTTCATCCAGCTTGTATTGCTGAGCAAAGCATCACATGGTGTGAAATATCACTCTGGTCAGCTGGGGTCAGCTCTCCTGGCTGTATCCCTTCCCAGGGCTCTCTGCACCCACAGCCTGCTCACAAGCAGGGTGGTGTGACAAACAGAAAAGACCTTGATGCTGTATGAGCACTGGTCAGCAGTAACTAAATCATAACTGACTTCTCAGCACTGTTTTTCATCACAAATTCAAAATAAAGCACCATGGTAGCTACCATGAAGAAAATTAACCCTATCCCAGTCAAAACCAGCACACAAATAGTAAAATGAACATCTTTTCTCCCATCCACTTTGAATGTGTCCTGATATTTCTTAGAACAGTGGAGTTTTAATGATGACTATTAGGAGCTGTTGCTGTAGCTGCAGAGAGGGTAGTTCATGCTTTGTTTTAGTTATCTTTATTGCAATTTAAAGGAAGAAATCAATCTCAATGTGATTCCATTGTGAAAAAACAAAGCCGTAAGTGTCGAAGGATCTTCCCCAGGCAGTCATTAAGGAAAAGAGGTGGAATCTGGGAACTACGTTACTACATCTGACTACATTTCCATACTTTGTAGAAGCTGTTGTCTAAGAAAGCACCTCTGGCTTTCTGGTACGTTAGCTTTGGCTGGCAGCTAGAATCCCACATAGATATTAACCCTCAGGGCAGAATGGGGGAAGAAAAGAGGAAAAATCGGAACGAAAAACGTTAAGAGCAGAGGTAAAGACAGGGAAATTGCTTACCAATTACTGTCATGGGCAAAGCAGCATTGACTCGGATTAAGAATTGCAAGGAATACCTGTTCTGCCATGGAACTGCTCTTTCTCTGAGCTTAACGTTCCCTCTGTTGTTTGTAACTCACTCCCTGCTCTTCTCTCTGGCTGGTATTTTCTGCCCTTTCTTATATATATATTCATTTCTTGGATATTTCCTTACAGATATGCTACCATCTTGACCGCTGGGCTCAGCTTTGGCCTGCATTTGGATGTATTGTAGAACTGTCTGGATCCATCTGGGCCCAGCACAGGGCAGCCCCATGCTTCTTCCCAAAGAAGCTGCCCTTGGAGTCTCCCACGACCAAAACCTTGCTGTGTACACCAAGCACTGGTTTCTAAGTCAAGCTGTATAGGGAAGGCAAACAGGCTGTATGCATTTTGATATCTTTTTGCTGATTCTCAGGAATTCTTCTTAAACATATACTATCCTTGTTTAAAGAGCATCACATGTTTAACGTTATGCTCAAAAGTTGTAAGTATTTATGGATTCAGACCACTTTTTAAAGGAACTCATTTGTTAGTATCAGGGAGTGTATGGAACTGCCGAATCACGGCCTGAACCTCTGATTGACCACCTGAGGTGAGCAGAGTCAGCCCTGGGAGCACAGGTGAAAGTGATTCTCCTGTGCTATTGCAAGGGGTGGAGCCTGGCTGCACCTCTCCTAGACCCCATTTTAAGAGGTGACCAGCAGTGGGGAAGGTTCTCTTTGGGAGATGGCTCCTCTTGGAATCTTCTCAGCAAGCCCAAGATAAGGGTAAGCTTTCCATTCGTTCTTTAGGGTGTTGACCTGTTTAGCCTAATTTTCCTGTATATTTCTTAATTATAACATCTGTATATTCATTGATTATACAGAGAATGAGTTCAAAGGTTTTGAAGTTGAAGGACTTCCCCTCTTTTTTTTTTTTATCTTGACATGCAAGGTTATTTAATTTGCTGGATTGCTTATGCTTTATCTCCTTCATGTGACTTCCGCTTCTATCAGAGATGCACTCCATGGCTTTTATTGCAGGCAGATGGTAAGATTTGTGTGGAAATCATAGGCAGTTTTTATTGAGCTGTTAATTACTGACATTTGCATTATTAGGCGTGGTAATCTCTTATTTCTGCAACAGTTACCCTCCTTCTGGAGAGAGAAGGGACACGTATTAGTCTATGACTTTCTTGTTTTCTTCTTCAATTCAAATTGCATTAGATAACAACATGGAGGAGACTGATCAAATGCTCTTTCAATGGCATTAAAGTAATTTGTCAGGCTTGGGAAAATGCAGTGTCATTTCATTGTAGTACCTCTGCTCTTCTGTTCCCTGTAGCTCAGTGTGCACTGTCCTAACCTGAACTGTCAAGTAAAAGTTTGATGTGGCTTCTTCTAAAGTGGTGGGAGAAAACTGCCATTAAAACAGTCACTACTGGTTCTCATGGGCAGAATTTAGGAAAGCTGTGAATATTAAGTGCAAAGACTGACTATCTTTTACTTAATGCTCTGTTTTAGTTGGGATAGAAATACGCTTCCAAAGATCAGGCAGATCCTCCCGAGTATTATAAGTACTGTCTGTCAGCATAATACAATTATGTTTTGGAGTTCTATGGAGACTCCTAAAAATTCAGAAACACAAGGTCAAACCCTGAGTGCTTTTAGGTGTTCACTCCCAAATCGTATTAATTTATGATAGCAAGAAGTTGTCTCTATATCTGTCACATAGTAGAAAAATCTGAAGTGCCGCAGATCCTCGGTAGGATTAAAAAATGAAATATCAATATTTTAGTTCCCCTGTCTCCTTATTCTATTATCTTTTTGTTCATACAGCCAACACCCTGGCACCTAGATTCTTGATAAGGGAACAACCCTATTCAGCTTCCTCAGCATCAATGCAAGATAGGTCTGTAAGAAATGTGTATAGTAAGCTTTCCTTTCCTTCAGAATGAGATATTCTACAACCATAATTTGTTCTACCCATCCTTGCCTGAGAAACGAATACCTCTCAATGCAGGTTTTTAATGTGGTAATTAAACATTCCTGCATTTTATCTTCAGTTCATTTTGGAAGCAGTGCTGTCATCATTCCTAACCATTGCTTTTTATTAACTGTTGGGAAGCCACCCTATTGCATATTGGGAGATTAACTGTAAGTAGATTCTATCTCACTAAAACACTGCTATGTAAACCACTTCACCTCCTGTTTAATTGAGGAACTGAACATGGAGAGACTTTGTTAACAAGGAAAGAATGAATATTTAAATTGGCCAGAACGGTATTATGGCTCTTCTGGGCCTTTTAAGTACATAGTTATTGGCGTTACCTCCTTTCCTATGCTTATCCAGTCCTTATTTTCAGGTTGCCTGAAGCTTGAGAAATGCGCTGGAGTTATAAATAATATACTGGTAGCAAAGTTGAGATGTCAGGTGTACAAAACAAGCCCATCAGCATATGTACATTGTGAACATATAAACACTATGTGTTTCTGTCTGGTCAGTTTTGAATCTGTGGAAAATGTCCATTTCTTAGTTAAACATAGTTGTGGCAGAGCTTTTTCCCATTTCTCCAAGAGTGGAGTCATAGGATCCAGCTCCTTTGGTGGCAGGGTTGTTGTTTACAGTTTTCAAAGCGTGATGCGTGCAGCTCCATCCTAGGTTTCTTTGAGGAGTTTGCAAAAGGAAGCATTAAATCAATGACCTTAGATTGACTATGGAAACCTCTTGAAGTACCTCTTCACAGGAAAACTCTTTGAGGTGTAAACTTGAAAAGGAGGGAAAACAAGTATTTTGTTGTAGTATTTATGCTGTTGCTTTTCTGCAGGGTCCTTTACTGCAGGCAAGGAGCTGCCCCAGTCCTGTCTGCTGGCAAATAGAGTTAATGCATTGGCTCAAAGAACTGTAAAGATGCTACAGTGTATTTTACCTTTTAGACACTGTTTGTTTTGAATATCTGCACCTAAAGCTGATAAAATCTAGATTTCCTAGGGTAACAATACTGCAAACTGGCATGTACTTCTGTACATACACCGTTAATATTAAGTAGTCCTAAGTTTCTTGCACTTCAGCTGTGTTGCAGGGGTACCAACTGCTATACCTGAAGCAGAAGGAAAGAAAACAGGGGCAATAATTGTGGAGTACTTCAGTTCTAGAGAAACGCGAGCAGGGTTTTCAGTCCTTAACTCTAATTCTGTGACTATAGTGGAGGGAAGAGAAAATTGCTTGTACCTTTAGAAGCATACACGAAATTCTAGTGAGTGGGAGCATTCTTGATGCTTAGCTACCTGGTTAATTTAGGCAACTTGCCTCCAGTAATATAGTTAAGCATTTCTTGCTGTGAGTTTTCACATTCTTTTGTAGATGGAGTTGCTTGGATTCTAACTGGGCTGAATCGCTGATAGAAGACTGGGGTTATGAGAGGAGATAGTCTGTGGATTTTCCTGTTAAGGTTTCCATCTAGGTGAGGTGAAGAGCTGGCAGAGCACACTTAGAGTGATCTGTTAGGCTTGTCTTTTATGTCATGTTCTTTGAGGAAGCCAGAAGGATGATTATTAACTAGAAAGTTCTAGACAGTCTTCTAGGTATGTTTTAAATCTCCCTTTTCTATGGAAAATTAACAGAAGAGCTGTGATTAGTAAATAAAATACATTGCTGTGCTCTTTCTAGAGATCAGGTTGTTTTGATCATTTGAAGTTTGATTGTATGTCTGGATATGACAAAGGAGATAGATTTGAGGATTCTGTCTAGCAGTGGCTAAGATGAGGATGTCCCTGCAGATTTGGGATGATGGGAGGGACGTTGCTTGCAGGTTGGAAATATTTTTGTAAGATCTGCTTTCATATTATCTCTTTTGGGATGTTTTACTTGAAATCTGTCACTTAAAATTTTTTGAAATATACAAGCCTTGAGTTGAGCACTTAAGCTAAGTATTTCACTGTAAGCACATGTAAGCCTCCATTAAAGTGCACAGAGTTAACTTTATGCTGTTTTGCTAGGTCAAGTCCCTAGATAGTTCAATGTAAATAAGTATGCATCTTGAAATGAGCATTGTTCCCAGATCTGGTGAAAGAATTTTTGTGTTCTATATTAATGTAAATCTTAGTATAAATCTCCATTGAGTGCAGTTTTTTTTATAAATCTGCTTTTCAGCAAACCAGATAAAGGAAGCATACCACAAATATTCCTCCCTCTCTCCCACCCTTCCCTCAATTGCATTTGATCAGATTTCTATATATTGGTGCTACTATTTTATTAAGAATTTATGAAATACTGAGCAGAAGATACCTCTCTTTTCAACAGCCTAAGGGCTGGATTTGTGCACTGTTCCATGCTGTTATATAAGGGAAGAGACAGTGCAAGACGTCACCTGCCTTCCTACTCCAACCCAGCATAATGCCAGTCATTGTGCTAAGAAACTCTATTATCACTCTGCAAATAGGATTAAGCCACTGTCAGTAAGAGTTATTCATAGTTTTGAAAGAATCAGCCCACAGAAGTGGATATCAGACTCTTATTTTTGGTGATGGGGGTGTACCTTGAGTGTGAGGAACCCAAAGTTCCTCAAAGCCTAGCTGGCTGTGCTCAGGAGTAACTAGTAGGGGTAACCTGTACGTAGCCTGTCTGGCCTATAGGAAAGACTGTAGATCCACAATATGGCTTTCCTATTCTTTATGGAAAGCAGAAAGCAATTGCTGGGACTACACATCACTGCAGGGTCATCAGCTGCTTACTACTGTAAGGGGTGAGTAGTGGGGTCATGCACTGCATTAGCTGCCAGTGTTTCTCAGGAAGGATTTGCATTTGGGCTCCCAAGAGCACCTTGCTCTGCACACCTTGTTGGAGCAGGTAACAGTAACTGAGGCCCCATCTTCATTCTTTCATTTCCATTCTTTTGAATGGTAGGTGCCCCGAATTCAGCCCAGAACAGATTTCTTGTAGGGTAAAGGTGCAACTCAAGGTGACAATAGTAATTTTAGGCATTTTAGTAATTATCCCAAGTTAGTCTGGGAAAAATCCAGGTCGCTTCAGGCATTCTCACTGATACGATAAATCATTTATTGCTCTAACTTGACATGTAGATTCACAGCTCAAATTGGGCTTAAAAGCCTGTTGTGTACTTTTTTTTTTTTTTTTTTAATGTGTGACTGCTATTTCACTCTGCCCTGGGCATACAGCAAGTTGCATTGGACCAGTCAAATGTAAACACATCAGAAAGTATAATATTAAAAGCATGATACAGTGGTTGTGAAATGGTGCTTAAATCTAAATCATTTGTTTTCATTGCGGTTTTAGAGTCTTTAGTGAATCTCTCAGATTTCTTAACCTTAACATCTTGCAGAAAGTTAAAAATTCTTGTAAGATGCTGTGATTGTCAAGAAATGAGTTTTATTGTCTATATATTTAAAAAGTCATTGATCATCTTCACATAGTATATGAATCATAGATGTTACAGATAGGAGAAAGCCACTGGATTATGTAGTTGATCTTCTCACTGTTGCAAACTCTCTACTATAAATTCTTCCAGTGCAACACCAATGTTCATAAATCCATGGGACCTGATGGAATGCATCCACAGGTGCTGAGGGAGCTGGTGGAGGTGATTGCTGAACTGCTTTCTGTCATCTTTGAGAGGTCGTGGAGAATGGGGGAGGTGCCTGAAGACTGGAGGTTAGCCAATGTCACTCTGGTCTTCAAAAAGGAAGATCCAGGTATTTACAGGCCAGTCAGCCTCACCTCTGTCCCTGGAAAGGTGATGGAACAGCTTGTGCTGGATGCCATCTCCAGACAGCTGGAAGAAAAGGGGGTTATCAGGAGCAGTCAGCATGGGTTCACCAGGGGGAGGTCGTGCTTGACCAACCTGGTAGCCTTCTATGATGTTGTCTCTGGCTGGGTGGATGGGGGGAGAGCAGTGGATGTAGTCTACCTTGATTTTTGGCAAGGCATTTGATACTGTCTCCCACGACATCCTTATAACAAAGCTGAGGAAGTGTGGGATAGATGAGTGGACAGTGAGGTGGGTTGAGAATTGGCAGACTGGCAGAGCACAGAGGGTCGTCATTGGCAGTGCAGAGTCCAGTTGGAGGCCTGTAACTAGTAGTGTTCCACAGGGATTGGTGCTGGGTCCGGTCTTGTTCAACATCTTCATCAATGACCTTGATGAGGGGATAATGGCCACCCTCAGCAAGTTTGATGATGATACAAAGTTGGGAGGATTGGCTGACATGCCTGAAGGCTGTGCTGCCATTCAGCGAGAGCTGGAGAGGCTGGAGAGCTGGGCAGTAAGAAACCAGATGAGGTTTAACAAATGCAAGTGTAGAGTCTTGCATCTGGGGAGGAATAATTCCATGCACCAGTACAGGTTGGGGGATGACCTGCTGGAGGGGAGCTCTGTGGAAAGGGACCTGGGTGTCCTGGTGGACGACAGGTTGGCCATGAGCCAGCAGTGTGCCCTTGTGGCCAAGAGGGCCAATGGCTTACTGGGGTGCATTAAAAAGAGCGTGGCCAGCAGGTCGAGGGAGGTGATCCTCCCCCTCTACTCTGCCCTGGTAAGACCTCATCTGGAGTACTGCGTCCAGTTCTGGGCTCCCCAGTACAAAAAAGACAGGGATCTCTTGGAAAGAGTCCAGCGGAGGGCCACAAAGATGGTGAAGGGCCTGGAGCATCTCTCCTATGAGGAAAGGCTGAGTGAACTGGGTCTGTTCAGCCTTGAGAAAAGAAGACTGAGAGGGGACCTGATCTAGGTCTATAAATATCTAAGGTGTGGGGGGCAGAATGGCGAGGATGGACTGTTTTCGGCAGTGTGTGGAGACAGGACAAGGGGAAACGGCCGGAAACTGCAGCATAGGAAGTTCCGCACAAATGTGTGCAAGAACTTCTTTACAGTGAGGGTGACGGAGCACTGGAACAGGCTGCCCAGGGAGGTGGTGGAGTCTCCTTCTCTGGAGATGTTCAAGACCTGCCTGGATGCCTACCTGTGCGACCTGCTGTAGGGAACCTGGAGGTCCCTTCCAACCCCTACAATTCTGTGATTCTGTCATTTATGGACCTTGGTGTTAAATATCTTTGCAAATAACAGAATTTTGACCAATTCCCTGGGGAAGCATTGAACAGTTTATTCAAAACTATCACATGATACTTTACTTCATATTTATCATGCAGTATAGATGGATGAATGTAGATATATTTTAAAGGAACATTTTTATCTGATCTTTTCTGGGGTAGGTAGATAGAAAAATTGAAAGTATTTTCCAGTGCCGTATGTACCCAAGCTCCCTAGCAAATGTAGAGGTTTTGCAGTTTTCATATATATTTTGCTACAGGAAGAGGCCCTCCTAATGAGAGAGAGAGAGAGAGAGAGAGGATATACTATTGAAAAATTATTTCAAATACACCCTGATTAAGAAAGAAACAACAACAACAAAAAACAAAACAAAACATGAAAAGGTTCTGATCTTCCCATGACCTCTCATCACAGCTATTTCATACACTGATAACTGCAGTGACAGGTAAACAAAAGAGGGGAAAAAAAAAAAAAAAAAAGATTTGTAAATGATATCCTTTTATTTTAAATTAATTCCTGTTTCTCTTTGCTGCTGTCATTAATAATTCTTGCAGCCAGCCACTGTGGATCTTTATAGCAATTTCTTCTGAACTAACAATGTTATCATCGGAACAAATTGCACAGGTCTTGTTCTTTTAATCTTCTTACATACTAAAGAGCAAGTAAAAAATACCATTATAGAAACATAAAAATAATGCTAACTTTCGTTTTGTTTCCATCTAATGAGTCTGTTACTGTGCTTGTTGGAAGATGCAACAGAAGCAATTTATTATGTTTTAAAGTACATTGTAGCACATCTATTTGCTCATAAATACAATGATTTACCATTTCTTAGAGTCACCTTAGTTGATAATGATGGCTTACAGTGTAAGAGTGCACAGTGAGAGGATAATTAATAGGATTCTCAGAAATGAGCACTGGTCAGTTTAAATAAGGTCAAAACATTACTTTAAACCATTTAGATGAAACTAAAGCTAATATTATGTACGCTTGTTATTTTGAAATCAGTGCTAATATTTTAAGTCACTTTAATTCACTTTCTGAGTAGTTAGAATGTTGACTAATAAGGGACTTTCAGTATTTCTTTGCCTTCCTCAAGTTCCTTAATTAATTGTATCTTAGGAAGTAACATGATTGTCTACATAGCTATCGATCTGTTTATGTCCTAACAAAAGGATTTTAGACTTCATCCCTTAATTACACACAGCGTATTCCTGATGTTTTTCCTCTGTAATGATAAAGGCCTCAGGAAAGAGGAAAAGAGTTGCTCTCTTTCCTTCCCAAAAGCATTGTTCGGACTTCGGCCCACCTTAGACTGTCAGCAAGTACTTAAAGACTTAAAGTAAGTTGGATGTTTCACAAAAAATTATAGAATGGTTTGGGTTGGAAGGCACCTTTAAGATCACCTCGTTCCAACCCCCCTGCTATAGGAAGGGACACCTCCCTCTAGACCAGGTTGCTCGGAGCCCCATCCAGCCTGGACTTGAGTGCTTCCAGGGAGGAGGGGGCGTAGTAAAGATGCTGGTTTTGTACTGTAGAGTGCCTATGTGGGTTTTTTCTTTTTTTTTTTTTTTCTTAATGAAAGTAAAAATGAGAGCTAAGGTAAAAATGTATCCATAAGAAAGTAGTGCTTCCTATGGTAGGAACTTTTTCTGATTTTATTAAGTAGCAGAGCAAAAATGAACAAATTTGTTGCCCAGGAAGTGGAAAATAGAAGTCCTCAAAATTTGTATGGCGTTTTTAAGAGGAATCTTTTAGACTGGAGTTAGTTTCTTATGAGAGATCTTCCCACCAAAGCTTCAAATGACAAAGGAAATGTCATTTGTTTCCCTAGCTGGGAGTTTTATACTAAATTTTCATTAATCAGGCTTCACGTCTAAATGGTAATTTCCAGAAAGTAAAATCTTATTTCCTTTAAGAATTAGTCTTTGTCTCTCTCCTGCTCTTTTCTTAAGCATTGTTTAATTTTAAAGCTGATGAATATCTATTGTCATCTCTCATACTGTATGTCTACACTGCAATCTAACAATGTAGTGAGCTGTCTTTAAAACAGCTAGCCTGGGTGTTGGGCATAGTGCAGCCAGCCAGGGGTTTGAAACTCCATTTAGGCTCTAATATTTTTAGTCTTCAACAGTCTTTAGAGATCATCCTGTTTTGGGATGTACTTCTCTGAGTCCCCAAACAAGTGAGTTAAAAGTCAGCTTATGTACTCGCGGACTGCACTGCTAAGTGGCATACTAGAGTATTCCTCATTCTTTGTGATGTGTAAAGGATGATGAGTGTGCCCAGGTCCCTGAGGTCGAGAGAGTCCTGACTTATAAGTGGTCTGATGTGGCTTCCAACTGAAAAAACCCAAACAAACAATACTAGAGTTGCACCACTGTTTTGAGAGTGATTTCTCTCCATGAGAGGTGCATAAATGAGCAAGTTCTGTCAGAGCAACTGATTTGGACAAATCAAGCTTAACAGAGAATCTTACAACAGCCTTGAGCATTCAGCCCAGTCTTCTAGTCATTTAGCATCAAAGCAATCAGGCAAGCCAATGTTAATTTCTTATAGCACTCACGTCCTCCTTAGGTTACTTATCTGAGATTTATTTTAACAAGTTCCATTTTTATGGTGTATTTTTATTATCTTCAAAAGAAAAAACATACATTTTTGAAGTAGAATATAACAATATTAGTGTGCTGCCCTTCATTCAAGACTGTATTTTTTTTCTTAGTAAAAATAATTTTGTTTACCACTTTTGTGGTACCCCATGTATTGAAAAGAGCTTTGCTGCCAACAACTGGATAACTCCTGTAGGCTTGCTAGATACTGTGCACATTTTAGAGATAAACTGAGACAGAAAAGCATGAACACCCACCCTTTGAAAGTATCCAGAATTGTTGGTTTCCAAGTTGCATACTGTCCACTCTAGTTTCAGACCTTCTTGGCACATCTTCCTCTTTTGTTACCTTCAGTGAGAGAATCAATTTTTAATCCTGAAAACAGGAAGAAGGATAATTGTCAGCATGTCTGTCAATTATCAAAATAATATAAATATGAGATGGGCTTTTGAATAAAAGTCTATTATAAATACAGATAGAAAAGGATGACATTTTTCTTAGCTTCAGTGTATTCTTGCAAAATCTATGAATGATTATCTACAGAATGATCTTGACTAATGTCTCTAACCTCTGATCCAAATGCTCTACAGTGCATCTTAATATCATAATATTCCAGTATTTTTGTAGTAAAAGCCTTAAACATTGACTTTCACAGAGAACTCCTTTCTTTTTAATTTTCAAATGTAACTCTTTTGACTACACATCACTTGGCAAAGACTTAAGTTTAACTGCACAATCTCTTTTTGAAGGATGAAAACTGAAAAGAAATCGTTTTCATTCTTACAGTAAAAGACCTTGATTTTTGAAAAGCCATATAAAAATGTCTCATTTGAAGAGTTCACACTTCTGACTAGCCTAAGAAAGCTTCAGAATTATTACTAAGTGGAATTTTTTTTACTATACATCTGTGTTGAATGCATTGCAGCTACTACAAATACTTGAACAGCAGTTAAAAAGAAGTTTTTGCTAAATCTTGCCACACTTAACAGCACTTCTTACATATTTGGCAGAACTGTGCCCTTGGGAAGTGAAGGAAAAGGCAGAGAGGCTTGCCTGTATTCAGGCATAATACTCAGGGATGTAAACTGCAGAGATAAGATCTTTGAGCCTGTTTAATGATTTGTTACTGCTGAAAGGAAGATCTCAGCTTCTGCTCTCCCCTACTTCCTGTTCTGTCCTCCCTTACTTCGACTTCCATGGTCCAACTTCTTTTACAGGTGCTGGTGCTTGTTCCATCACTCATGAGCTGATTCAGTTCAGTAAGAGAGCAGAAAGCAGGGCTGGGCTGTGGATGATTTGTTTGGCTGAACTGGGCAGACTTTTGCCATTATATTCATTTTGTATTTGTCATGGAGTTACCTGGACGTACACATAACTGAAAGGTGGTCATTGTCCTGGAAAACATAGGATATTTTAGAAATCAGTAGAATTTCATTATGTGTTTAAGCTATTACTAGTTCAGGGCTCAGTACAAAAATAAATAAATAATAAAAAAAACTTTCCAGTGGAAAATAAAATCAGAATATTCTGATAGCCAAAAACATACCAGAATCTCAGAACCATATGTACTGAAGTTCTGCAATGCCTGTCACCCCAGAACAACAGGAGCAAGTCTTTTCATTCAGAGCTCTGCTTGGTATTCATGATTTCATAGGCCCTGGGGAAGTCAAGGTTAAATTGGCTTCCTCTTCAGTTTTAAAAGTAACGTGCTTTCCCCTCCTCAACCTCTCTGCTTTTAGCCTCGCGTGTTTTCAGAGAGAGCCTGCTTTCTCTACCTCGATAAATGCAACCTCTCTCCCCTTTTCTGTTTCCTTTGTCGGTTTTCCTCTGTTCTTAAATAGGCGAATTTATATTTCCTTTTAATTGAAAATGGCAATAGGTATAACATCAGGAATTATTTATCAAAATGCTGGCATTTTAAATTCATACTGGAAAATAGTAAAAGTGCTAAGTTGAGCTCCACTGTAACTCCATCAAAACTTTTTAGTTTTCCTATTCATTTAGTAGTTCTAATAGCATTAAAATTATTTTAGGTTGTACTTAATGATGCTTATGAAGAAACATTGTTTTCTGGTACCGGGTTTCCTTTTTCTTTTTTTAATTCATTCAAGTAAGAAAGATGCACCCCATCAATCTTGGTTTTTTTTTTTTTTTTTTAAACTTGATTGTTACTGAATCAACACGTAGTTTATTTCTGCAGCTGTATGAAGATATCAGTAAAATATCTGAGAATAGTAAGTCTCCCCGGAGGCCTTAATTAGACATAACATCCTAGTAGGTGTGTTCAAATATTAAGAATATTGCTTAGCAGTGTAGTCTTTCCTGTGTGGAACCAGGATATTGAGCATCCATAAAGCAGAAAGATAAGTCGTGCTATTTGTCTCCTTGCTTTTTTAGTAGCATGCAAGAAATAAACTGGGTAGAAGTTGACAACCATGGATTATATAGATTAGAGGAAAAAAAAATGAGGGAGTTTTCAGTTTTTTTGGTTTTTTTTTTTTTGTCTCCAGCAGTTGAATTTGGGATGGAAAAAAAAAGAGCACCTATTTATTGATGTGTCATAAGTTACATATTTTCCTTCATAAACCTTAACCTTGGCCTAAATGCCTTCCAAAATGATCAGAGTTTTCTAAAATCTGTGGTATAAGACTAGCTGGACAACAGCTCCAGACCAAGCAGTTCTCAGTGTGAAAAGTGTAGAACAAACTTCACTTGGGCTCTGTCATAATGCAAAGCTTTAAGAGAGCCTGTTCCTGAATTGTGTCCTTCATCATGCAAATCCAGAGTCAGCACGATCCCTTACTGTTGCCTTTGCAGATGAACAAGCTGTTCTGCAACTGTTTTTAAAAATGTTTTGCTGCCATTAGTTTAGCAGTCACTTTTTTGTTGTGATTTTCTAATTTCAGAACTTGAGGTTTATCTACACAGTTCAATTCATGAAAATTAATGTGAGTCAATGAAAGATATGGCTTAGAAATAGATCAGTTAAACATCATTAAAACCCCCAAGGGCCTTCTTATCCAGAATTCAAGTGGTCCTAATTTAATTTAATTTACTTCTACACTGAAGTTAGATCATTCAAATGTAATTCTAAAGGAGAACATGCACATTAGGGTTTAATGCAGTTTTACAGCTTCTCTTTAAAGTAACATTTTTAGTTAATTCACTTCCTGATTGTCTCCATATAAATAAATCCCTAATCCCACAAGTGTTTTCAGTTCTGGCTAATCCTTGACACTTCTTAATAAGGGACTGCATAATCCAGATAGTGTCTCTACCAATTGCTGAACTGGAAAATATCCAATTTCCAAAGTCTGCTACATCTGTTAAGACTTTGTCCCTGACTGTTCAGGTTTACCAGCAAACTATAGGGCAATTGTAAGACAGGCTAAGATCTATAGTTTTTGTTTTTCAAATCAATTAGCTGATACTAATACAATCAGGCTCTCATCTATTAACCGAGCTAAAAAGCTTTTAAGCTGATCTGCAGGGGATATCTTTAGCATCTTCATCCAAACATTCCCTCAGGGGTGAGCCATTTTCAGCTAAATGTCATGCGTGAAAGGATGCTTGAACCCTGCTATAATGAGGTATAATTATTGGATGCAGAACTCTAAGTCTACCTAGGGGAAGAGATTTAAATTCCATGACAGATTTCTTAGATGTCAGTGAGTAAAGTCTGCCTGGAGGAAGTATAGGATGTGTGTATCTCAGCAGGCAGCTCAGTACCTCATATTTAGGTAATTTTAGGTGCTTCAAGTGGATTCTGCTATTATTTATTTCTGCAAGGGATCCCACTGCTGATGGGAAAGGTTACTATTTGAGCTGTGGTAGTAAAACGAATATAAACTGTTACCCATTTGTTTTGTTTGCTTTTAAGGGGAACCATGAAGTAAAGACACTGCGGTGAAGTACAGATACAGATTGTGGTGACGTGGAAGTGCAGTGGCCCTTGCGGTATGTAGAGATGTGAATGTCAGCCTTGTGACAAAAGTATATGAGTGACCCTGTCATATGTGGGTACTTAGTCATTTGAATTTAGGAGTCAGAAGTAATGAAGTGTGTTGAAACATCTTTTTTTCTTAATGGTATAAAATCTGCAACAGAAACTGAGCTGTTAGCCTTACGAGCTGTGAGGTTCAAAACAAACTTTTAAGCTCAATTACTTCAATTGCCATCAACTATATTGATCAGATATTCACCAGCTACAGTGGAAGTGAGGACATGTGCCTCACTATGTTAAGAAGTCTTAATCTAGAGGTAAGTCCCATTGCAATGACTGAGCATCACATGTTTTATCTTTATATCTGTACACAGACTAAAACTTCATATGGTAAATCCAACGTTTGACTTTAATGGAAACCACTCTGGCTACAGAAAAGAGCAACTTGAATCATACATCTGGGTTAGAATTCTCTGAAAAATTTTGGTAGTCTAGCTTTGCTTCTGGTGACTGTATGCAAGTGGGTATGCGTGATCTTTTTCACTAAAATTTTAAGGAGGAGCAGGTGTTTCTATGGTGACACATAGTTGTCACAAAACTATGAAGCAGTATAAGCTCCAAGTTGACTACTGGCAAGTTCAATAGAAATGAGTATGTGCTTGTAATTAAGCCGGAAGACAAGTTTACTGTGACATGATCTGGCAGTGTACAGGACTGCAGCCTCATCCTACTGAAACAGGAGTGCAGGCATCTCCTCTGGGGAGGGCAAGGGAAAAACTTTTGAGAGGCTGCTGCTAATTACATTTCCTATATTAGATTTCTCATGAAAGAAAGCAATACCAGTGGTTAGCTACCTACTATCCTTGTTCTGTATGTACAGAAATGTGGTGGTATCATTATGACTTCTTCCTTCATGTTTTCCAAAGAGTTTTCTTACTGTGTATTTTATGTAGGTCACTCTGAAAGTAATGCCTCCTGTTTATTTCTGTGGAAACTACAGCAGATACAAGGAACACAATAACACTATTTGATAGAGCAAATTATCATTTAAAAAATGCTATTTTTTCAACATAGTCGTTACCATTAGCTATGCGTTCTCAACAGTGATGAACAAGAGCCCAAATGCCACATTTGTAAAAATCTGCAGCAGCAGAGGTGACCTACTGCCTCACAGCTGCTATGATAGCATTGTTGCTAGGAGAACATTGCCCATGCAGTTGAACTTTCACTGCGCTCACATCCACTGATTGGTCTCCATAAGCATTCACAAGTGTTGATGAATGTCAGTTGGTGCCATTTTTTCCACATGGAGGAATTCAACTCCTCTGCTGCATCTGCACTTCCATTAGAGATGCCATTCTGTCAGACTGCCCCTCTGCTGCCATCTGTCACACACCAACAACTTGTAACAGAATATTGGTGGGAAGGTTCAACCTCTGGTACTGTACTACCGATGTCCACTTCTGACAGAGGAGGCCAAGATCATAAAATAGATGTTACCTTCAGAGCATCCCTTGTAAGAGGCCCCCCACCCTTCCCTTCTGAGCTCTGATAATTCATAGCCCGAGGTGGTTTGGTTGGAGAATGAGAAGCCATTGAATAAATAAAATGCTGAAATTTCACTCTCCATGGGGATTACAACTTTCATTAGCCTCAGTGAAAACCACATTCACTAAATTTAGAGCTGCAGCAGAGCTCAATACAGATAATGTATTTAATGTATGCCCTGGGCAGTGAAGTTGAAACTATTTTCAACTAATTTTCTTCAGTGTAAGTTTCCTGATAACTTAGGTTTTTTTTCCTCAGAACAGCAAGTGATATTTTTCCGCTGCAGCCAACAGCTTCCGTGACAAATCTGTATCACTTTATACTGCCATGTTTTCTCCCTGCCTGGTAATATAGTGCCACAGTATGATAGTGCATGCAAAGATATGGTTTTTCCCAGTCATATTGTCATGTCACACTGTTAAAGAATGTGGAGACTTTTCATTTTTTTCCACATGCATCTTAACTTTACTAAACTAAGAACAGTTCGAGCTTGATGGGAAGGCAATAAAATCAGATATATTCTCCTTAGAAAAATGAAAATGTTTAGCTGTTGTATATTTATGGAAGGCAACAGAAGTGTGCAAACAAGACATGAAGTGAGGATTCAGAACACAAAGTAAGTTTTAAAATTGGAAATAGTTTGTTTTCTTCATAACATTGTTAACTGCAGAAGTATGGCACTGAATTACTCTATATGATGGGTACACAGTAGGTACTTTTGACATCCGTGCATTCAAATTTCTGTCCTGAATTTTGACTATGTATGTTTAAGCTCAATTATGTAGTAAATTTATGTTTTTCAATAGTTAAGGTGAAATTACTTCATGGTCCATGGCCATGACTTGTTGATGTTAATGGTCAAGCAATTGTGAAAGTAAATATATGCTTATTTGAATGTTTATTTCTGCTCTGGAAAAACTTATTTTTAGCAATGTGTTTTAGGCTTCTTCCTGCTTAAATATGCAGTTTTTTAGGATAAGCTTTTTCTTATATATTTTATTAAATTTCTTGATGTGGTAGTATAGCATATTTAAGAGTTTGATTAGGAATAAACTTGATTCTTAAACACAGGAAACTTATTGTTATTACAAAGAGGACAGTGAAATTTCCCATCAGCACAAGGTGGCCACTTTATCTACTCTTTATTCTAATTGAGAGCAACTGTAAATGATTGCGCAGGGACAAGGCATATGGGCATCTGGCCAGATTTTTTTTTAAAATCTGGTGATAGGATTAGTAACTAGTGATAGAATTAGAATCTGATGAATATGTTACTGCTTTTATTGTTGTTATTTGCTACATTTTTACATGGCTAGATAGTAACTAAGAACTTCAAGCCTCTTGCATGCTATTTCTCTGAAGGTAGTATTTGATAGGAAGATTTTTAGCAAAATCATGTGTTTCTTAACAGGGACTTGTCTCTTTCTATTGATAGAACTGCAAGTTGCAATGCTTCCTGCATTACTGAACAAGGGGTAACAATTCACAGAACGGAGTTTTACTTTGGAAAAGATCAACCAATCCACTGTATTTTCCTTTCTTCTAATTGATTATTCCAAAGCTCGAAAGTGGCTAGAATTACAGATCTTAGGAAAAAGTGTGTTTGTCATTGTTTTTCACTAAGTAGTGTGATTATCTGGGCACTGTAATGCTGAGATCATCCTTACTACCTCCTTCAGCTTTTTTTTTTTTTGGGTGGTCTGTGTGTGAGAGAGGAAGTAACAGTCAAGAAATTCAATTATACTAAAAACTTCCCAAAAACATATTGTCATAGAAACTACATATGGAAGTGTATAGTCAAGTAAGGAATCAGATGATACAGATGATACAGAATGATACAGATAAGTATTAACAGTTCCTTTTTCATAAACCCTGTCATCATGGTTCATAGGAATTTTGCTCCAAATAATCAATAACTGGGATGCTACCTTCATTTAAAATTCTGCTTAAATTTATGCAGGGGAATTTTAATGTCATGGAGTCTGACTCTAGGGATGATGAATGGTTCTCTAGAAAAAGTAGCTCTTCTGGGGTGACAGATGCAGTCACTGTTTCCATGAGGCTTAACCACTGAGGAGTGCAGTGTCTCACTGCTGGGAATAGTTTGTCTTTGAAAGTTTATATTAAAGGTTTAGATTTAGTGGTTGAAATGATGTGTTTTAGATAACTGCTGGAACTAAACCTGTGCAGAGCTCCATGTGATAGATTATAGATTCTATTAGTGATGGATACAAAGTGAAGTTTTTGCTTAAAGGGTTTTGGAAGAGTAACTCTGTGTTTTAGTGAACTGTACAGTAGAGAGAGTTTCTTGTGTTCCTTGATCTCTCCAGAAGGATGATGACACCGGGAAGAAATATACTTCTTTATTTAGGCAGGAAAATCTCAACACTTTTTCATCTAGCTAGGAGCTAAGTAAAACATTTTCTCATATAGTGATTTCAGGAGAAGCAAATTGCAGTATGTAGTGCAGAGAATCATTGTCTACTAAATTTCCTACTAGCTTCAATTAATTTCTTCTTTATTTAGTCCCCAGATAGAAGTGAAGTGTTACTGGTTCTGCAACAGCTGTCACATTCTTCTCTAGAATTAACTTTGTAGCGAAGTGGAGTGCTGTCATATTTCTGGTCTACCTCTCAAAGTAGCTGACAGTATTCATAATGTTAATGAACCACCTTCCCCACTGAATCTCAACCCTTCCAACTTTGTGCACTTTCCATATTCTGTTCTATCAAACTCTACTTCTTCCAAGTTTCTCCTGGCCCAATTTTCCCTCACCAGCTCCTTCCACTCAGACTGCTTACCTTTATCTCTACATTTTGTAACTCTGTATGACACGTAACTTCCTCCAAGGGTGAACTTGTAAGGATGAAGATGTAAGAGATGCATGTCTACGGCAGTGACAGAAAGTGGGCACACTTTTCTTCTGGTTTTTCATCGACCATCCCCATTTGATGATGTTTTGGTTTTGAATACCCTGGCTGAGAGGAACCATAAAACACTTTCTGTACTTAAAGTGCTGTGAGATCCAGATACGTGAAAGCTCTTTAGAAGGAGCCAAGTGTTATTAGTATTAGTAGAAATAATTACTTCATTGTTCTTTTTCAAAAATAGCACTCTTTTTTTTTTTTTTTTTTTTTTGTAATGCACTTTGTTGTGCCTCGCAGGAAAGAGCCAGTAGCTTCTTTCTTAGGAGGGCAGTTTAAGGAGTTGTTTTCAGTTTCTCTCCACCACATGGAACTGACTATAAATTAGTACATTTTCTCCCTGTAATAGATATATTTTCTATTATTGTTCCAGCACAGCAGAGCCTGTCTATTACTTGCTGTGACACTGCTAATATTGTGGCACTCTTGCTCCATTGCTCCCCTGAGACAGATACCTCTTGCTTACAATATTAACTTGAATAAAGGAGAGGCTCCTTAGCATGGTGTCTTAAGGATAATGGTGACCAGAAGACTTTTGCTTCAAAAGCTTTTTCTTTTGCCAGCTTTCCCAGCATTCTTTATTCAACCATTTTATCTATTTAAAAAAATAAAGACAAATGGAGGTGACAGCTACTGCAAGGACACAGTGACAATATAAGGTTATTGTTTCCAGAATGCAAACAAGAAATGGAAATGCAAGGAGGATTATTCTATCTCTAAATCTATACTTTTTTTTTTTTTTTGCTAATACTGCTAACTTTGTTATTCTGAAGTGAAAATATGACTGAAGCATGCAGGAGCTAATTTTAATCTTTAATGTTTTTCGTTCAACCAAAAAAAAGAGGGCAACAAAAACATAAAGCTATTGGGATATTTGACCTTACTTTTGTGAAACCAGTGCATCAGTTTAGTTTGTTTGCAGTGGCTGCAATTCTCAGTAAGTTCTCAATATGTCCGCCAGAGATTTTTGTTGAAATTTTACTCTTCCTATGCTTTGTCCTTGAAAGCAGTTGATCATGAATGTATGTGCAGCCAAAATGTGATGTAATGAATAAGACATGTTTGTGAAGTGAGGGGCGTTTCTCTCTGTTCGGAGAGGGCTTATAAAAATCCATTAGTCATGATCATTTTTTTTCTTCATGTTGAATATGTTTGCAACTCCATACATTTCATTTGAAAATTCTTGGGTGATATATATATATATATATATATATATATATATATATATGTGAACTGAAAATAGAATTGCAAATATACAAAAAATAATTGTTTTTAGTGAATTTTTTTTTTTCCAGTGGTCTTAAAACCTGTTCTCAAATTCCTTTTATCAAAACACAAGGTATGGCTGCATATTTTTTTTGCTGTTCACACAACTGTGTTTAGCCAATGTATTACAATGCATACAATTATTTGCCATAAATGAGCTGGCGCAGCACTTCCTATGTCTCACTTTCAGCCCAGGCAGTGCCGATCACACACTGCTGTGTGGTTGCTGTGGGTGATGAGTGTGCTCCAGGGGCTGGGCTGGGGCATTCTGGCCCCATCAGTGTTAATAGAGTCTTGCAGTACGTACATTATACACTGAGCTTGTTGGCCCACAGGATGCTTTGAAACCTGAAACTGTTAGTTTTCTTTAAGCTGGACCTTGAGTTGGGATATCCTGCCTGGCATTGCAGAAGGGACCTTCCTTGAAGAACTTCAAGCCATCTTATTTTGCTGACTTTCGTAACGTGCTGCTGAGGGCAGTTTGGTTACAACATTCTGCACTGCATCCATGTAGTGAACAAGCATAACTTTGTGTGCGTTCAAAAGCACGTGGGCTACCTGGTTTGCTGTAGAGCTGACCCTTGAATAGGCTACTACAGGAAAATAGTGTGAACAGTTCAGCTTGAACCTGCACTTGAGGCAATTTCTATGTAGTTGCATATATCATAAAATCACAGACTATCCTGAGTTGGAAGGGACCCATAAGGATTATCAACTCTAAATCCTATGTTGTGTATACATATGTAGTAAACTCAGCTAGCCATTTGTGTGACATGGCCTACTTAAAACTTGTCATATTCTATCATTCTCATGACAAAACAAAACCACTATGATCAGCATTAGAGTTTTATTGCAAAACATTTATTTGTTCTCCAACAACTAGTATTCATTTCTAATATGTAAACTGCAGATGTTTTATAATTGTACAACCTGAAGTTCTCCATGAATTTGATTTTTGTTTTTTTTTCCTTCAGTCATTTGCAGGCTGAACAAATGTTTGTTCATTTCTGGGTGAACAGAAAGGTATTTTTCCTTGTCTTCCCTTCACTGCCCATGAAGGTTTAAATGTAGTCAGAATGTGACATGAGTATTTAGTGTGGAAAATTTTCTTGCGCAGTGTCCCTATTAAAAACATGTATATTTTAGATAGGGCTGAGACTTTCACCCGCATCAAATGAACCCTTATGCATTTTATTATGTTTCTGATTGGCTTTTACTATCTAAAAACCTAAAGGTTTGAAATTCCCCTTTTTCTGTTTAGACATTTTGGCTGCCTGCTTTTAGATGTCTATAGTTGAAAGAGTTGACATGTGTTTGCTTGCAGGGGATGCACAAGTGAAAGGAACCCAGCATTTTGAAACCATTCAGCAATGATAAAATCAGATCTACAGTAATTTGTGATGTATATAGATTTAACTTTCCAGACAACATGCTTTTTTTGTTTGTTTTTTAAGTTGTCTGTATCTATATTGCTATCATTTTAGCAAATACTACTTCAGTTGCATAAGCTATTGGGTAGGAAAGCTAATCTTGCGGGAAGCAAGGAAGCATTTGCAACAATAAGCATTTTTATAAAAACATTTATCATTGGAATTATGAAGCTTTCCCATTAATTTACAGATGAAAGTTGTAAAAAGTTTTTATCTCATGAAAGGGTGAATTGACATTAGTTGTTACTGCTCTTCACAGAAAAACTGTGAGGAGATGCTTGCTCTTAATATTTCTTGACTCACGCTCCAGAAGTATTTTTAAAGAACTGGGTATTCTGATCATGTATTTCCAGTAAATTAAAATCTGAACAAATGCTAGAAATTAGAAACTGTAAGTATGCAGTGCACAGTTCAGTGTGTCCTTAGTTATAATTTCTTATAACTTGAGCTAATCTGAGTGAGTTTCAGATCAGTGTGTATGAAATGAGATGAGAAAAGTCTGTTCTTGGAAGCTGTTATTCATCAATCAATTAATTTGGGAATTTTATTAAATTCTAGTCTTCCTTCTTCAGCTATATTGAATTAAACTGTGATACCCAGGCAGTTAAATTTTCTCAGTGAAATATATACTTTGATACAGTATTTGAACATCCATCTGCTTTCTGAGGTGAACAGATGTGGCTACTTCTACTGCACTATGAAGTAAGAAAACGTACTGCATCTTGTTTCTGGGAAAAATGCAATCAGCCTGTACATTTGTATTCATATTTAAGTAAGACTGTGCATACCTAGATGAATGAAAATTAGCTGCTCTTGCTTAAAGGCACTGTTATCTTCATTTTGTTATTGGTGCCACGTCTTTGATGTATAGCTGTTTGTTTAACTTTTTAAATGTGAAATGCATCTTACATTGCTGGTTTACAGCACAAGATCTAAACTCCCATTTATCCCTGAAATGTGCTTGAATTATTGCATGATGTTTCTAGATAAACACAGGAGTTATTCACTAAAGAGCCCTCCACATTAGCTAGCACATTTTAGTAATCATTATTTTAATGTCCTGTCAAAATATTGCCTTTTATTTGGCCATGTTTATCAGTGAGAGTCAAAATCTGCAGGCATAGCTGAATTTTATTTTTAGTAGCTCATATATTTTAGAACGTCCCTATATGCTTGAATTTAGAAATTGTAATTTTTAAATATTTAAGCTAAAGCAATTTTAATTGTGCCTTTTATCGTTATCTTGACAATACCATCATAATCTATGATCAAAGAGTAAATTTGAAAATGTAAAAGATTTTTTTTTCCTGCTGCTAGCATAATACAGTGCATTATTAGGTTCAGACGTTTTGGACATCCTGTTTGTGACACACTGAGTTTAGGTGCACAAGACCGGTGATGGGTTTAAGAAAAGCTCATCATTACTCAAACTGATATTCAGATCTGCATATGCCTGTATTATGTATGCAACATGAGCAGAAAGTTTTCAGCATTTACTCTCGTAATACATACATAAAGTTGCCAGAGTTAATGCTTAAAACTCCCCTTTTCGAAAGCAATTTTGTTTAACATAGATTCAGCTTTGCTTAAGTGAATACCTAAATATAAAGGCAAGCTGGAGAAGACAGATTTATTGGAAAAACAGCTGCCACCACTACTGATAAGTGCTCAGCATCCAACTTTTCTAGCTGCTGTTAAATCACATACAATTCCTTAGGCTGAGAAAGTAAATAAAAGATAACTCACTATAGCAGTCCGTGTGAAACCAGGGGGAAGAACACAGATTGCAGGGGGAAGATTTGAAAGACCGCACATAAGCTAATCTGCATGCATGTGGCTTTGATGATAACTGCAGTCTCAGCATTTGTGTAAATAGTTGACTTAAAAAACAGGTTAGTTTTATGAACGTGGAGCTGTCTTACATTATTGTCCAGTGTATGATACAGAAATACGTCAGCAGTAAAAATTCCAGAGAGGCACGCCTCTCCCTTCAAATAAAGCTGGGGGTAAGCAGTTGATCTAGAGCAACTTCTAAACTCTGATGGTTGACTTGCAGACAAAATAACCTACAGAAACAAGGAAGTCACTTGAAAAAGTAAATGAGCGTATGCACAAAGGAATAAAGATGAGAAAATGGCAGTAAAGTTTTTTACTGTCCTTTTGGGAAAAGTTGAAAGAGAAGTGAGTGAGATGCTGTTGTGCCTGAAATGCTGGGAAGACTGATAAATGTATCTGAATAATGAATAATGTCAACCCATAGATGGAGATCATGGAGAAGAGGCTGTGTTGTGCTGTTTTAATTATTTTCTACTTAAAGCCAGGCAGTAGAGGAAATAATAATTACATCAAGAGCTGAGAACTCCAGAATCCCTGGAAATATGAAAGATTCCTTGTTAATGACAAATTTGTCTGTGGGAGACAAGTTTCTCACAGGGAAGTCTATCAAAAGGCTTATATCCAGTGCAGTAGCATAGCTTCCAGTAACCAGGACTGTTGTACTGTCTGGGGAGACTATCAAAGCAGTAGTGGATAATGGGGAAAACAAACATACTGGATCAAATTAAAGAAATCCAGGAAGTAGGAGACATTTAAGGCTGATGTGAAGTAGTAGAGACATTAGAAAACAGCATGAAAGTCAGAAAGAAAAATGTATTTGTGGGCAAGGATGAGGAATATAAATATTTCTCATCCCAATACTGAAACTATCATAGCAGTAGTTAGCATCAGTGTGAGCAGTGAGGGAAGTCTGTTAAAGAGATCTGCTATTTGTGAGTGATCCTAAACCATATGTTCATACTGGATAGTATTTGCTGTTATTAGATTGACAGCCAGTTAAATTCCATCTGCATTATAGGACCAGCTGATAAGAGAGAGTAATAGGAGGTTAGATTTAAGAAAGTTGTCTAAAGAACAGTGAAAGACAGTAAAACCTTTCTGAAATCAATGGGATAAATACAAACTCTCCCAAAGAATGTCATCACAAATGATGCATTGTTGATCAGAATTTCTGGTACTCCATATGCAACTGTACCTCTCATGATTGAACAGCAATGAAATCCATGATGGAAGAGGCTGTTTTCTGAGAACACTTAGGTGGCTGAGTGTTATCAAGACTCCAGGACTACAACATGAAGCAAGTCACTGCTACTAGCAGATACTGAGCTGGCTTTCCAGGAGCAATGCACAGGTCTCCAAAGATGGATTCCAGCAATAGATTACAGTATATTTGCTGCTTTTCTTGAGGTGATTTATCAGTCTCTCTCTCTCTACACCCCCCCCACCCCAAACATTGTACTGAAAGTGGGGATTAGTGTGAGTATAAGTATTCTGATATTGATCAGAATGTGAAGAGTAAGTACCAGATGAAGCTATCCCTTGTATCAGTTAATAAGTGAGGTGTGTAGTAAAGGCATCTTGTTTATTGAGAATTGAGCCTTAGAAACTGATATGAAATAGACTACATTTGGTATATTTAATTTCAGACACTACTAAGGCCAGCTGCAGAGCCTGTCTACTTAGAATGTGTAAAAATCTAATTGAGAGCATATATGTAGTTGGATGATGAGTTAAAAAGCTTTGTGCAATTCAGTGTTTACACATCTCAAAAATGGTAAAAGGTCAGAATCTGCTTCGTTTCTGGTAACACCAGTGGAACACTGTGTGTGTTCTTTGGGAAGTGGCTTTCTGAGGGAAAGAGAGGCAAGAACTCTTGCTAGGAAGCCCTGGATGTGTTTTATAAAGTAAGTGCTTGGCCTGAGATTACTGTACTCAGGCAGTGGTCCAACCTAAGTTGCAGCCGAATTCAATAGCATCAATATCAACAGGACTTTGAGCATAAGGGCAGCTTCTCATAGGTAACATGAAATGGTGGTTTGGCACAGTTGGCAATCAAGACAGTCAAGGGCATTGTTGATCTAAAGCAAAATAGAAAGGAAGGCAAACAGGATAATATCCTGACAGATAACAGTGGGAGCAGGTAAGGGAATGAATGCCAAGCTAAGACAATCCAGTACAATAGATAAGTGAAGGTCTTTTCATTGTGCCCCAATGATCAGATTAGTGTTTATGCAAAGCAGCAATATAAGGCAACAGTATAAGACATGGCAGGATACTAATCATTTGAATAATGGAAATGAAACTGAAGATAATGAAGCGGAACAAAGAGAATGCAGTAGCACAGAATGTAGGGAGCTACACTTTGGAAACCTGTACTCTAACAGCAGCTGATGGAGTAAGAAAATATTGATGAACATTGTAAGAAACATATTAGAACTTTCTGACACCCTGAAAAGTCTTAAATAAATTGCAGATATTTGGAGGAAAAACTATACTGTTACTATGGCCTGCTTGCTGAAAACATCAATGCAGGTTAAAAATAGAGAGAAAATCCCATATTTTCAAATTAAATTGCCTGTATTATGAGCATCTTACATAAAGCAATAGTAACCTTCCATTTTGAATATGCATTCAGTTTGGATACTTCATTTCTCTTAGCCATGAATGAAAGAGGAAATTTGGAAACTGGTAATGAGGATGATTGGAGGCCCGCCAAGTATTCCATACATGTGGAGATTAAAAAGATTAAAGTATTTACGTAAGAGCAGAGATGAATAAGAGGTAAAATGAAAGAGGTGTATAAATTGTTAATGTTTTAAGGAAGGTCAAGAAGGTGCGCTTCTTCAGAAGGTTTTACTTCTCTCAGACTACATGAACAAAGGGTTCACAATGAAATCACAGCCTTTCAGTTTAAAACTGATACCAGGAAATGCTTTTTACATGATTGTGCCTCAAGATCTGAAGCAATGAGCTTCACAGAATTAATAAAAACGTCTGACATTTCTTGGGTAATCGCACAGAACTATATGGTCTGAATGTTTAACAGTCCTCGCTATATTTATCCTTACAAGAGACTTCTGAGGTAGGAAAGCATTATCATACAACTATCTAATGAACAGAATTGACACCTAAAGAACGCTGGATGCTTTGTCATGCTCACAGAAGAAATCTCTTGTAGAAGAAAACTTAATCTTTGTGACCTGAATGCCAAATTGATGCCTCTGTATGTGGACAGTATTTTTTGCCATTATTTATGTTGGTGATGCTCAGTATTTCTGATACAATTGTTCAGATAGCTTGTGGAAGCACTTGATTCGTATGCCATGTCTTTTCTGTGTTCATGTGTTCAGTGCATAATACCCTGTCCAGGGCATTCACACTTGCAGATTAAGTTAGATTAATCCTTATGGCCCAAATCAATGGGCTTGAGTATGCTTGCTAAGTCTGCTGCTTCCCTGAAGAAATGAAAGTATTACTGATATATGATGCAGCATATACCTATTTATTTCTATCAAGGAAAGCCTTGGCTGTTCTCTATTGCCACTTTCAGAATCATTGATCTTTCACAGTCCTGGCTGCTTGCCTTTACAAGAACCCTTCACCACCATTTTCCCTTGTTATAACACATCAGGCTAAGGAAAAGGAGACTGGAACATTGATCTGTTCAGGAGGCTGGCAATCTTCCTCTTTGTGCCTTAGAATAATGAAGAGAGCAGCAATGGCTACCATCTACAGTGTAAGTTTTCAGGATTAAATCTAACTTCTACCTGCCAATATAATGTCAAACAGTTCCTCATCAAGAAGGGAAGTTTAAATGGTTGCATAAATTACCTGCCTGTGGCTACTGCTGAAGACAGAATACAGTATTATATTGATCTGATGCAAAAATTTCTGAGTAAGATATAAGCCAGTAAGAATGCAACAGTGAACAGTTCTTCATCTATTTATCTACTTCATCTATTACATCAGCCACAATTCTTTGCCTTTTCCTAGTAGCCTCTCTCCACCTATTCTGTTTGTGTCGTCTTATTTTTTTCAAATGCATGACTACCGTTGTCACTGCTTACCAATACATTCTGTAATGGCATATATGTTTCTGTGTGTCAACTGAAAATAGCTCAAATAACACATTCTGATTTTTTCTTTAATTGATGTGCAGATGTGCATTACTCAGAGTTCTCTCTGGTTAGCCTATGAGCATACCCTGATCTGACTGGGGCTGCAGGCAGCTGAACAGCTGAAATCGCATCACACGCAGTGTGTACTGTATAGACTCTCAGACAGGTACTGATGTAAGAGAGGAAGGAGGTTCTTGTTTCCTGGTTTAAGTGTGTCTCATAGCTAAGACAAGTAATTTTCTTCAATTATTTACCTCTCGTGACTCTTCATATTTACTGCAGAAAGATTTGCAACTAGGTCCGCAAGTAAATAGTGCTGCAGTCTGCAATCTTATTTTTCTTTCTGTTTCTTCTCTCTCTCCTCAGATCATTCCAATTTCTCCGCTGTGACTTGGCTTTATTTTGTATTGACAGTGCTTCTTTGCTTTGTGTCACCATAACCCTCCTTTTTTTTCTCTTTTTTCCCGTTTCATTAAAGCCAGCACAACACCTGTTTTTTTTTTTTTGTCAAGGCATCCTAGCTGCTTGTTGCATGTGTATGTGTATACAAATAAAATAAATTCATTGATTCCTGGTTAGTCTCAGCCTGAGGCCTTATCACTGGAAATTAAGTGGTAGATAAGTTATTCTAACCTAGATTTTCTTCCAGTGGCTGCTGTCCCAAGCTAGATTTTTAGCTGCTACAATTTTAAACGCTTGTGTTCATCTTGCTTCTGGCCTCTTCCACTGAGCTGAGTCAAACTTTCCTCCATGTCAGTCATATTCTAATGCATGACATTAAACCAATGTGGTAATAGGAGTTACCTGTAGTTTGTTGTGTTTTTTTTTGGTCTGATTTCTATCTTGAAAGTACTCTGTGGTTTGAAATGGATGGTCTGAGAGCAGCAGCTTCCTGCATGGATAAAAGGGCTGAGATGTGGGATTGGCTTATTTTGGCAGGAATTTAGCTTATCAGGATACAAACTCTGCTTTTACAAATCCTGATTTAGTACTATGAATTCAATAATCCCATAAAATTTTGTAACTCAGAGTAAGGCAAATCACCAGACTAATCATTGTTTTGGTCTCCTTTGCTTCAGCATTCATTTGAATTAGCTCTCCATCACTGTTAGTACTTGAATGATATGCACTTGTGTCATCAGTTTCAATGCATGTACTTCTTCCTAGCTTCTGCGATACACATTCACTTTGCTTGTTCATCTCTACAGAACAAACTGGATTGTTTTACTGGCCTCAGTAGCCTGGAATTCATGTGCCTCAAAGAAACATCATTCTTTACTGTAGTTTTCCATGTTTAAGTGATGCAAGTGATTTCTGTTGATGCATTGGCACAGCATTTGACATGGCAGTATGATCAGCTCTGTGTGTATGTCTAAAAGAACAATATTGCAGAAAAAAATATAGTGTTACAGAGCATGGAGCATTAAGTGCAAGGGGTACTTTATGGGCCTGGGAAATCCCATGACATAAGAACTGCATGGACTGTGAATTTCATCAGTACTGTGATGGACCAATAGCTACGAAAAAGAGCAAGCCTTATGTGATCAAAAAGGCGTTCATAACAGTTGTAAAATCCTCATATTTGACTAAAAATCATAATATCTACATATATCTACATAGTCATTATCCAGAAACAAACACTTTTTTTTGATCTAATAAACTGTTACTGGCTTTGAAGTCAGTTCAGGATTTCACCATGAAAGCATACATATTCTGGCTAGTTTATACTCATCATCTCATATAAGGTTTGCAGTATAGTCCTTTGGTTTTTATTGCAGACCACTGATCATGAACAAAGAAAAACACCTGAACCACATCTCAAGGATCTTTGCCAAAAAAGCAGTCACACTCATGAACATTACTCATTTACTACATTTCTGATTTCATTCTAAGAAGAAATTCATTGTTAATTGGGAGCTAGTCTGCATGTTTCCATTTTGGTTCAGAAGAAGTACATCTTTTTTGTTTACAGGTGAGGGGGAAAAAGAAAGAAATGTGTTTTTAAGCTTAGGCTTAATTTTTCAACTTGAGGCCTGGCATCTTTTTTGATCTGACTCATTAACGGGACTCCTTTCACAAGTAAGGATTACTCAGCCAAATAAATGAAGTAAAATGAAGACATTATCTTTTAAGGCTAAATGATAAAACCTATGAATTAGACACTTTAAATAGAACCATTAACAATCTTTAATTACAGTACAACGACCAGCCAAAGCAGAAGTATGCAGTAATGCATACTCATTTTTTGCCTGTCACACATTTCAGTGTGACATATCATTATGCAAGGAATGCTTAAGTCCTATTTTTGGAATAAAAATTTTGCCAACAGAGAAAAACCAAAGCTGTAGGAGCTGTATGAGCAACTCTCATATTATTTCGGGCAGTTTGATTTGAAAAGAACACATGGTAAAAAATAATTATGTCTTGTTGTCAGAGTGACACTTCAGGGGCCCAGAGGTATGCAGGGTCAAATGCTGTATGGTGCGCATCTGCCAGCTAACCTCAAAGCCAGCAAACAATCTCTGTGCTCTTTTATTTACATTATACATGTAGCCATTCTAATAAGTTGCCCAAAAAAAGAAGGATTTGGAGGAGTATTGTGGGCCTCTAACAATGATGAAGTTACAGCAGAACCAGTGTGTGCTGTCCAGAACTACCAAACCTGTTTCTCTGTGCAGTCTATTCAGAAAACTGGTAACAGTGTTTGTGTAGCATGGATAACTGAGTTGAGTAGCACTGCTCCTAACTCTTCTGTGTACAGACCAGTCTTACAGATTATGAAAAATATATGTGAATAAATGATTGCTTCTGAATAGATTCCTTAGTAGGCTCTTAAGTCCTCCTTGTGCACTGTGATAGGCAGTTTTAATATTTCTTCAAGTACTTTGTCTGTCTTTCTGTCTTGGATGATTTTATTAATAACCTATTGCAATCTGTATGTGCAAGGAAACTAATGAAAAATCGTATCAGAAAGGTATATTCATTGCCATGAGGATGCTCAAGAATTCAGATCATAATTTTCTGATGAAACGTTCTTACATTAAAAAAAAAAAAAGTACACTTTCAAAAGCTTTAACTTTCTGCAGAAATGCACTCGTTTTCATTAAGGGTTTGTTAGGTGAAAGTTTTGCAAGTACAGACTCAGTCCTTCAGTTGTGATGTAGTTCATTGCACTCATCTAAGATAAGCGACAGGTATACATTAGTTTATTTATCAAAACGATAGAACTGTAAGCAGTAGTAAATGGTGTGTTACCTTCACTAGCTGGAAGTTGGCTCTTTGGGGGATGCTTGTTTCTCTCCAAATTCCAACTTTTGAATTCTGCATGTATAAATTAATGCTCTGGTAACGTGCTCCGTATTCGTTCTGTAGAGTAACAAAGTAAATCCAATTCTTTGAGATCTTAGATAAAAAACCTGGCTTGTTCATGTTTCTAAAGATCACTTGTTTTAGCTTCTTGTCTGATGCAGAAGTTGCTTCCCGATTTGCACTTTCTCATTTTCTGTGATTTTGAGTCCCAAATAATGCAAAATATTTTTCATCATTTGCAATTAATTATTAAATTAATCATTAAATTAAATGATAGTATTCCTGCTAATTTCTAATAAAAAGGAACGCAGTTGGATAAATTTTTAAGGATTTACTCAAAAGATGAGAAAAGCTCCCATGATGAAAATCTGTTGCTTTTTCTTTTTTAAATAAATTGCAATTACCTGTGCAGACGGTGAAAAAACTACCAATGCCCGTCTCTTGAATGTATGCAATCATCTTTATTTTCTTTTGTAGAGGTGCCATGATATGATAGGCCTTGACAGGCCCACTGAGGAATAAAGAGGAGGACTAAGAAAATGCAGTATGGATGAGAACTTGTACAGAGTAGGGCATGCTAAGAAAACCCTTTCATGTACTTTAAAAAATGCACCTTGAATAGATGTTCATAATTTTAGGACAACCTTTTTCCTACTCTTAAATGAGCAAATTAAAAAAAAAAGAAAAAGCCTTAATGAAACCTCTCCACTTGCAAATTTTTACACTGATAGTCTTTATAGCTCTGTTCCTTGATTCACTATTACTTGTCTGTCAGAATGTTCCTTCTGAGTTTGCAGAGATCTGTGCAATTGGATCAGTGCACTTCAGAGTCTGTCTTTTTGGTTAGATAAATGGCTAGAATGATAGGAAAGCATTGTATGTGGTGTGTTGTACTCTGTAGAAGCCCCCAAAATTGATCTATTTGGCTCAGGTTATAGGACCAAACAAGATACTTTATCTGAATCAGTACTACTTAAAACAATTTCTGTCCATAATCTTCAAAATTTGTTACGTGGTTGAAAAAAGGACATAAAGGTTACCATACTGCTGCAAATAGAAATCTGAGAAAGTTCTGAAAATATGGACCCTTTTGGCTCTGCTGCGTGAGTGTACTCAAAACATTAGATTGCCATTAAAAAAAAAATAAAAAATTCCATTTAACTATTCTAATATTACTGGCCCTACTGTGATGTACTGTGATGAAAAAGCAACCAGGATGCTTGGTATATTGGGCTGGAAGGAGCCACGTATTAATTGTTGACGATGGGTATAACACATTCATATTACAGAACCTGATTTAACTTGGAATTTTCAAGGTTTAACTTGTCCCAACATCTCTTGTATTTCCTGCTATGTTTTCGGATTATAAGTGGGGAAAGTGGTATAACTACATGGAGCTGATATTCTTCCTGTTACTTAGAAATACATGCAATTTTGGAAATAACAGAGTAGTAAATAGTAAATGTGAAGCTGCTTTTACACAAATGGTATCTGAAGAAACAGTGCTTCTTCAGAAAGAGAATGGACTCATGCAAAGGACATCTTAGATTTAGGGGTCACATTCAAATGAGATAAAAAATCCCCAGATTGTTAAATATACTGTTAAATTCAGTATAATGCTAACAAACAGGTATCAACCACCATTATAGGTATGCCTCATCCTTTCTCACCTGTTTTAAAGATACAGACAGTGACTAATGCGTATCAAGGAAATGTTTTACCTTTGATCAGTATTTCATTTCTCTTATGTCTCTATTGCAATATCAAAATAATTCCAGTGTATAACACTCTTCAGAGAAGTCAGTCTTAGTCTTGCATTCTTTGTTGAATGCATAGCAATATTGTCCCGTGTATACATTACCACATTTTGGGGGGAAATAGATGTGAGATAGAATCTGATTATTTCTCACCTTGGTACGTAGTGCTGTAAAATAGTTTCAGTCCTGCACTGAAAAAAATGAGTGCACACAGGCATGTGCCTTCTTCCTTCCACTTCATCATCCACGACATTTTTGTACTGGCTTTTAATTTTTTTCCAATTGATTTGGTTTTGCATTTGTTGTAATTACTTAGCCTTTCCACACAACCCTATTCTCATCTGTTATAAAAAATAACAGTAAAACAATAAAAGCAGGTGAGAAAATGACAAAATATCTTCAGAGATTTGCCTTTTCATTTGTTTCATACTACATGTTATATTGTATTCTATTACAGAGGTAGCGTACTGGCAGATTTATAACTTCTTGTTTTTTTGCCAGCGTAAGGGACAAGATGAATTATGTTTTGGATAGATAGTGCTTCCGAGTGGAATGCAATCTAGGAAGCAGACATGTGACTTGGAAGAGTTCTCAGTTATATTTTTAAAACAGTGACCAAGCACAGCCAGCTGTTCTGCATCTCCCTTTTGGTTTCTGTGAGCATATATTCCTGAGTGACCCTTAGCTGGTTAGTCAACCTTTGTGTACCTTTGTTTGTTCATCTCTGAAATGAAACTGAAAATATTTTCAGATAGGTTACAATAGTTTAATCTTCATCAATATTTGTAAAGCTTTCCATGACCATTCGAAAGAAAGAAGCCACTAGTGTTATTACTATTTTATTACTCTACATTTTTAATTATGTAAATGTATTACTTATCACTCTTTGAAAAATCGATTTTACTTTGAGATTTCATAACAGACTCCTATGACATCTCTGCTCTGAGAATTAGCACCTCTGAAATATTAAAATAAGGAGGAATTCTACCCTTACTTTTAAGGAAGATTTAAAAAGAAGGTTTTGGAAGTTGCAGGTAAAAAGGTGGATAATTTGGAAATCCAATTTGAATATGATATTTGTCTGAAAGATAAAAATAGCAATGAGGTAAAATGCATAAGGAATCTACAGTTTTTGTTTGTTCTCATCTGGTATATATTTCGCATTAGATTTTAATCAGTCCCATGCCATGTGGGTTTTTCCATTCTTTTCTGAAGGGCTCCTTGCTTCCTTCTGTGCACAAGATAAGCCTGCTGTGGGTTTAATCAAAGCTGAGGAGCAAGTGAGTCTCTTGTTTCTGAACAGTCTTATATATTCTTCTCCCTTTGTTCTGTTCGTGATTCCAGCTTTACATGCCCCACTCTTTTGTTTCTTGTTTTCATTAAACAGTACTGGCATAAGACATTCTTCCATCCCAGTGATCAGGCTATCATTGTTCCCTCGGATGTCTTACAGAGACATCCTCAAGGATGTCCCACCAAAAAAGAATTTAAAAAGAAAAAAAAAGGATGAAAAATTAAAATATATACATGAAGTCTATTATTCATCTGTTTTTCTGCACTATTTTTTCAGTATTATAAGCTGAATCTGGATCTACTGGGAAGCAACAATGTACCACAGATTTTGGGAGTATTTAACCAGTTGATAAAAGATGAATGTCTGCCTTATTCTCTTTTAGAAATGTTACCTTTAGCACGTTAGGGATTTTGATGTAGTAGTAAACAGTAAAAAAGTATGAGAGAAAATCATGGTTCTAGCAAGCTTAAAAGCAGTGATATTATATGCTTTGACTTCAGTAAGGCTTTTGACACTGACTCCCAAAATATTCTTTTAGAGAAGCTGATGAAATATGGGTAGGTGAACATGCAGTGAGGTGGATTGAAAACTGCGTGAACTGCTGTGCTTAAAGAGTTGGGATCATTTGGTGTGAAGTCTTCTTGGAAGCCTATAACAGACAGTATTAACCCCAGAGGTCAGTGCTAGGTCCAGTACTATTCAACATCTTTATTAGTGATCTGGATGATAGGGCAGAATACTTCCTATACAAGTCTGTTAATGGTACAAAACGGAGAGGATTGGCTGATAGGCCAGAGGCTTGTGCTGCCATCCAGAGATCTCAGTAGGCTGGAGGAATGGGCTGATAGGGACCTCGTGGAGTTCAACAAAAGGAAGTGTGAAGTTATCCACCTGAAGAACAACAACCCTATACACCAGTATATGTTTGAGGCTGATCATCTGGAAAGTAACTTTTGCAGAAAAAGACCTCTGTGTCTGGTACATGGAAACTTGTAATGGGACATGAGCCAGCAATGTGCCCTTGCTACAAAAAAACAATTATCAGTATCTTGCACTGCGTTAGGAGTGCTGTTAGCGGGTCAAGGAAGGTGATCCTTCTTTTTTGTCTAGCACTGGTGAGGTCACATCTGGAATACTGCATCCAGTTCTGTGCTTCCCAGTAAAAGAGAGACATGAATCTACTGAAGAGAGTTCAGTAGAGGATAACTGAGATGATTAAGGGATTGGAGGATCTCCTATATGAGGAGATGCTGAAAGAGAAGGCTCAGGGAGGATCTCTTCCATATCTGAAGGGAAGATGCAGAAAGGATAGAGACAGGTTCTCTTCAGTGGTCCCTAGTGACAGGACAAGGGGCAGCAGGCACAAATTAAAACACAGGTGGCACCCTCTGAAAAGGAGACACTTTTTTTTACTGTGAAGGTGACTGTGGAATGTATTGTTCAGAAAGATTTTGGAGTCTCCATCCTTGGAGATATTCAAAAGCTGTCTGGAAGTAATCCTTGGCAACCAACTGTGGGCAGCCCTGCTTGAAGCATAGGTAGGGAGATGGACAAGGCAGCTTCCATATGTCCCTTCCAACCTCAACCATTTCCAATTCTGTGATTATGTGTTCCTGCTGCAAAATAACACAGAAGTTCAAAGTACCTTAAAAAATCATTGTCTGTGATGTAGGGCAAATTTTCAACATAGTGTAGTTGACTTTTAAAATTTTCATTAGCATGCATGAGAAAATGCTGTTATATCTTCAAATGTCAAAAGTAAGTTTACCTCTAAATATTCTATGACAAATAAGTATAATAAAAAAGGTTTCCAGACAGCATAGCAGATGGATGTCAAAATTAGATGTATTCTTGTATATAAAATGATGCTGCCCCCATGTAAACTGTTTTTTTGAGTGTGTGTGTGGAGAAAATGATAATATAAATATGAAAATAATTGAAAACTGAAATACAAATGCAATATACATTACTGGTATCATTGGAACTTCATGCCCTTTAGCTCAAAAAGAAGCTTTATAAAATATTATGCTGAGCTGTGACAAGACTAAAGTTATTAAAAGGGGCCAGAGCTGAAGCACTTCTACATTAAGAATTGAACATTTTTGTAGGAAATATGGAATGAAAATCTCTAATGACAGGAATAACTGGACATATAAAAGGACATTTGGACACCTCTGATATCTATCTGAGCAGGGTTATATAGAAATCTGTGGTTAATTCAAGTAGCACTGTTCTTACACTACTGCTAAAGTAGAGCACTGAAAATTTCTAACATTGTAGATTACAGAATTTATTCCTAAAGTATTCTTTGATGTATAATTAGGTAGATACTGCTATATTTTTTCTTTGAAGGTTCTTAAGATACGTTATCTTGCACTTCAGCTGACTTTATAATGATTCATCGTAGCAAATGAAATTATATATTGTAGAAGATTTTTACTGTGCTAAAAATGTGGACTAAAACTAGTCTCCTATGCTAACCACCGTTTTCTCTGGAATCCTTCCTGTAAAAAGAAGAGAGAAATATATGAGTAGGTTGTTAACGTACTCAAGAGAAGTCAAATGGACAGACCAGACCTGGAAACAAATCTATTTTTAAAAGGAACAGCAGAAGCACATTTTTTCTCCATGAGGGATATCCACAACACTTGGAATATCACTTTGCGGGATTCTTTCTGCTCTTGTAAGCTCTGTTTTCCCTGAGGATGGCTGTGCTGTAGTGGTATGTCTGCTAGTGAAGTGTATCTTGTAAACTGCTTTGCTTCTCATGAGGTACCCTTGAATCAGTGAATTATGGTTGTCCTAGCTTGATGAGCTATTGGCGATTAAAAATAATAATCTGATCCATTCTCCTGTTTTTTCATTTTACATTGAGATTTAGTGACTCTTTTCTGTAATGAATGCATATATATTTGAAAAAAAATTATATGAGGATTATGCCAAAATCAGAAGGTCCAGACTACAAGCAGGGCATGAAAAGACATCATTTGTTGTGCCAAGGTTACAGGAATTTTTGATGCCTTCGCAAGAGGCTGGTCTCCAGATCTCACAGATGAGATAAACTGGTGTACTGGGAACAGTTGGGTTCTTCTCATTTTTCTTTTTGACAAGAGAAGCCTTTTCTCCTATTGGTCACCCTTCTTCTTCAGAAGCTCTACTTGGTAAGGCCAACCACCTTTTCAGGTGCAACCGTAGTAGCTGTAAGCACACCCTAGCAATTTTGCTTGCCTCTGTTGAATATATAAATTAGGTGAAAGCATGGTAGGTGATTCACTAGTCTTTTCCTACCTGTTTCAACCTTTTGTATGGCCTTTATTCTCCCTGGTTACACAACAGGTTATGGACACAACAGGCCTGACTGTGTGACCCACTCCATGTTTGCTTAAGTGGAAGAATATAAGAAATGGAATTTAAGGCTAAAGTATATACTATTCCTACTGTTATGTGATAATTCTGGAAGAAGAGAAGGGGAAAGACACACAGTTTGAACTTGTGTGGTGTGAACTGCATCCATTGAGCATGCTTGAGCCACAGGATTATGCTGACCATAGCATTAATTTTGGAAGTTTTGCTGATCTTTCAAACATTTTGTCATGTGGTAGAACTAGTACTTCACGTTTTGCTTTATAAGAAGCTACTTTGATTGTGGGAGTAGATTGAATATGTTCACAACAAGATGTGTTTATGAGGGCATGTGTAACTCTGCTCCGTGCCAGCTGGAATTTCCAAAGCGTTAGAGACTGTGTGTTGAAGTACATTGCAATTGTATGTGAGTCAAAAAGGGTAAAGACAAAATGTGGCTGAGGTCCTCTTCTGTCAGAACAGGCTCGTGTTTCTTAGCCAACTCGATACAGTGAAAAACATTACTCACCCATCTGCTTCAGAGCTGGGGTAAAATCCAGGGAGCGGTTCCAGCTCTAGTTGAACAGTTATGCCGGTATATCTTTGACAAAAAGAAACTGTACTCTGAATGCACACTCATCAAAGTAGTTCTCTGTGCCTACCAGAACAGTTTACTTCTTCAAATAGCAGTACTTCATCACAGTCAAGAATGGATCATCCTCTCAGTAGTGGAAAAGTCATGTAGTGAGAGATAGATGGTATTGTTGATTTCAGCAGAAGCTTCCAGAATCTGAGTGTTTTGAAAATCTAATAATCATGCTTGTATTGGTATATTAATGTACACTTAGGAAACTCACTTTATGGGCCTGGGTTGACAAAGAAAGCTTTTGTCATTTGCTTTCTAGTGCTGTTATGTTGGAAGAAAGTTAGTTTAAAATAATCCCTTGAGAAATTGGGTGCATGTATTAAAAATAGAGCAACCTAGCTTTGATTTGCTCTTTTGTACTGCTTGTTCATTTTGATTGCATCTTGGTATAAATCCTTGTCATTAAGTGCTCGTGTACCTTACAGGCAGCATTTGATATTTTCTTCTGAATGGATTGGATCAGTTCCAGTAGCAGATACTGTAATATTTATAATTGACTTTGACAGTGGATTATGTGGAACTGAGCATCCTAAGGCATGAAAGTAAATCACATTAGCCTCAGGTTCTGAGCCACTCTGACTTTTTCTGCTTTGATATTGGTCCTATAGATTCCTTTGCTTGTTTAGTTTGACATTCACCTGCTTCTTTCCTCTACACTCCTTCTCACTAACAGACTGAGCTCTTCCTCTAGTTTTAGCATTCAGTGGCACCTGAGGGAAAAGGCAGGAATGACAACAGGAAAAAAGAGGAAAAAAAGGAAAAGATATCCCCTTGCTGAGTTTCCTGACAGCACAGTTGAAATATTGCAGATGAGAACTAGGAAGTGAAACTATAAAGAAACAGTCTGTTGTTGTTTTTTATTTTATCTTTTGTGTCACTGCTGAAAGATTTTATTACAGTAGTCAAAGTACTTTCATCCCCTGCATCTCCGCTGCACTTGGCTGAAGGCATCGCATAGGCTTCTTGATCCACACTACTGTGCTTTTCTCTTTCTCATTCAGTATTAGGGCTCCTGCACTCCATGGGTCCTGTGCGACATTCACTTCTTTCAGGTTTGACAAGTGTGACCCTATTGTATCTCCTTTTATTCAAGAACATAAAGATGGATCATCTGCATCTCTTCATTAAATTTGGCTTCTTCAGAAATCTTTCAAATGGCTTTGGTTTTGGCAGCTGTGATTGTACTGATCTATTTGGATCTGCTGTTGGTGAACATACTCCTCTGCATGGGTCTGCCTGTGTTGTCTTGCTGGTCATGATTACATCACTTGCTTAACAGATTGAGAAAGCAGAGCAGCTGTCTTCAAAGGAATTCAAGTGCATTAATATACACTCTAATCCAGGCTCCTTACTTGTGTCAGTGATGCAGGAAAGCTCAAATTGAAGGAAGTGCATTTTGAAGTTAATGGCCAAGTGACAGAGGAAGAGGAGACAGTGAGGAATGGCCTACGTCTGCCTGAAACCAAGTGCTAGTCCCAGTTGTGCTAGAGCTGTAGCACAGATCAGAATTGCTTCATAAATGTCCTGGTTTCAAAATACCTGCCATTCCTGCTGGCAGAGTCCTCAAGGGCCATGCACTGTGAAGGAGTTGAGTGTCCAAACATCAGTCTTGCCTTCACAAGCTGCAGCAGAGGCCAGAGAGATCACCAGTTAACTGGTAATGGCTGAAACAAAAACCCCTGGGGAGTAGCTGATTTTCCATTTGGTGGACAGGCATTCAGCAAACACGAAATAGCAGAAACTCAGTAAAGTGATGACTAGATGAAACATAATGGATTATGATGCACCTGAGGTGAATGGAATGATCTAGTGGTCTCCTTTGATTTTAAATTCTATAAAACCTTGAAGTATCTCAGTGCTGTTTCCTGCTGGAAGAAGTGTCTACGTTTTGCATTTCACTTAAAACAGTGAAAATAGGAAGAGCTTACGGGCTCTGAGATGAATCAGGGTGTATTTATTTATATTTTTGAATAAATAGGTTTTTATTATGCTAATATATTCAAACTATATAAATGTTGTGTATATTTAAATGCAGTGCAAAGTTTTAACATTTTTTCTAGAGCAAATTTTCCAACTTTAGTGTGTTGCTGAGAATAACTAACACTGTACATCAGCAATAACAGCACTTAATGGCCTTTAATATAGCACTGTCAGTGTTTCTTTATTATAGAACGTGTGCCAGCAGAGCTCAGAATGGCCTGTCTCCATAACCACCAATATGCACCATCAATACCCATAAGGATGAACTGAGAAACTTCTTAATGAAAATAAGAGAAATCTGGATATTTACCTTTGAGGAAAAAAATAAATAGCCCTATAGAAAATATTTTGGCCACCTATGAGGTCGTTGCTGGGTGTTAGTAGTACATATGAAATTATATATTTTCAATACATATTTTATACTTGTTAATAGCCCGTCTTACAGACAAAAAAACGCCACGAATGAAAAAAGCTTGTCAGTACTAATGTCTTGCAGTAAGATACAGCATTAAAATTTAATAGAAAGAACAACTAAAATGGAAGATTATAGAAAAAAATACAGAAAGATTTTTTTGGTGTAGTCAGAGGAATTTCTCTTAATGTTGTCTTTGATATTTTGGCCTTAGTCCTTCAAGCTGCTCTGAATGAGCCATGTCTCATGTCAGTCCTCAGTCTAATTGATCTCAAGCAGCCTCAGCAGGGAACAGTTTCCTGGATCAAGGCCTTGTTTGTTCCTATGTGGGCTGAGATGTTTTACTCTGTTTCTGTATGAGTGATTTCCAAGCCACTGGGATTCCTGTAATGGGTGAAATTTAAGCTACTACTTCTTTTATTTAGAAAGCAGATTGGATGTCTTGGAAAGTAATATTTTTTTCTGAAAATTTTGGCACTTCCAACCAGAGAAATATACTCACTAAATCTCTTTTGAGACGTTCGTGCTTTGAAACATGTAGAAAAATTCTCTTTTATACAGTTTGACATTAAAAGGTGACGGCAGTAAACCCTTTGATAATGACTTGCAGAATCATGAAGGATTTCCTTATTTCACTGCTTTTTCTTTATGTTGTTTTTTCTTTTTCCTTGTCTTTTAGATATGCTTCTTTTAACATGTATTGGTTTAAGGGAATATTATGGTTCAGTCTAATTATCTGTAGTCCTTGAGTCCAGGGAGCAAAAGGTTTTATATTTTTAATTTGACTTGCTAAAGCTGTAGAAATATTTCATTTCTAACAAACATGATAGTTAACTCTTTCTGGGTTACATGACAGAATATCCTCAGGTATGATGGTTCAGTTTCCATCACCAGTAAATCAGATATTTATAATTACTTTGCCTATGCAAATATTTCCACCTTTTTCAGATACAAGGACTGCAGCAATTAAAAGCTTCTTAGCAAGAAATTGAAGTCTTAATTGGACCTTCTACTCTCTTCTACCAGGATTAATTTTGACTTGTCTAATGAGAAGGCTAGAAAACATTTATGGCAATATATTTTTTCAGGTGAACAGGACAGCGTAGCTGTGATATACTCATTCGGAATTCTGTTTTAAGAATACATTAGTTTAATTGGAATGATTTCTAATCAACCTAAGCCAAACTAAAATAAGCCTACTGTAAATACAAAGGTTTGAAATGTCAGTCATTTCAAATGCATACTTAGTTTCCATCTACATAAAGAAAATTGGCACCTGTACCCATCTAGTTTAGACCAAAACACTCCTGAAAAGTGCAGCAACTGGAACAAAATGCCATTTATTCCATTTTAGTTTGGTCATTTAGTTTTTTTCCTCTAGTGTAGAAGTTGGACCGATTGTACCCTGTTCTCACATTTTTCATTCAACACAGGGGCTTTAGAAGACATTTCATTTCAGCTGATCTATAATGACTGTACATCTGTCCAAGGCAGATGAGAATTATATGGATTAGTTTTGGTCTCATGGAAAGATGGCTAAGCTGGCTTTGGTTATCTCACTGGATCAGCTGATACACAGTAGCCTGTTACCTTATTGCAATTTGTGTGGCAATGTCTGAGATTTCCCAAACAACTTATTCTGTGTACCTGAATAAATCCCAGTTAAAGGTTAGATCAAATTAAAAATAAAAACGGTTTCCTTCTGTTGACATGCGCATACCTAAATTAAGCAACACTGTTTTAATCCTTCTATTAGTCTATTGTGTCTCTAAATATGTACCTTGATTTTACATCACAGTAATTTGTGTTTATGTCCTTACCTCTATGACTTCGCACCCATGACTTTGCACCAATAACTGATTTACTTGTTAATAATGGATTTGCATTTTGCCAATTTTAAAGATCTAGGCATGCAAATAATATAAATAAGAAGTACTTTGAGTCTGGTACTGTAGTAACTAGTAAAAATAGCAGTTGTATCTCTGATAGTAGACAATATTAGATCCTGTACATATAAAGAAAGAGGAAATTATGTCTTCTGGTATATAGTTACACTGTATCTTTTATGCAAAGCTACTACTAATAATTAAATGAGATAATTAATAATTGTTAGATTAAAACCAACCTTGGCACTAAAGTGCACAGCTTACTTGGTATGCTTGTCTGCTTTTGTACACAGACGATGTTAATATCTTATTGCTAAAGATGTATCTCTAGACATGCCTTTTTGTACCTAAGTAAATGGCATGGATATCATCTTGCTTTCTTTCCCTTGGTATTTCCAAATATAAAACTAATTTAAGACCTTTTATTTTGCCATACTATTATTTCCTTCTTGAATGCCACAAATATGCAGACAGCGCATGGTTTCTCTAGGAAGTGGCTGTGATGAGCTTGGAGATGTATGAATAGCAGTGATAAACAGCTGCTGACTTCTTTGTTTGTTTTTTTATGTATATCAGAATTGATTTGTAGCCCATAGGATGGCTCCAAGGTTTTGTTGCAGAGGAAAATATCTGACACAGCACTCGATTTTTAATGTTTGAGTCACCTGCCTCTATCCCAAACAGAATTTCGGGGTAGGAGTCTTCTGAAATTCAAGTTTATTTGCATTGATAGGCCTGCAGTCTGTATTAATAGAATGTCTATTATTATAGTAGCCAATAACAGTGATTTTGAATGCAATTCTGTTTGAAGGTGTATGGTATATTTGAACAAAATATTTAATTAACTGTTATCTCAGCATTACCAGCAGTTTTCTTGGAAAGAGATTATGATGTGCACACCAAGAGAGGGATTAGACAAGTAGGTCGTGATAATTGTGACTTTCTTGAAACATTGCTTGGTTACAGCTCTCTTCAGGCCAAATATTTACATTTCTGATGAGAGGAGTGTTACATTACTTTTAGCTCAGAAGAAAAAATACCTCACATTTGTCATTGTTATTGCACACAAGGGAGTGATTGCTCTACGTGTATAAAAGTATGGTGCATCTGATGAGACTCTCTTCTGTCCTTGTAAAAGCCAATTGTACAATCACCATTGCAAATTTTTAAAGTAACATCAAATTTTGTTTCAAAAGAGACTGAATCATAACGTAGCAGACCATGAAGTATTGTTCAGTGCCAATAAAGAGATGTCAGTGCATCATGAATCATCACAGAATCATAGAGTCATTAAGGTTAGAAAAGATCTGTAAGATCTCCTAGTCAAACCACCAACCCTTCCCCACCATGCCCACTGACCATGTCTGTCAGTGCCGCATCTACACATTTCTTGAACACCACCAGGGACAATGACTGCTCCACCTCCCTGGGCAGCCTGTGCCACTGCCTCACCGCTCTTTCTGAGAAGAAATTCTTCCTAATATCCAGCCTGAATCTCCCTTGGTACAACTTGAGGCCACTACCTCTCACCTTGTCACTAATCACCTGGGAAAAGAGGCCAACCCCCACTTTGCTACAATCTTCTTTCAGGCAGTTGTAGAGAGCAGCAAGGTCTTCTCTGAGCCTCCTCTTCTCCAAACTGAACAATCCCAGTTCCCTCAACTGCTCCCCATAAGACTTGTGCCTCAGACCCTTTGCAGCTCCATTGCTCTTCAATGGACACGCTCCATGGCCTTAATATTGTTTCTTGTAGTGAGGAGCCCAAAACAGTACTTGGGGTGCAGCCTCACCAGTGTAGAGTACAGAGGGATGATCATCTCCTTGACTGCGCTATTTCTGATACAAGCCAGGATGCCATTGACCTTCTTGGCCACCTGGGTACACTGCTGGCTCATGTTCAGCTAAGCATTAACCAGCACCCCCAAGTCCTTTTCCAGATACTCTGCCCCAGGCCTGTAGCATTGCATGGGGTTGTTGTGGCCAAAGTGCAGGACCTGACGCTTGGTCTTGTTAAAACTCATACAATTGGCTTCATCCCATTGATATTGGCTGTCCGGATCCCTTTGTAAGGCCTCCCTACCCTCAGACACATCAACACTTCCTTCCAACTTGGTGTCATCTGCAAGCAAAATGAGGGTGCATTCAATGCCATCATCCAGATCATCAAAAAAGATATAAAACAGGATAGACGGGATAGACCCTAATACTGACCTCTGAGGAATACCACTTGTGACTGGTCACCAGCAGCATTTGAACCCATTCACCACCATTCTCTGGGCCAAGCCATCAAGGAAAATGAAAACTTTCTCTGCACTCCAAAGTTGCAAGACTCTGTAACTCATGACATCCTAAGGTATACAAATATGATTCATTTTTAAGCTTCTGCTTATTACTAAACCATCTACTAGCATTTAGTAAAAATACTAGCAAGACTATGTGTAGGAAACTGTTTATATGTGAAGAGATGTTGCAATTTAAAACATTTTAAAATTAATAATTTGGCATACTATTTTATCTTGATCCTATAACTTGTTCTGTGTGTGAAAATTTTCTGCCTGAAGGAAATCCCACTCAGTTCAGGGTGATCCTGTGAAGACAGTTGGATTTGTTTGTCTGGGATGCCATCTGAAACCTAGCCAAGAAATGTAGTCTTAACACTCCAGGCTGTTTATTGATCTGGTGATTGTGTTGGCTATAAGAAGGGTAAAAATATGCGGAGTTTTTTTTTACTGTAGATTTTGAGTGTTTGTCTCCTTTGCTAGCTGCACTGCAGGACAGTTTCTTTATCATTGTCCAAAAACAACTGTCATGTATAGACTAGAATAAGGATTTAAGAGAACTGGATTCTATTTTCAGTTCTAATACTAGCTTTCTAAGTCTTAATGAAGGTACTTGACAGCTTGTTGCCTCAATTTTCCTCATCTGTAAAATGGGCATTACTATACTGGACTCTTTCATCCTGTGTTTTGAGATGTACTGATGAGAAATGCTGCTATCACACTTTCTGTAGGGTTGGTTATACTATCACCCTGTGAAAGGCCCAATTCTGTTAGATGCTACCAGAATGATAATGAGAGTCTTAATTCTTAGTATCTTCACCTGCTGTTCAGTGTGCTCTGTACCATGGAGAAATGCGTCCAAATTAAGGCACATGTTTTTCACTTGAAGTTTTTATTTATTTTAGAATCATAGAATCATATTGCTGGAGTTGGAAGATGACTTTAAAAGTCATTCAGTCCAATTTCCCTGAATTGAACAGGGATACCTACAGGTACATCAGGTTGCCCTGGGCCTTATCCAGGCTCACCTTGAAAGTCTCCAGGGATGGTGCATCCACGTCTCTGGGCAACCTGTGCCAGTGCCTCACTATCCTCACTGTAGAAGTCTTATATCCAGCCTGAATCTACCCTCTTTAAGCTTGAAACCATTTCCCCTTGTTCTATCAGCACAAACTCCACTAAAGAGCCTGTCCCCTTCTTTCCTGTAGCTTCCCTTTAGATATTGAAAGGACACTCTCAGGTCTCCCTGTAGCCTTCTCTTCTCAGACTGAACAGCCCCAGCTCTTTCATCCTGTTCTTGTAGGAGAGCTGTTCCATCCCTTGGATCATTTTTATGACCCTCCTCTGGACATGCTCCAACAGGTTTATGTCTCTCCTGAACGGGACTCCATTTCTGAACACAGTACTCTAAACATTTGAGGGCTGTGTGGCAAGTAGTTATCAGGGAAGACCGACACAAAAAAATCATTATGCTCCTCATCCTTCTCATTGTCTGTCATTACCAGCTTGCCTGTGTCACTCTCTAGGGAGAGTATGCCCTCCTAGACTTCAGTTTTCTGGTTGAGGTACATGTAGAAGCCTTTCTTGTTCTTTTTGGCATCCCTAGCTAAATTCAGTTCAAGCTGGGCATTGTCTTTCCTGACTCTATCCCTACACAGCCTAGCAGTTTCCTTATACTCTTCCCACAGCAGCTGTCCCTGTTTCTACTGCCTGTACATTTTCTTCTTGTTCTTCAATTTGACCAGCAGGTCCCATTTCAGTTATTCTGGCCTCTTGCCTTCTTTTCCTGATGTATTACACCTGGAGGTAGAGAGCTCTTGTGCCCTGAGGAAAGCTTCCTTAAAGATCTGCGAACTCTGCTCTGCACCTTGGCCTATGAAGAAAGTTTCCCAGTGTGTTTTGTTGACTAACTCCTTGAAGAGCTGGAATTTTTTCCTAAAATTCTTAATTTTACTCTTTGCTTGTTTCATGTCCCTTTGGAGCATTCAACCATAGCATGGTCACTACAGCCTGTGCAGCCTCTAGTCCTCGTGTTACCCATCGATTCATTTGCACTGGTGGGCAACAGGTCCAGTATTGCATCACCTCTGGTGGGGCAGTCTTGACTTCACTCAGGAAGTTATCCTCAATGCATTCCATGAGCTGCCTGGATTGTCTACAGGTCACATGCTACTATTTCAGCAGATGTCTGAGTGTTTGATGTCCCCCACCAGGATGAACACTTGTGATCATGATGCTTTCTGTAGCTGGAGGTTGAAGGGCTCATTATCAGGGTCCACTTGAACAGGTAGCCTGTAACTGATACCTATCACAAGGCTCCCTTGCTGCCTTGGTCTCTAACTGTCACCCATAGGCTTTCAACTTGCTCATGACTATTCTTTAGAGATAACTCTTCACATTCTATTTCTTTCCTATTGTAGATAGCAATATTCCTCCCCTCCCCCCCCTTTCTTTCCTTGCCTATCCCTTCTGAACAGCTTGTAGCCATTGATAGCCACACTCCAGGCATGGGAATCATTCCACCAGGTTTCAGTGATGGCAACTATATATATATAGTTTTTCTAGTCTGAGCAACCTGTTCTCACCCAAAGCCAGTCCTTCCACATCCAGGGCCTCGTAACTGTTGTAGAGAGGCACCTGGAAGATGGAGCAGGCAAGGAGAGTTTTCATTTCCTGCTTCAAGCACAGACTTGCCTCCACCAGCTCCTTTCCTCTCGTCCCATTATAAGACTGCTTTGTTTTGTTTTGTTTTTAATTTTGGAAGCCTTCAGGTAGACTAATAAGAGGGCATTCTGCACTGGGGTAATTTTGCAACCCGTTCTAAAGATATAAGAGTGTAGCAGAGCTGATGCCACCATTGTTTTTAATGTTAAAATACATATGCCTTCTCGTTGTTTGGGGTTAAATTAACCTTGAGTCTTGTGCATAAGTGTAAGTTCTGACTGCAGCAATGCTCACTAAAACTAATGAATGTGGATCTAATGCATGACAGGATGCCTTTCTGCCAAAAAGCCACTCATATATCCTGCAGCTGCTGTTTATGCTGTTCAGCATGGAGAGAATTTTATAGACCTGATATTCCTATTCCCCAGAAACAACCTAGTGCTTTGGGAGGGAGATGAGACTGAAATTCATTCCAAGTCAAAATGTTGACATATTAGTGGGATCTTATCAACAGCTTCCTGAGATGAAAATGTATTAATACTTAACTATATGTAATTTCTCTATTTCTTTCTGACACCTCTTCTACCCAACCTTTCAACTGAAGCACAACATATTAAACACATTAACAGTGCACTTACATGGTAGTCTGCTAACACTTCAGATAATATAAGAAAACTGCTTAATAACTTGGTATTCCATTTTATCAAATTGCAAACTGCCCTCTAACAGTCGTTTAACAAAGGTTCTTGACTCACGTATTTCACTGATTGTACTATGGAAAAAGTAGGCTGAGATTTTTTCTGTGCTAAGCTAAACATTTATTCCTGGACATCATTGCTTTGTTGATTGTGTATGAAAATAATGCTCTCTTATTCTTTCTGACTTTGGAGGTTAAGGGACAATAGTCAGAAATCTGGTATACCATCACCTTATTTTATATGCATAGATAAAGAAAGAATAAACTGAAAAAAAGCAGCAATCTGATTAGTTAGAAGTGGTTATAATTTGCTTAGCTGTAGGTCAACTGTTGTCTAGAGGATAACATCAAAGCCTGTTCTACTTCACTTTCTTTGGTCTTCTGCTGAAATGGCTTTTTTGTTACTTGGTCCTTTGCCCAGGGATTCTTGGGAATTTAGCTCAAATGACTTGATATGTTTTTTTTTTAATTTATTTCAAGTGAGTAGTGAATTGTTCTAGGTGTGCAAATTATACTTGCTTTATTAATGATTCCTTTACATGACAGCCTAGTGCCTAAAGGCATCAAATCAAGACTTGAGTCATTCTGTTTAGAAGCTGGCTGTTCAATGAAACTACATCTTTTATTGTAGAAGTGCCTAATTTTATGCACTGAGCAAGAGGGTTATTTCGAAAGGTTTCCAGAATGATTTCTTTAGGCAGCAAATGAATGACAAGTATCATGAGAGTCAGCAACACAGGGTGGAGAGGATCTGTGCCAATACTGAGCAATCTGAAAGAATCTGTACTGAGTTTACATCGCAAGTTATCATAGCTAAAGGGCTGCAGGGATGGCTTATCTGAGAAGAGACCAAGGGCTACTCATCCCCTTATTGGACAAAGCCAGTTCCAGATGGCTCCAAAACAGACCCAGCAATGCACAAAACAGCCCATCAGCAATGCTGGTGGCACCTCTGTGACAGCATGCTTAAGAAAGGATAAAAACACAGCAGCAGTTAGGAGGAAGGAGTGAGAACAGTGTGAGAGAAACAGTCTGGCAGATACCAAAGTTCAGGAAGGTGGAGGGGAAGAGGTGCTCCAGGTGCCAGAGCAGAGAATTCCCTGCAGCCTATGGAGAAGACAATGATGAAGCAAGCTATCCTCATGCAGTCTGTAGAGGATATGCCAGAGCAAATCTCCATGCTGCGGCCTGTGGAGAACCCACACTCCAACAGGTGAATATGACCTAAAGGAAGCTGCAGCCTCCAGGGAGCCCATGCAGGGGCAGGTTTTCTGTTAGGAATTGCGACCCATAAGGGATTTATGCTGGAACAGTCCATTCCTGAAGGACTGTACCCCATGGAAAGGACCCATGCTGAAGAGGGGAAAAGCATGAGAAGGAAGGAGCAGCTGAGAGAAAATGTTTTGAATTGTCTCAACCCCCATTCCCCATTCCTCTGAGTCATTTTGAGATGAGAAGAGATAGTAGAGTCAGGACTGAGGTTAAGCCTGGGAAAAAAAGAGATGAGAGGAAGATGTTTTTAGTTTATTTTTTTGGTTGGTTGGTTTTTTTTTTTTTTTTTTTTGGTTTTTTTTTTTTTTTTCCACTGGTCTACTCTGTTTTTAATTGGCAATAAATTAAACTTCTTAATCTTGACACCGTTTTGACCATGATGGTGAGCAGTCTCCTCGTGTTCATCTTGACCCATGAGCTTCTTCTTATTATTTTCTCCCCTGTGTTGCTGTAGAGGGGGAGTGAGACAGTGGTTTGGGGATACCTGTTAGCCAGCCAAGGTTAATCTACTACTGAAGCTAATGACAAGGCATCACTCAAAAGATAAGATATGGAGGGTGCAGAAATTTTAAATGTAAATCAAAAAGGATGCAATCTTAACATTAGAAACTAACTTGTTAGTAAGGGGGGAAATAAGTATGATGTTGAGATTCCAGGTCTCTTGATTTATGATGTGCTCAAACTTTCAGATTTTTATTCTCATATCTTGTGATATCCTCTGATATAGGATGAACGAAGCCTTATTTATTTTCTTGACTTGCTCTTTGGTTTGTAAGTTGATCCGTTAGGTGCTAAATGATGAGAAGAGGAAGAAAGGGTGATATTAATTTAAATGGATCTCTTTGTAGTTGCAGCGTTTGGCTGCGTAAATCTATTTTTTATTATGACCAACAGGTTAGGAGTTCCAGTACTGCTTTATTTAAAATACACCTTACAATACACACAGCCTGAAATCTTGATTTTATGATTGATTGTATAGCTGGAGGCTTGCATGTTCGATGAGATGATCTCACTACCTGATCTGGAGAACTCAGATTGAGACGTGTTTGACTTTACAAGGTGTTTTCAAAATTAGACTGGACTTGCATTATAGCTACACAGGGATCAAGAAACCTGTTTGTGTAGTAAATTGACAAATGAAGAGCGTAGGGATAAGTATTGAATTCTTGTTTTAAGAAGGCTTGTCTGTGTTCTCTAGCCTAAAACCCTTCATAAAATCTTGTGAAGTTATCTGTTTTATGGATCATTAAATTAGAGAGGCTCCTTATGCCTTGATTTCATGTTTATATTTTTGTACTGATGATTATATGCAACAATGCCCTTTGTAAAGAACCATTAGCACAAAATGGTTGTTTTCAATTGTGAGTCCATAGATAGAGACGCTTTTTTAGTTGCATCTGAAGCACATTCTGCTCCTATAAATGTCAATTATAAAAAAAAGAGAGAAGAAGTGGTCTGATGGCAAGAAACCACCAGGGCAACATCCAACAAATGTACCTGGGATAGCTGGGATGGGAAGCAGCCTAGGCATGTTACTATAACACATGGATAGGTCTCTGCTGACAGACTGTATTTACACCCTGCCATGGTGGCACTCCTTCAACAGTCTGCGGATTTTCTAGTACATAACTATATGAGCAATAGGATGATGGTGCAGCACATATGTGCCTATCAGGACAAGAATTTTTTGTCTTTATGATTGTAATCTTAGAAAAGAATATCTGTATTACAGTAGCACTAAAAAGCATCTGGAAAGCAAAAGGAGGCCAGTCAAGGTCCTAGCAAACATATCCACTTTAGTAGAATAAAATAATTGCTACTAGCAAAACGGCAGATTTTAGAGGGTTCCCTGCCTGGCTACTGATAAAGAAGGGGAGGCAGCAAGCAGATATGGAAAAAATTTCAAGTAGAGAAAGAAGAATGGCATTCAGACACTGTAGAGAAAATATATCCACACAAGAAAAGGCAGTACGTCCAACCTAATTCTGGAAAAAGAAAGCACCTGAAGGAGCTGGGGCACAAATGAACTATTGTTCCTCAAGGACACAGACTCAATACAAATGATCCAAAAGAAATGTCTTTCAGTTATCTATGTTTTTTACAAGATCTGCAATGCTCTAGCCAGAGCTGAAATTAAAGTACATGTTTATATAGAATACCTTTGTCTTTTTTTATTAATGCAATACCACGAATTGAAACAGCTGCATGAAATCCTGGGAAAATAAACCTAACAGCAAAGCTAAATAGGGTTTTACTTCTTGTCCTAGGCACCAGACAGGTGGGCTACAGGACCCACTGCAGAAGGTTTCAGGCAGGATTGCTGTATGCACAAATGTGTTACTGACCCAGAGTAAAATGATGCTTGGAATCTTGCCAGATCCAGCTGGCTTGGAAACCTCTGGGATGCAACTGTTGAGTCCAATTACAGCAGATTGATGATTGTCTATGAGAGGGACTCAGACAGGACTATGACAAGTAGTAATTTGAATTTCCATTACCTTTTTCCAAAATCTTAAAAAAAAAAAAAAAAAAGATATTTGATACAAAAATATTTGCTGCCTCAATAAAGAGCTGAGGCCATTAATATATATATATATATATATATATATATATATATATATAGTGGGTTTGTGCTTTTTTTTTTTTCATGAAGAAAAGAGATGTTTTCCTTCCTTGGATATCTTTTCTTATGTCTCAGCTTTTAATGATTTCAGAATGGAAAGAGAAAAAAATCCTAAAGTGATGTTAGAGGTGATCAGTTCAGACTTTTCACTGTTTGCTTGCCATCCATCTGTCCTGATCCCCAGAGCATGCAGTTTGTAATTGATGGAGATGAGTATGTTTTCTGCTACCAGTTCAAATAAGACAACATGTTTTGGTTTTATTTGCATTTCTCTCTTTGACAAGTCAACATCGTAAATTAATTTTTAATGTGTATTAGAAGTTAGTCATAAGGGGGATTCACGTCATGGATACATTTGTAAGGTGTATATTTAAAGGGGAAGTACCATTACATGGATTATGACAAGGATTTCCTATTTTTTTTTTCTTTTCTTATTCCATGGTGACATTTGAAGTAAAGTTCAGTGCCTGTCACTTTTTCATTTAAGGTCTTCGGGTCCTAATAGAGAGTTTTGGATTTTGCATTCATTTCTTTAGGAAACTCAGAGATTTCTACCTTTGTGAAAGGCTGATTTATTCTAAAACTTGGCAATGGGCTTCTCCTAGAAATTTCCAAACTTCTGCTAACTCCAATCTTTTGTTTAAGGACTTAAAGCCCTGAAGATGGTGTTTTTGCTCAGAGGAACAGTGTCTCTGACCTTTCTGTGATCCTTTAATGCCTGTAGTACATTACACCAGCTAGTGAGTTCTCTGTTAAATACGGTCATAAGTAGTAATATTTTGTCTTTTTAATTGGTGACTGTTGGCAAGCAGATTCCATTATGTGTTCTTAGCTTTTTGGCAATTGTCAAGCTAGCTTGGATTCTGATAATTGATTACTTTGTAGGAGCAATCCCTTGCTTTTGTAAGTTTTCTAGAGAAAAAAAAAAAAAAGATATACTCTAAAATCTGCACTGAATAAACAGTTGGAAGGAAAAAGCAAGCATTCAATTTTATAAATAAATATGTAGTTTGGGCTTTTCAGACTGATTCTGGCAATGTTCTTGGAGCAAGAGACCTTTTACTGTGTTTTGTACAGTCCCATAGACATCACTTTGACAGGAAATATATGGATTCTTCCTCACATTTGAAGTGTCATATCTATCATTAGATGTTGTCTGTATTATAGAGTCAGTTGTAGGTCAAATTAGTTTCTGGGCTCCTATTGTATCTTCACAGCTTGCTTCTGTGTTTGTTTTTGCCAAACTCTGATGATGCGTCCTTTATGGATAAAGGCATTTTAATAAAACTGTTAGCAGGAGGGAGTTTTGGCACCTGTATCAATTCTGGCAGCAGAGTGCATAAGTACTGATTGCTGTGATCAGACAGAGAAAGACCTGACTTCATTTCCATGTCAGTTATGGCTATAATTTCCCTCTATTGCAGTTTACTTTCATTTAGTTCTTGCTCAAGGGCCCTCCATGTGGAATGATTTCTGCTGGGTGAAAGGTCTTGCTACAGCTGAGAGGTCAATGTAATGCAGTGTGTTGATTGTAATGAATACTTGGTATTTTCTTTAGTCAGGATGCATGAATTAATCCATTTTAGGTCCTAACATAAAAGTAGAATGAAGATTGTTTGTACCTATGGCTTGCAAATGCATTCATGGAGACTTACTATCAGGTATGAGTAGTATGTCAACAGCTTGACTATGCAACCTCGTTATTTTTCTGGTTTCCCTTTCTATGAGAGCCTTTATGTGGTGTTATCAATGCCTGATGTAAATATAATCAAAGCTTTGCAGAGGGAATGGTTGTGTGTGTTTTGTTAAATTCTGAAAGAGTTTATTTAATTAAATGTGAGTATTTGGATTATATTATCATGGAGGAAAAAAGTGTTTGCTGTTTCTAACAAGAACACAACCTTGACTAGCAAGGGAGTGAAAATAAATCACTTCTCAATGGGAGAGAAATTAAATGATCTACAAGTTCTCTGTCTTCCCAAGAGGCGGAGAACAGGAAGATGAGGACAAGGCTATTCATTCCTTTTGTTTCTCTCTGTTGGTTCCCTATCTGCATAGGTAACAGATTCTCAGATTGTTTCCAGGTAAAAATCACTGCTTCTAATTTACATTCAGTTGTGTTATGAAAGAAGTAAAATAACTGACTGTCAGGGCAGGCTGCAGGTGGCCAATAGCTTTCTCATTGATGAAGTGCTGCTTATGTTGGGTAATACAGCTGGAGAGCACCCACCGTAGTGCTGAATATAGCACTTCTTGACATGACTGATGTGACCACCTCATGAAACAGTGTCTTTTTTTCCTTGTTTGGATTAAACAGCCTTAAAGAAAATCTATCTTGATATGTTGGAGTTAGTATGCTAAATGGGCACCATTCTGTAAATATTTATTTATTAAAATACACAAAGTGCTTCTTAAACAGGAAAGCAAACTTCACCAGCAATAAGTCTACTCCCATACCCAACCAACCTGGGACAAATCTATCATGATATAAATTATGGAAAACTGTTGACTTTGGAGTCGCGGTACATCTGCACACCATGATGGAATTTGTTCCATAGGATTTGCCATACTGAATTAGACTTCATATCAATCTACTGTACAGACTTGTCTCTGAACATAGCCAGCACCAGATGTTTCAGAGGGAAGCTGGAAAAAACCACCTGCTTCATGCAGAAATGAGGCCAATGTGTTCTTTATATTAGGTGCCCCCCTGAGCAACCATTAGGTATACGTTTAGGTCTGAAAACAGAAAGTGTAGTATTGTTTCACAAAATTTATGGCATCTCTAAGTATTTTTGCTGATTTTATAAATGCAATTTTGTGAATATTGTTCAACTATACATATATTTAAACTGCTTCAGATTCAGTCAGGCTTTCAGCTGTGGCAAGGTGATAAACCTGTATGTCTAGAGACGCCAAACTGGTGATCACAGATCCATGGCTTTACTAGAAGAGGACATGATGACTTTTGGAGCTCTTTTTAATGAGATCTCATACGTAGGAAAAGTGTTTCCATCTATTCATTTAATGTTTTATAATTGCTGTAACAAATGATGAATCATCCAGACTGTCAGAACTTTTTGTCAAGTGTATGTTTATGGTGAATGGAATTAATGTAATTTCAGTGAGACTATTATGTTTCAAAGTGCATTTCCTATGATTGTGGTTTAGGCCAGGCTGGGCTGTGTGCAGACATTAATTTCTGCACAGTAATTGGATCTATGTGATGAAGTTTGGATCTTTATTGTCTCTGTGAGAGACTGATTTTTATCACAGAGAACAATATGAAGTTACGGAAAAGAGATTGTCTCTACTTCCATTTTTGCTACTTGCCTGGGCAGCGGCTATCAGTGATTTACATGAATAGGGTGTTACATGTACTGGTTTGAGATGTGTCATCTTGGACTGAGACATTCCTGGGGAACCTCTGTGGATAAATATTCTGTTCTATTCGAAGTATCCCCAAAGACAGAGTCATGCTGCAGCCTTTTTGGGTGGAGGTGAATGAGCTTTATGAGAGCAGTATCTTCCAGGTTGTTTAAACTTTGTTGGCTAGAGGACTGTTGCAAGCTTTTGAACTTTCAGTGTTGAAGCACATCACTGGGTAAACTTTTGCATATGTTTAGTTCTGCTATTTCTGTTAGTTATCATTATTTCATAACAACTGCCCAACTCTGCTTTGCCTAACAAGAGATACATGCCTAACAGTTACATGGCAACATACAGAAAGTCAAACTGTGGGCTTCCAATATCAGCCTGATCAAGTGAAATCAGCTCTATAGGCTAAAATACCTGTACTTTAGCCTTTACAGAGCAGAAAAATATATGTTGATCACCCCAAAGGTAAAGATTCCTATTTATTACCGCAGAAACTTCAACAGACATAAAGAAAACAATAACAATTTCTTCCCCTCCCTCTTCTTCTTTCCTTTTATTTTCTTTTTTCTTTTTCTTTCTTTCTTTCTTTATTTTTTTTTTTTAATTTTTTCTTTGAGTGCTTGCAAACATCAGGAAAGTAAAGCCTGCTTTCCAGCTGTTTTGTTAAAAGATATGATTTAGGTCAATTTATGGTCTGTCAGGAAACACATCTTCCATTACATCTAGTTTGATTTTTTAAACTCACAACCTCTAGTTTTGTCCTTCAGTCTGTTATGATTAGAAAATCTTTCCTGATAAATATCAGGAAAGCTGTCTCCTGTTTCTCAAATCTCTCCTTAAAGCCATCTATTTTTAGGCGATATCCTCAAGAATTTTTGCAACATACTGGTTACTGAGGTAATGAGATTGCTAGGGGACAGAAAAATAGAGGATTGGGACCCTTACTTTACTTGTGATTTGCTGTATGTGTTCTTGTCTCGCAGATTGTAAGCAAGAAGACAAGTGTTAAACAAAGACAGATGAAACATTATAGGCAAATAGTTCTACTGATGTACAGTGATGGCAGAATATGTGTTGCTTCAGAGTAAAACATTTTGGAAACATGTAACAGATGTTGAGTTTTGACTCGGCGCAGATTTATCCCACATTGAATACTTCATTGTAATTTTTCTCTATAAGTAGAGGAGGATGAACTGTTTTGTGCTGATGAAGATTGAGAATTGTTTTTCTTTCAAGTTCACATTTTAGCTTGCATAGAAGATCTAAGCAAGATATTATAGACATGAATGACTTCCTATAAAGTCATAATCTTCTAGCAGAGAACTGAATAATCTTAATTATAATCTTCTGGAAGAAAAAATTGGTCCTTGAACATGCTGAAGGTTTGGTAGAAGGAAAAATCCTCTTCCAGCTCACAACTAATGAAAAGTAGAGTTGAGCTCTACTCATGGCTGGCAGCTTGACCTTCTGTTGGTGTGATCCATGATCCAAGCTGTTCACACACCATGTTACCCCTTCCAGGCAACAGGTGGCCTGGTGGGAGCTGACTGATTGACAATAAAAAGCCAAAAGTTTTCAGACCTGCAATATCTAATGCATTAACCTAAACCTGAAAAAGAGAGATCTTTCTTATTTATACAGTAGAGTTGAGGACATAAATACAGATTCAAACTTCCCCATCCTTCTTCTGCAAAATAAGTTTCATTTTTTTACACAGAAATGAGGGAAGTCATTCACTGCTGGCTTGGATTCAGTTTTCTTGTTATCAGACGAAAGTCGTGGCTACTATAAGAGAGCGGAGCAGAAATGTGTGGAAACATTATTAACTTTCAAATTAAGCGCAGTATTTGCAAGTTGCAATTGGGAGAAGAGGATTTTTAATTAGGAAACTTGACAAGGCTTAAATGAATTGTTTTTGTCCCAGTATAAACTGTGGCCTTGATAAATTTCTGTTATTGAAAAGCAAGTTAATTTCCCCTGTTCCATTCTTCTTTCAGTGACTGTTATACATCATAGGAACTAGTTTATGGGAGAAAGCACTGAATGGGAATTGATGATTATTTGGAGAATAGCTTAGCACAAAACTATTCACAGGAGTAAAGGAGGTTGGGATTTTGTTCCCCATTTAAACTCCACAAATGCTATTATCAGATGCTTCAGAAGCTGGAATCTCTTTTCCCCTACTTTAGTGGTATACAAGAATGTATAATAATTATAGTATACAAGAGTGTGTTTGTACTTCATTCCTATACCGCAGGCACACAGTAGTGAAGGTACCAGTTTTGTTCTCTGACATTTCACATATTAAAAATCCCACAGCATTACCACTCATTTCCCAATTCTAAATAGGTTAGGTCTTAAGCCTATGAAGAGAAGTGTTCTGTTGCAGTAGCAGGCAGATCCCACCAGTAAGTAGCTGCTTATCCCCACCCTTTGTGGTATGAGAGGCAATCACTCATCCAGAGCTGTCAGCAATGCCTGACCTTTTTCTAACAAAGTGAATCCAGTTACTCTGCATTTGCAGTGTAAACTGTTCATGTTCAGGTGGTTGCTTTGGCTACAACAGGTTAAGTAGCACATGAATTGCTAGATACGTACCCTGCACATACAAGACACAATCTGTTTCTTTCTTTTTTTCTATCTCATTCTGTTGCCATGATCACATTTTCACCCCTTCCTAAAAAAGCTTATGTTTCCCACCTAGAGACGTTGCTTCACATCCCAGAGATGAACTTCCAGGGTGAGTTCATCCAGGCAGAGCTATCACAGATCATCCACCTTTTTCTGTGCAAAAGCCTTCTGAACCAATGTCTTTTAAAGCCACCTGGATGGGTGGCCAGAAGGAAATGTTCTGTGAACTTGGTTAGAACTCTCACATCCATAGCATGTGGCAGTGTTTCTCCAGTGCAGGTGACAGTGATTTGGAAATGGCACTGCTACAGGAAAGATAGAGTGATTGAGAGGTTTGACCAGTTTGCAGGGAGACTCCTGCCCTAAAATTGATCATGGCTTTCACTCCAGGCTACGGAGAAGTGCTAGAAAATCTCCATCACAGATAACCCGGGAAGAACAGACCTTTTATGTGTTTTTTTTTTTCCACATGGTGCATATGTCAGACTTTGTCAACAGTCCCTAGTCAAGGGTGATTCTAATGGCTAACTGCAAGGGATCATAACAGGTTGCACAGTTATGTGAATTCTGCAAAATCTGTGGTCTTCTGGGTGCAAACAATTCTCAGAGAAGCCAATTATTTCAAAGGTAGAATTTGACCCCATGCTGTCATCTCCAGTAATCATGCAATTCAATTAAATTAAGGTGGGAAAGTCACTCAGACAATTTTGAAAAATCACACTTAAAATGATTAAATAGGAAGGAACGAACATTTATATTCATATGTAGGCATATGCGTACATATGCATAATACATGTCAAAAGATAGCATGCACAGTCATGCTACTAAGCATAATTCCATTTTACCTAGACTCTAGACTACACTCAACTCTGTGGCATGCAAGAGACTTCTGAGATTCTCCTTCTAGGAGGAAAAGCTTGTTTATTAAGGTCTCTAATTCTGGTGGACATGAGGGACTTTATTTATTTGTCTGCTCTTTCAATTTACATGCTTGTGTGTAAATACTGTAGATAAGGAAAGATCAAAGGAATCTGCCTTGCACTTGAAACAGAAGGTACAAAGTTCTGACGGAGATGCTTAATCCATCATTGATGCTGTTTTCCAAGTTATTCCTTGTTGCTCTGCTGTATGAGGCCTTACACAGGGCACTTGAAGCACAGAAGGAATATGCCCTGAATGCCATACAGATGAAAGGGGACAGCTGAAGGGAAAGTGCTGAAATAGCTGAGGATGGCGGGATCTGAAAATAGAAAGAAAATAATTGCTGCTGATGTGAATTTCCCAGCACTCTTGCAAGAATACATGGATAGAAGCCAAATAAGCTCAGAAAAGATCCTAGCTAACAACTGATTAATATTTAGCCTGTTCTCTTTCCCTCTTGTGCTGTTTAAAAAGCTGCACTTCTTTTGACATTCTCTAAGATACGTCTGAGGCAAAAAACCATATCACACTGTTCTTTACTTTTGTTCATAGCGCTACAGCAGCAGGTTTAAAAGGAGAATCATTTCTTCTATCAGACATCAGGGAAAATTTGGGATCACTGCTGAGAGCTTGGCAGTTACACAGTGCATGATTGATATGACACTGAGTAGGAGTGGGATAACTTTTAGGAGTGATCACCAGTTTTAGGAGCACTCTGAGCTGCATGCTGACTTTCAAAGCAGTGAGCTAGCAGCTGGTCAGCTTGACCCTGGTACACTGCAGGCCAGCCTGGTGTTCTGTCAGGCTGGGCATGGTGTGACACAGCAAAGTGTAGGACAGCAGCAGGAAGACTGCCAAGTCTGAAAAAGGATGTATGTGGCCATGTGAACAATTCCTTCCCCTGCCTTAACTCATCATGAAATGAATGTAATGTGACTGTGGAAGAGTCTGCAGTTGGCAGAGGTTTGGTAGTTCACTGGGAGAACTCCGTTATGAAGATGCATGGATTTTAATGTGAAAACAAAATACCAGAACATCCTGGATCTTCACTGTTTCCTCTCCCATCTGATGCAGGCCAGCCCTCAGCCACTCCAAATTTTGCTACACAGAATGATTGGAGGTAAAGCTGAGTTGTATTGATTTGATCTGGTTTCCTCATCCTGCGGGCCAATTGGATCAAGCGGTAAGCCTTTGTCATACAGAAGGTAAAAGGTTAAGGCTAGGTAAGGTTAGGCTGTAAGGTTAAGGTTAGGCTGTATAAAGAAAAGGGAGATTTTTGAGCCACAGCTTTACTTAATTTTATTGTAAAGACAAATCCTCTCTTACATTCAGTGCCATCTGACAAAGACTTGCACAGAAATGCATCTCTTATGCACAGGGACTACAGTGTAATCCCAGTTATCAATGAATCATAGAATCACAGAATTGTTTGGGACTTTAAAGCCCACCCAGCCCCAACCTCCTGCCATAGGCAGGGCTGCCACCCACCGGCTGCCCAGGGCCCCATCCCACCTGGCCTTGAGCACCTCCAGGGATGGGGCACCACAGCTTCTCTGGGCAGCTGTGCCAGGGCCTCACTGTCCTTTGAGTAAAGAATTTCTGCCTAATATCCTACCTAAATCTCCCCTCTTTTAATTTAAAGCCATTCCCCCCTGACCTTTATCAGATAATTATTGAAGAAGGAGCTTTGATTGGCAGGGTGTGAGGACACCTGGCCACCTTGCATTACACAGCTTTGGGACAAGGCTTCTAAAAAGAATGAAAGTTCAAGATTTTATCAGCAACAGTTTTCCTAGTGTCTTTTGACATCTGTGAGTTATTTGTATCGCCTCTCTGAGTTGGTGGGACTGGATCTTTGAAAGTAGTGTATGTACATTTAAGTTATGCTGTATTCAAACAAGTGTACACCCCACTTGTTAAGTTTATGAGATTGGCTTGGTAGTGCAGTAACTTGATAAATGCAGATTTAGTTCAGATCTAATTCTTATCTTCCCAGAACCTCAATCTAATTCCTGTCAGTATTTATACATACATATATATAACAGGTAGCTGCTATCTGCCTGTATCAGACGTGAGACACTTGTCTGCCCCCAAAATGTTAAAATGAGAAATATTAGCACTCAAACAAACATTTTAAGGTCTTAAAAGTTCAGTAAATTATACCACAGTAACTATGAGATATCCTAGTCTTAGAATTTCATGCAATTTAATCAACATCACATATTTTTTTGAATATAATATTTTATTTCCAAGCAGTCAATAATTATAATCTATTAGAGAACACAGATTTTCTTTGGTACTCATTTTGCTTTCACACTCCATAAAAGATTTAAGACATTCAAGTACCTCATTTTGACTCCATTAAACTTCTATTGCTTGTTTGACAGAGAATGCGTTTTTCTCTTATCAACGCTTATGATTGACTCCAAATCAACAGAATAGAGCTGGATGCCAAAGCCTCACAGCCTATTGTGAGCTTCAATTCTTTGTGCTTTGAAAGTGTATTTAACCTCCTTCAGAGTCAACAGTTAGCATCGCTAGCTTTCAGAAGGCAGTAACATGGGGACACGTGCTTTGTTCACCCTTTCTGAATATGTTAGGACATGTCAGAAGGAAAGTCAAATTACAGCTTCTGACAGATGCACTGGTCAGGGTCAGGGTATGCATTCCCGGGCATTCCACAGCAATGGCTGGTCTGCAGCCTTCCCCTTGATATTGGGGCGGAAGAAATATTGTCTGCTGACAGCAACAACTTAAGATGTGTCTTCGGGACATCCCACAAATGTGGCTTATTACAGCTTTGGTGGCTGTTTGCTCAAAGTCTTTGCCATATCTCGCATGTGAAGCTTCCTTCTAGTAGACTGAGAATGGGCTATCAGTGTGCTCCTATAAAAATACTGCATTTCTTGAGTTGTTAAGAGGAGAGCTCAAAAGAGATACTGTTAGATCTTTTGTCTTTTTTTTTTTTTTTTCCTTCTTGAACCCTGGATAGAGAGAAAAAGAAAAAGGTATTTTGCTCATACTGACTTCATACTGGCTTGAAACATATGCGGCCATGAATTTCACGAGCTTACTAATGTGACTGTCAAGTCCCTTACACAGAAATCATCATTTGCATTTTCCATTTAAGAACTTGATATTCTTTATAAACTTACTTGAATTCTGTAAAGAGAGCTGACAGTTTCTAAAGAGAAAAAAAGCCACATTATTATTATGTCACTTATAGAAATGCTAATGGCAGGATATGAAGGACAGCATAATTATAGTGTTGCTCTAGTGATTCTTTGGTTAAGGTTTTCTCAGTACTTTAATTACAAACTACTTATTTCAGCAGTTTAACTTTCTGAATTCTCAGTCAAACACCCTTTGTGTTCAATTCACTCTTTGTGGTGTTTGTTGGTGTAAAAAGAGCCTTCTGAAGGCAAAGTAGAAGTGCCCACTTTTTTGGAGAACAGCTGGACTAAAGAGAAAGAGTAAGGAAAGAACTGTTGTTTTATGCATAAGAATCAAACTGTTGTTGAGAATTAGATGAACTGGAGTAAACAGGAAGGAGAAAACCCTCATAAGAGAGGCTGGGAGAGAGTTAGGCATATGTCAGGCCAATTTGACAGGACAAATTCGAAAAGCAGCACAATAAGTAAATGAATTCAGATGAGGTTAAAGCACAGTAAAAATAGAGAAGCCTGTACCTCTCTAGCCAGCATCTTAGAAACCTGCCACCTCAACATACCTGAACATGGGAAAGGAACTTGAAAAGAAGTAAAGAACAAAACCTTTGAAAGAGCATCAACTTATATGTTTGTCCAGCAGGCATAGTTTTCTGTTTCCTACAAAATGGCTTTTCAGTTGTTGAATCCATTCTTGAAGCTTTGGTCCATTGGTTCTGTTGGGATTTATGTGCAATGCTTTTAAGCTCATGTCTATGTGAATTTCAGAATGAGAGCAGTCTTAAGTTTGGAACCAGTTCCTTTCCTGAGGCAAGGCCAAGGGACGAGTAGTTCTGTTGAACTCTTCAAGGGACAGATGGAGGGGCAGATCACATCATTTGAACAGCGCTGCAAACTTCTCAAAATCGTAAAGCACAAATCCTATGATGAACAAGGCTCCTTTCTTCAGAGAACTGCAATTTGACAAACCTCATCTATAAACCTCACAGACCTCATTAGGAGCTTGTAATCCTGTGTTTGTTTATTTACAGTAATAAGTGTATGCTGACAGTTTTGTCTAAAAAGCTGCTGCTGCTTGTCCTTGGTGGGGAAAGGCAAGAAGGACAGTTTTAACTTGTTGTGTTGTGATTCATTTCAAATTGGTGGCGTGAAAGTTGGGGGGTGAGCACAAAGAGGAGAGCACACATCATGTGCGGTTGAGGAACAATTTGCAATAGTTTGTAACAGTGAGAATTACCTTGATTTCTTCTTGACATTTTCTGTCCCTTTCTTCCCTCCTCCCCTTACATCAAGCAAAGGTTTTTGGCAAGTTCACAATAACATACTGTCCTTGCACATTGCCAAGGGAGGTAAAATTGGGCTTACTCTGAGAAGCCACAAAGTTCAAGGGGAGCCTGGATCTGCATCAGCTTTGGTAACAAGAATTTTTGCAGGACTGTAGTACAGCTGGGTTTGGTTTTGTTTTGTTATTCTTGATTCTACTGCTGTGAGAGATGTGGTGGAAACGGGAACATATTTGCATGTCTGTATGTGGGGAAATAACCAGCTTAACAAAGATTTATGAGGTAAATTATGATGTTTGTTAAATACCCAGGCGGAAAATCAGAAACTCTAGACACGGTGAGCAGGGAGGGCATCAGTAAGAAGCTGTGATTCAGACAAATAGAAAGCCTCAAAAGTTAATTTAAAATGAAATAGTGCTCTGTTTCATGAATAACAATAAGGTATTTTGTGGTGCCTCTCCACCTCTGTCTGATGCTGACTCTTGCATTCTCCATTTTTTGTTCTTTTTTTTTCCTGGTATAGGAGGTTCATGGGTTGCTTAATGAGAGACAATACCTACTGAATCTATAAAGATTCTGCAACAAAGTTTTGCAGCATAATTGATTTCAGGTTAGGAATCAGTTGTCTTGGGGAAGAAGACTGAGGGTGGAACTGGGACTTGTAACATGTTTCATCACTTAGCCTGTACTATAGTGTGCAAAAGGGCAGCATCTCATCTCATCTTGTCTCACCTCTTCTCTCTTCTTTCGGCAAAGGAAGAAGAGCTGCTGGCTAATGTAGGCAGCTCACACCAGCTCCTCCAGCTGCTGGGGTAGGAAAGCTGATCTGCAACCACTGTCCCATGCTTTGTTCCCTGATATCAGTGATGTCAGGACTGGGTATGCGACATTTCAATTAAACAGAATATTAAAAAAAAAAAAAAGCAAGCAACTAAGTGCCACTGCAGGTGAGAGCTGTTACTGGTCCAGACAGCTAGAACTGCTGGATTTCTGGCTCTATGGCTGTGAATTGAAGACAGGGTGCTTAGCACATACGGAGTTACCCACAAGTTTAGACTACGTGGGTAGTAAATGGGAGCTTGCTGCTGTATTATGTGTGCAGTGTGTTTTCTCCACGGTACCTACTTTTACCTAATCTTAGGTATTAAATTACACTGACATCACTTAACAGGACCTTTTTAGAAGACAGAATGGAATGGCAATTTGGTGTAATGCAGATGAATCTCCTAAAGTTGTTTTCTTTTTATTGCTTTATTCTCCTGGGAAATGTCCAGCATAAGTAAATAAAACCAAAGTGGTTTTCATTTGATGAAACCATGATTTTTGCCCACTCTGCTATACTTCAAAGTGGGATATTTGAAATTCTCTAACAAAACAGTTTAATTAGAAGTTAAAAAAAAAATATATATATATATATATATATTTTAAAGCTTAGACATACAGAATTAAGTGCCCAAACCTTCATTTTTATACTGTTATCAAGTTTCTTAATCTACAGTGGTTTTAGGCACTAGTGGAGCAGATTTTCTGTTACTGGCTAAGAAGAAAGGCAGAGTATTTTTCTCCTCACAGGTGAAGGTGGAAGTGTTACAATACAAGCTGCCATAAAATAGACGAGAGTAGAGACAAATGCAGTATTTGAGAGAGAAGGAAAGGCATTACAAAAAAGACCTGTACCACCTAGTGATGTGTTTGTTCAGCACAGCTTTTAGAAAGAGCACTAATGGCCCATTTTATCTATCACCCAAAAGTCAATGAAAAACGCCCATTGACTTAAACAGGGATTGGATCAAGTGCCCAGCTTTTAGGAATAATCAGACTGAGTATGGCAAAATTCTCTTCAGACTGAATGCTGCTCCCTCCATTATGTGCCCTGGCTTGCAACAAACAATCCCCCTTTTCTGCCCACACAAACGCAAGTGGTAGCGCTGTTCCTCCCAGTTCAACTTGCAGAGGCTGAAGCTTTTTAGACCAGACAAGCAATCCAGACCAAGCAAATGCAGGTGGATGGGAAAACCACATTTAAAATGTCTTTGTTGCAAATATTCTTTCCTCGATGTCTAGAACACAGCTGATGGGTTAGGAGATCTTTTGACTTCTGAAGGTATGTTTTCTCTCTCCTTTCGCTCAGGCCACTATGTTATTTGGCAGAAGGAACAAGGTAATCCACGCTTCCCAAGGAATCTCTTTTATGATGAGTATTTTGGCAAGGAGAGTGACCGCTATTCAGTCCAGTGCAGTGCACCCTCACTTAGGTTTTCTTCCTAAACTGTTCGTGGCTTGATTTTGTTTTTTTGTAGTAGGACTACCATAATTTTCTTTGCTACTGTCATCCAGCATGTTTTGTGAAAACTACACCGTAGGGAAACTCTCAGGAGTATGCTTTATCATGAGAGAGACCAATCCAGAAATCTTAAAAGCTGGTGGATAATAAATACGATGGTGGCTGGGAACATAGCTGGATTGCCCCCATTCTGCTGTAACAACAGCATCAGCAACAAGGACAATAATAATAGAGAAGCCCTAATGCAAATTGTTGCCTCTTATCTAAATGCACAGATGAAATTAAAAAGTGTAAGCTGGTTCTAGAAGACATGAATTAAGGCACAGGACTCATAGCTTAACATCTGCTTTGTAATTTAGTAGAGATACCACTTCACGTGGACAGAACCATCTGACACTGAAGAAAATGTAACTTAGTAAAAGTGCATAAAGGAGCTGCCTGGACTTTGACTGTTATGAGGTTTAGTTTTTCTCTGTGATATGATCCCTCCCTCAGGTGTTGCTGCCCACTGATTGCCTTTTGAGAGCATGAGTATTTTATCAGAGTTTATTCATAGCCGTTCAGCTCTACTTATCCATCTTCCTTGTTTTAAACTTACCTCTTCCTTAAAAATAAAACCTCCTTAAAAATAAAACCTCATGACAATGATTTGGTGAAGCAAACTAGTAGCAGAATGAACAGATCACAGATTCATAGTATGATATAGGTTATAAGGGATCTCTGCAGCTCACTTGGTCCAAAAGCAGAGACATCTGGTCCAGAGCTGCCTTTTCTTTCTCTCTGTAGGAAATAGAGTCCGATGGATCACTAGGAATGTCTGTTTGGACTCTGAATACCTCACAGTTGAAATCCAGAAGGAAAAATAAGGTGTATGATTTAGAAAAAAATAGTTTAGAGTCTGCCCATATAAAAACTTAAAAGATTATTCTCTGTGCAAAATATAGTGGCAGAAATTATCCTTATGCTTGCTAGGGGAAAGACAGTTAGGATCATCTTTCTTTTTTTCTTCTTTTTTTCCATGTTGGAAAGCTTGATGCACAATGAGTTATTTATACTGACAGATTAAGCAAATAAGCTGACCATAGTTCCCCAGCTTGGAGATCAGTTACTGCAAATAAGCAAAGAACTGAAAAGCGTATAAGCAAAATCTGTAAATACAGAAAATCCTCGTGAACTGTTCTGCAAAGGCTCGTGGTAAAAGAAACTAGCACAGTTGTGTTCGGAGGTGAACTCAATGGTAAACAGACCAAAGTAACATTTTTTTTTTAATCAGTTTGCACCAAGGACCCCAGAACTCTTTGTTCTCAAATAAAAGATGAATAAATCCTGGCCACCTCTCAGAAGTCAGCATGGAATGGCACGGTTGTTGCTGGCAACGTTACACAGGATCATGAAATGAGACAGAGAATATCATCATGATCTGAAAACAGTATCATATTAAGACAGGCAGGATGTTATTACAAGCTATGCAGTTTGGCCAGCAGGTTTGGCTTACTTCAGCCAGTTCTGTGGTGGGTTCTTGGCAAACACTCATACTTCTGTTTTAAGTATCACCTGTGCTAGTGACTTTCCAGCCACCCTTAGCTCTGCCTGTACTGCTCTATTCCCAGGCAGAAACAGGTTTTCCTCATGGCTTTCTGAGGCACAAGGATGGAAAAAGCCTTTGAAACAAAATGAAATCATTGCTGTTTTTATCACCAAATCCTGCATGGCACAGCTCTGATGTTTGGCTCCCTTGAGTTATCAAAACTTCCCCAAGCCTAGCACAGCTGCCCAACGGAGTCCTGCAGCTACCTGGAGTCTCCTGAAATAGCGTAGAGTTGTTCTCATGGCTGGCAATTCTGAGGAGAGCAGCCTGCACTTGAAAATGTTATGTACTGGAACAAGATCTTAAAATCACTTCTGTTGAGTCTTGTGCTGTGCCCCCTCTTCTCTTTCAGACAGAGGTGTGCCAAGCTCTTAGGAACAAGTATCATTTCTTAATCTATTTTATAAGAGCTTCCTTTGATGTTCCTCTTTATGCTCTGTAGCATGAAATTAAAGAGAAACACTATTGTTGAGAAAAGAAACGCTTTTTGTTAAGAAAAGAGCTAGCATTAACAGAATAATTATGTATAGATAAGTTAGAAATAAAATCAATTAACTTGTTTACAGGTGATGAGTGGAAAAGAAATGTCTTTATCTGCCTTCTCCATTTTGTATGTTCCTAGAGGGATTTAAAAAATATTAACTGTGGGTCCAGTGGCAGCTTTGGAGGGGGTCTTTGCCACCATCTATTGGTGAAATGGTAGAAAAGACAGAAGGAGGTGACCTTACAGTGTTCTCTACAGTTAAATGGAGCAAGCTTTTGTTCCACTGTGAGGTTTCGGAACATTTTTTTTCTTCTTGCTGTAGGACTGAGGGTAACAGGACAGAACTTTTCTTCTCTTAGTGAAGAGATGTCATATCCAAACCTTAACAGTTGGCCAGTGATCCTGCATACCTCTCAGTGGTGAGGAAGTCATGAAGAAGAATATACTTCTAATGTCAAGTCTCTTGTCAATTTATTTCTTCCATGCTTCTGGTAAAAAAAAAAAAAAGTAAGGCCTATTTTCTTTGCTTGTTTCAAGAAAAATTTCACTGATGTTTGAATCGAGCCTCATGCTGCTGACAAAACTTGGAAGAGTGCTGTAATTGCTTGCATTTCTGCAGAATCTGGTGATGGGGGCATCTATGAAATGACATTCATTGTAAGTAGAATGTAGGCAGAGTCAACCTATGCCCTGAAAGACAGGCAAGGAGGGAAATGAAGGGAGAAAGTGCCAGCTATTGAGAAAAAAAAGTAAAATTTTAAGTATAAGAAATGAGTCTGTTTTATTGGATTCATCACCACTGCTTGCAGATGCAAATTCCTCCTGAGTAAAGCTTTTGTACTGTAGGTTCGAAAATGAATTCAGGTAGAGCCAGTGACAGCAGTGAATGAGTGTACAGACAGTTTAAAGAGATTGCTTAGTTTTCAAATCAACAAATTGCTGTGGTTCTACTTAATCCATCAAAAAAGGAAAAGAGAACAATCTGGCAGACGAGCAGGAAGGTATGATGGTAAAGGACATAATGGTCCAGCTATTTTAGGACCCATCTACACTATGAAACTTATGGCATTCAAACAGTTGTTGAACGTGTTTGAGGAACAGCTGTGTTATTGCTAAAGTGTGAAGACTGAAGTGTGTATAGACCTGTAGGGGTGCTCAAGAACAGTTTTGAGTGAGCTATTCAGCTGAAAACCCGGTTCTTACTCAATTTCACTGTGTGTGAAGAGGGTCTAGCAGAGTCAAATGACTTGATGAACATTCCCTGTATTTCAATGAAAGTAGAAGGAATTATGTGTGATAACTTTGATAGCTGTATCAATCTTCCTTAAATAAGAGTAAATAACATAGATCAAAAGTGTGCTTTTAGTGTTCATTCACAGATACTCTGGTCATTGTTTAGGTATCTCTGCTCCATGAATAAGACAATTTTTCTACCTCCTTCCTTCTTTTCTCTTGATGGGGCTAAAATTTTGCTTATTCTTCAAGACTGGATCTCCCACAGAGAAATAAATTGAGAACAAAGAAATGCGTCTCATTGCAAGATGATATGAGAAAGATTTTCAAAGTCAATGTGAGATAACCTTTATTCTCTTAGAAAAGATTTTCTTCATAGTTTAACCCACTTATCAAAGCATCCCTGCCAAGCCTGGCCTGCATAATGTGTTCAAAGTCAGTATGTATTAATCATTTTTTGGATGAGTAACTGAAGCAGAAAGATGAATAACTTTGCAGCAATTTTAGTATGTTCTTCATTGGCTCGTTTGTCTGTTTACAATCGTATACATATGCAGATGTGAATTGTCTGTGGTGGTAAAGTGACGGCAGCTCAGGTCTCTGGGAATGCAAGTGGTTTTGGAACAATTTTCTGGAGTACTGACTTAAATGATCTATACTTTTCCTCTTGTCTCCAAATGATGTCATCTCTCCTCTGTTATTCTGAAAATCAATTTCTTTCTGTTATTAGATTATTGGCAATTTCTGAAAATATCTGCTAAAGTAAAGTTGATAATTGCACAGTGCTGAAACACAGAAATGTAGCATAGAACTGGGAGCTATTCTGTAGCTACTTCTTGTAATTAGGGTTGTTTTTGTGTATGTGGATAGCACAGTTGCTTGCACTAATTGTGTGCAGGCTTTTTTACACATTTTATACTTGCTATGTGAATATATGTTCAATTTGCATAAACAGTAATACATTTGCATATACAAATAAGGATTCAGAGTCTATACAGAAGCTGAACTTTGGTTTATGAAGATCTGAGCAAGCATTCCACCTCTGCTTAGTCTGTACCGAGAGTCAAAATGCCACTGGAATGTAATCCTGAATCATATTCCTTGCACTTAGACCTGTGCAGTCCAGGACAGTATATATATGTAGATAGCTTGGAAACGAATGCTTCCAGTTTAGTTCTGTGTAACTACAACAGTTACAAAGAGCACAATAACGCTATTTGATAGATCATATTCTCAGCTACAGCACATTATATTTCAATGTAGTCACTGCTATCAGATATGCCTTTCTGCCTGCGATGGACAAGAACCTGCATGCCATGACTGTAAAAATCTGCAATACTCTCTGTAACATGGCTTGTCATTCACATTACAGTCACCATTGCTGAAATGCACCATCCACTGCCTCACTGTGCTCACCTCCACTGCTTGGTCTCCATGTTCAGCAAGTGTTGATGAATGTCAGTGGATGCCTTGTTTTCTGCATGGAGGAATTCAGTTCCACACCTTTACTTCATACACACTTCCATGTCAGACACCATTGTGTCAGACTGCCCCTCTGCTGCCATCTGTCACACCACAACAATGTGTAATATAATACTAGTGGGAGGGGAAGGTGCAACCTCTATAGCCATACAGCCACCATTCACCTGTGATGTTGTGGGCCAACACCATAAAATGTGAGGCTTTATTTCCAGAGCAACCCTTGTACCTGTTATTCTTTTTAGTGATTTGAGGTGCCTTTAAATTCATTATGATTTAACAAAAACGCAGTTCTTATTCCTGAAAACCAACAGATGACAGAGAAAGAAAATAAAAGAAAGGAACTATCTGTCAAGGGGTGTGGGAAGAGGGAAACAAGCAATGTATATATTGAAAAATACGACAGATTAAAAATGTATACTTTCAAGAACATATGTGGTTGCAGCATTAACACTTATAATAACTCTGCTCCTTTTACTTTACCATCCTCCATCCTCTTTGTGCTATCATACCTTTTCCCAGTTTTAATACTGTGATGAAGAAAGCAGTTAGTGGCTTATCACGTAGGGCAGACATAAAGAATGTGCTTGCTTTGTACTGGAGAATCGCAGGTGTTTCATTTCAGTTTTTTCACAGATCCTGTTTGCTTTCCTTCTGGGAAGGGCAAAGAATTTAACATTTCCTGGCCATAGTAGCCCTCTGGATTTACTGTGCTGAAAATTACCTAGTGTAGGTAGGCACATTTGGTTTGGAAAAAGAAATCAGGCTAAAGCATGGGATACTTGTCTATAGTAGGCCCTGTCACAGAGGATCCCATGGGAAGACAAAACAGTGCATAAATAAATTAAATTTGACCTTTTATGATTTAAATTATAAAATGCATAATTTTAGTAGTATTTCTGTAATCACTGAAATTACTCTGGGTTTATTGTGCCTTAATCTGGGGGACTTCTTGGCTTTCCTACACTTCAGCACGTCACTGTTACGAACATTCACTGTGGTGCCTGATGGTTCCTATTGCAGACAAAACTCTAAAATAATGCTGTATGGATACTTCAGTTTGTTTTTGTTGTCTTAAAAAATTACATTTTTGGCAAAATACTTGAAAATAGGATATTTAATTCAAGTCAGTTATATTTTGAAACCAAAAATGTCTGCATATTGGCTCATAATTTCCTTCCTTTACAATGGGGCTATGACAGCCTCATCTCATAAGAAAGAAGATCTTTAGTGATGGAAGATGAAATCCAGCTAAAGTGCAGGAAAGAATGGGAGCATTTAGCAACCAGTCTATGATTTCTGTGAGTCTTTGTAATAAAACATCCAAATAAAATACTTCTGGTTTTTCATACATAAATGAAAAATAGAGACCTTTCCAGCTTTGTGATCATTGTTTTATTTTGCCCATTAAGTAAATCTTTTCTAACATGGGAAAATGTTTTGTAAAAATGCAGTGTAGCTTCTAAAAAATAGATCAGCATCACAAAAACTGTATTTAGAAGTTGGAAGTGTTAGTAGGAACAATATGTGAAATCCTTTTCCTAGCAAAAGCTCCATAGGTTTTGTTGGTTTCTGAGGAACTCCAAAACATTGTTCATTCTTGTTGGTGGGATGTCCTGCCAACATCCATGCTCCTCTAATGACGTGAAATCAATCTGAATCATCTTTGTCTGATACCACTTCTTTGAAAAAGTATATTTGTATTTGGATATATGCAGGAGGCAATATTAAAATTAGACACAATCTAAAACTTAGCAGTATATTAATTCATTAAAGTTCACTTAAGACATGTAATTGGCAAGAATGCTTAGAGTAATCACAGCAGGAAACAAAATCAAAATAAGATTCTAAAGTGGAGATGCTTTTCTGACCAACAAGGGAAAGATTAGAAAACAAACTTCTCTATTTCATATAATAAATTTAAATTAATCAAGTGTTTTTAATTCAGAAAGCTTTCTTCCTGTTACACGCTGCTTTGTTCTCATGAGGCTCCTCCACATTGTAGCTCCCGACAGTTCTGGCCTTGACGTTTCTAATAGTGCTTTCAATAACTTCTGAAAATTTCTACAACAGAGGATTTATGTGATGAGTTAATCAAAGCAGGCTGTACAGCGATGTGTTTTTATCACAAATAAATATCTACATTTCATTACTGAAGTAGATAAAATATTTAATGGACTGCAGTGACCTTCTGCCTAGTGTTTCTTTGCTACTATTTTTTTTTTTCACTTCAGAAATGTATGCGCAGGCTATAAATTCGGATTTTTTCCTAATCTTGCATCTGATTGCCTAAACCTCCCATCTGTGGCTTTGTTTCAGAAGCACTTGCTTTGATAAAATAGATACTGCAGTGATTCAGCACAAATGAATTTTTAATGCAGGCATTTTCTGTGGGGCTACTGGCACTAAGCTCACATGAAAAGCACATTCCTGGCAAAACTGTCATAATCCAATGAAACCAAGACTGTAGCTGATGTGGAATGATGTCTGATGAATAACAAAAGCTCATTTTAAGGTATGGCTTACTTGGAGAATGGTCTCTCCCTATCCAAGCTGGGCAGCTGCAGCCTCTGAGACACAAACTCGAATTACTTTCACAGCCAGCTGGTTCAGGGGGTCTCCCACTCTATGAATGTTGCAGAATTACACAGGAAAGAGAGTAGCACGCTAAATACACCAGCCTCTAAAATAACAGCTGTTGTCCCTCTTTCTCCTCCCTACGCTGTCTGATTTATCTGTAGTACTCTTGAGTATTCACTGTGACTGGGATGCTACGACCCACAGGCGTTTATCTCCAGTGAAGTGAAACAGGAGCTCTTCTTTGATTAACAGAAAAGAACTAGTCTGTACTGTAACCAATAAAGCAGTGTAACCATATGACTTCAGAAGTGCTTCTTAGGTTACAACAGTATTTGCCTTGTTTCTTCCCTAAGCTCTCCTGGTATTATGGAAACAAGGAGAAGAGAAATAACTGAAAAACAAAAAGAAACGCTGCCTTGTGTTTGCCCTGGGGAGCTATTTTTCAAGGCTTGGCACCAGTGATAAAAACTGCAAATAAAGGTCATCAGCAGTGTAGCAAGAAATGCCCTTCAGCATTGGATTTCCTAAACATGCCCGCAGGTCCACAAGGATCGTTGTTACAGTGGAATTTTTACTATCTCCTCAGTTCAGCAGCTTTCCCCAAACAAATCTTGTGGCCAACTTCACACATACTTAACTGGACAAACAAGGAGGAGTGTCCTTAGGCAAGGTTTAAGGCCACAGTGTTGCCTGCTGAGATGGAAGAAAATGTTTCAAATAAAACAAAACAAAACAAAAATCCAGATCTGAAATGTGTGTGCTCTGGGCAGACTCCCATCAGTGTCATTTCCCATTTCTTTTCACTATTTCATCTTCAACTGTGAGTCAGTAGTGCTCTCCCTCTTCTCTTTAGGAACTTAACCTCCTTCTCTTTCCTTTCTGAAAGCTTCAGCGTCTTTAATCACCTGTGGTCTTTGTCTCTGAGAACTGGTGTTTGGAATAAAAATTGGAAGGCTTAATGGCTTTTACTGAGTGCAAGCTTTGAGGGGCCATCCTGATGGCTTGTTACCCCTGTCCAGAGTGCTCTTGAGAATTTAAATCTTAAAATCTTGCTGGAGCTATTAATGTCATGTATTCAACGTTTGGAAGAAATGAATTACACATCTAATCTTTAGCTTGTGGTCTGTAGTATATTAGCAGCTTTCAAAACATATTGCACATCACACTTTAATGATCACAGATACTATGGAAAGGTACCTACATGCATGACCCACAATTGCCACTCATGTTTGTGGTCTGCGTCGTGCAATCCATCTTCCACACATTAATAAGAGCTTCTGTTTACATTTCCTCCAGGAAAGGTCCTGTTTTCTTCCTTCAGAGAATAGCACCTTCCTCTAGCCAGGGTCTTCTGCAGTGCCCCATCAGTAGAGCAGCTCAGTGGAACTGAGTGTACCACCTTTGTTTGCAGTTAAGTTACACCCTTATGCAGACAGCATTGCCCATTTCTGAGACCTGCTGGTTTCTGCCTTCAAGCCAGTAGTGAAAGAGGATTTAAAACACATTTCAATACCAGCACCTGTATTAATTAAGATACTATTGCATTTCCCCTGAAATTCTAGCCCTTATAGGGACTTTTCCCTTGCTGTACAAATTGCAAAACCTCATAGCACAGCATAATACCTTCCTTTGTCCTTCTGTTCACTCTTAGCACTACAATTTTAGGAGTTAAATTAATCAGGGAATTCATTTTATGCTGATTTTGTATAGAAAACCCCAGTAATTGCCTAATTGCTTAATAAAGTCTTAATATTTGTGTATGTAGCACTGGATCTAACTAAATATTTGAACTGGGGGATTTGTAAGTGATTTTAGCCTCTTGAGAAGTGCAATATTCACTCAGGTATATGCTGGTTTAAGAGTTTTCTTTTGCATGCTAGACATTTAAATACTACTTGAAGAAGCTTGGGTTTGGCATGAGAAGGAGCACCTACAATTAACTTGGAAATTGTAAATTAGATTTTTGGATAATAAAATCTTGAAGGCTGATATTATGTTCGCTTTAAGGTATATGCTTGTTCTTTCAAAACAGTGTAGGTTGGGAATTTGAAGCATGCCAGCAATTTCCACACAAACTCTTTATGTGGCTACTCTTAATCCCAGCAGAGGGTCTTTGTGAAATTGCCTCAGACCAGCCCAGAAGCCAGATTAGTGTAGGCCATCGCTAGGCTTCCTTAGTGAGGAATTAAAATATGTATAAAGGAGAGTGACCATGGAATGTGGAGAAACTCACCAGGCCATTTTCTCACATGGATGCATGTTGACACAGTGGAGTCCTTATAATGACTGAAGCTTTTCTGTGCTTTTGCATCGAATAAGCATTTATGACTAACAGCACTGCAGACTATTGATTTGCTTAAACTGTTCACACTTGCATACCTTTTTTGAAACACAACATATATCTCTTCAGGGTACCATTCCTCCTGGTAGCAAGCTGTCACTCCCTAGGTTTTGTGCTGTTGTGAGATGAATGCTTAGAAAGCAGGATGCACTTGATTTTATTCATAAAGCATTGCGCATGTGATAGAACATCCTGGCTCTATCTAATTAAGCAATAATTCACCACGGGCAACAGTGTCTTTCAGAGTGGTTATTGTCTGTCTCAGCTGGATTGCTGAAAGGCAGAAGGCTGTGGGCTACACAACTGGAAGAGCGGTAATCATCTGGGAATTTATTTTCAAGGATGCTTTACTAATGTGAAGTAAATAGTTTTGTCCTGTCTTAGGTTTTGGTTGCTTGTGGAGTGTTTATGTTATACACTGAAAGCAATGCCTGACTTTGTTCTAATGACATGAGATAGAGTCATGACAGGTGATCACAATCATTTCCTGCTATCGGTGTGTTACCTGAGTGAGATTGATTGGCCCTTCTTAATCTGTTAGCAAGGTTACTGGAGATAGGCTTTGCTAGAGGATATAGAAGAGCAACCATCAGGTCAGGTATAGGGCTTTCTTGCTTTCTGTTTGGGTTTTGTTGAATGTAACTTCAAAATCAAATGAAAGAATGGAGGGTAGACTGAGTACAGAACAGAAGCATACAGCCTGTGGAAGAGGTGAGAAAAGGGCATGCTGAACAGTCTGTGAACAGAACTGAAAGAAATTTCTTTGTCAGAACTGCGAAAGAAAAAGGAGGGGCAGGAGGTGGTTAGCATCATTAAAGAACCATGGAACAGGAAGTTAAAGGAAATATGGAGGTAAGAGATGCTGAAAGATCAGAAACATTGTTGATAGTTTTGCATATTTGAGGACCTAGAAACGTAGTGCAAGAAGAGGCTCAGAAGCTCTGCTGAGTTACCTGAAGTCACGGGCAGGAAGCAGGCTGGTGGGCTACTTCAGAGGTCTGTTCTGTAGTCCTTATCTTACAGTAGAAGGTCATAGTACAGTAAAGGCCATAGAGCAGACTAAACGAGGAAGATGAGAGAAATTCTTAAGACAGAAGAAGGTGATGAAGAAAGACCTTCTTACAAAGCACCTTCTGTGTCATTGAGGACTCAAATCGAGATTTGATTTTTGTTTGTTTATCTCCCTGTGAGCTCATAGCCATGCCATTACAGCTTTTAAGGCAGTAGGTTTGTTTTTTTTTTCCCCTTCCCTTCAAATAGTGCATGGACAACTTGATTGAAGATCTTTCTCTATATTGCCAAGCCCAGTCCCTCTGTAAACAAAGGTTCTGTGGTCTTTCAGTTCTGACAAGTTAAACAGCAAGGAAATCCTCTTTCCTTTGTGTCTTGAGTCTATATTATATTAAAACCTGAAGAAAAGAAAACCCAACCATATAACTTCTGAGCTGTTTAATGTTGCCATTTCCTATCTGTCTCTTTTCTCTCTTAACTAGATCTTACCAGATTTCATGTGAATTTCCAGGCCGTGTTATGATGTCTGGAAATATCTCATGTATATTGTTTGAAAATATGCTCAAATAACCATTATGGGGGAGAAACTGCTTTGTGAATTATGTATCTGTAATGGCACTTCAAAGAGGTTCTCTCCTTTATCCTTGTTCTTTTTTCTTCCTGTGGAGAAGCTAAATATATCTAACACAGAATGTTTAGAAATTGTCATTAATCATGATTTTCTTCTTTTTTCTCTCCATCCATAAACAAAGAAGGTAAGGTGGAGAGTAGGAAGGAACTTGATAATTATGGAGATGAATGCAAGTGATAGATAATGCACTAAATACAGCAGTATTTTGTTGTGCTCTGCTGCTGACCACATTTTTTTGTTTGTTTGTTTGTTGTATCTGTCTCTTGGGTTGTATCATGATTAAGATATAAGATTTTATTTCTGTATTCATCATGGAGTTTGGCTTTTATGATCAGTGTATTTTGCTTATGGAGTGCGCGAGGCTTTTATTCTGTTGCTGTAATATCTGGCTATCAGAAAAGGCAACTATTTCTGAATGAATAGAAAACCTCTACCATCATCTTCTGCGTGTGTGTGGAAGATAGTGGTTTTTATTGTCGTAACTGTACCTTAAAACAGAAAGGAAGTCTTTCCAGTTCTAAACTTAGTTCTTGTTTTTCACCTGCTTTGCTGTTCTGAAAGTTTAACAGTCTTAGAGAAAGGTAACCATGCATCTGCTTCTCTTCCAGCCTTATTCCAACGTTCTAGTGTTAAGCACCTAGGTGAATCTATTCAAACTTGCCATAGAGGTCACTCTCATTCATTGGGATTGCGTCATTATGGCTTTATTACTGTGGCAACTGGATTTAATCTAAAAGGGTCTAGTCAAAATGTGGATCAGTTGCGTCAGTTCTTTTCAAGTGCCTAGGCAGACTGTAATGTGAAAAGAATCACTGTACAGTTTTAGCTACCTAGTGATGAGGGACCACCAAAGCCTTGTGATTATATGTGCTTAGAGGCATTCTACTACTGGCTGATTTTTATTATTTTTTTTTAAACTGGTAAAAAAGTATAGGTAGCATAGCTTCTCCCCAGTCAGTGGCTGAGTGGGTCATATACTTGCTCTGAAGCTGTGAACCATGTCATTAGTTGTGCTTTGAGCATCAGCTCATTGGCTTCATGATATAGACAAAGGAATGCAGGCTAGGACCAACATGAAACAAGAAACTACTGTGATGAATGGATTTGAGCTAACTAGGCTAGGACTAAGTATAATTTGTGTAGGAGGAGCTCAAATGAATTGAGGCACTGTGTAGCAGAGTATAAGCTTGAATCGTGCTTGTTCAGATGATGGTTAAAACCTGCCTTGTCCTGCTATCTTTTTTTTCTTCCCTGTGAGGTGCTTTAGTGAGATGGCAATTATGCGCAAAGACCCACAGAGATATTTCTCCTCCTGGGACAAAATGGCCTCAGTGCCATTTCCAGTTTTCCTGAGCTTTGCTTTAGAATCTCCATCTTTCCTTTTGGAGGTCAGGCAGGCCATTGGAATGGATTTGGTTATCCTGTCTCAAGCTGCTGTTCTCTCCCCCAGTTACATAGTTCCAGTATGAAGTGTCTGGGTTCTAGCTGTGCTCAGTTCTGCTTGCTGGTGTTGGTGGAGACGGAAGGTGGGGAGAGTGGCAGCCCTCTCCTCAGAGAGCTGGAACAGTGAGAGGTGTGGAGATGTGAAGTCTCTTTGAACCACAAGCGGCTTTCCCTTTCCAAAACAATGCTTGCAGTTGAAAACTGTAGGTGATATTTGGGCTGGGATGGAAACAGGATGGCTGTTCTGCACTTGTTTCCTGAAGCAAGGTTTTATTACATGACTGATACATGTCACAGACCGAAAAAGAACAACTGCAGAAGGCCTAACATTTTTCTCTCCCTTCCTTTTCTAGAATATTTTACCACTTGCATTTCTGTTGCTTATTCAGATTTTGCCTAATCTAATAATAATTTCTAATAATAATAATAATCTAATAATCTAATAAAAATTCTAATAATAGTAATCTGAAGAAGTCATGCAAAATAACCAATATTTTTGATCTTCCTTTAGGTGATAACTGGAAGATCTTTGAAAATACTGACCAAGCTTATACCAGAATCATCTCCAGCTCATGCTTCAGGGCTATAAAGCCACCTGAAAACTTCTTCCTCAGAATATCTGTCCTGTGTTTCTCTCTGCTACTCTAGGAGGAACCACCCAGGTAGGAAACCAAATGATAATACGAGTGACAGAGCAGAAAGTTCTATGTTTTCTTCCTTTTATAATCCTCTTGTAATGTTTTGGTATTTTCAATATGCCAGTTCAGCAGCTAAAATTATCTGAGCTGTAAAACCTCCACCCAGCCATCAGCTAAAAGCCTCTTCAGCAACAAAATATCTGTCAAGCCTGCTTGATTTAGTATATTGTATTTAGCGAGCACATGGCCTATTCCTTAGACCACTGAAGGTGATTAATTTTTTTTTGCAATGGAACTTTATTGGATAAGATCACATAATTATTTAATGAGGTTTAGCCATGGAGATGCAGGCCTGTATCTGAAATATGCTCCTTAAACTGTTCCATCTAGATCTGCACGCTCAGACAATTAAGATGAAAGTAGGTTTGTATGCACTGGAAAACTCAAGAATTTGAAGTAATTAATGTAATTAAAGTGGATTTGTTAAATAGGATTAATTCCAGATCTCTTTCCAAAGCGAATTAAACTGAACCAAGTTAAGGCTGCTTTGATTCTGAGTAAAAGCATCCACTTGCCAGCCTAATGCGGTTTACATAATCTTCTTAAAAAGTGAATTTGGATCAGTTTTCCTGAATATTTTCCTAGTTCCTTTGGATTAAAACAAATGATTTCAACTTTACTTGCTTTAAGGCCTAGTTGAACGTGACACGCAAGATTGGAGACTATGAGTAGTACTCAGGAAATAGCATTTGCATGGTACTCAGGAAAAAAGTGTCTGCATGCCTGTTTAGGATTGAAGTGAATGGATCTTTATGTACTTCTGTGTGCTAAACCGAAGCAGTCCAGGTTTATGCATCTGCTACATTTTCAGTGTTTACACTTTAGATGCCTACAGACAGTGATAAAAGCATAAAGGCAGGCATTGCTATATAAGGTATGTTGCTGTTGTTCAAGTTCTCTTGGGTTATATTCTGCTTTATAGCATGAATTTCTGCTCTTTAAGGTTATCAGGTGAGTTGTACCTTAAGCCCTACTGAGTGCTGAATTACTGGGAAACTTCTGAACCTCTGCTTAGTGTCTATTCTTTGAGCTGCTGGCTGCCCACGTGGATGGCTCAGACTGTATCTGGCTTCATGACTTATTGGCAGAACCTTTGTCTCCTGTAGTTTCCCTCTAGAGTGTGGATTTTTCACTTTTTTGATCTGATGCTGTTTGAGGCAGTGTACTAGGAACCAGGTGGGGCATTGTCTGGCTATGCCAATGGTTTAAAAAATTACAGTGCTCTTTCCTCCATAATGTTTTTTTTTTTTTTTTTTTCCTCGGGTCTGTCATCTGAAGCCAGTTGCCTCACTTTAAACAGGAGTTGCGTATATTAGGCAGGAAAGTTAAAACTGTTTATGTTTTGCTGAAGTAGCATATAGTGTATCTAAAGCAATATTTACTGTGGGAAAACAATTGTGTGGTACTGTTTACTGGCCAGTGCCCAGGTCTGCAAAATATCAAAGACAGTGTCTAAAAACAGAGATAGATGGATAAGTTCCTGAAAATGGGGCTCAATTTCAGCAACTGGTAGCATCAAAGTCAGAATCGCTGCTAACTTTTTGTTGGACGGTATGTAGTCTTAGCAGTTTGTCTGTGTGCTGTCACTTACAATATCAGTGCCTACAAGGTCCCTTTGATCATTTTGAGTTTGATGGGACTTGTCTTGTGAAGAAGTCATGATTCCTGTCAGATTAATTAAAATGCACAGCTATACTGCTGTTTTTTAGATCTGTTAAGCTATGATTCACAAAGGCCTCTTAAAACTGTCCTTGATGTATTGACTTATGTCTCCATTACCTGAAATGGATTACTTTTGATTGTAAGGGGGCTTGAAAGGGTAAGAATACCTTCCTCATGAAAATTTTTGAGAGAAAAGATTACGTCGGGGTATTTGAGCCTGTCAGGCTCAGAAGAAATATGGGCATACTTTCCCAATTAGGTACCAGAACTAATGTGAAAATTAGATACAGATTCTTGACCCAAGCTCATAAGAACACAGCTCTGTGTTGTGCCACTGAGGTTTACTGCCTAGAGTCTATCCATTACTCTGCTGCAGGTTGTAGATAGGCTTGAAAGATGTACCTGAGCTACCTACTAGATGTTCAGCTACATAAATACTATTCTGTATTACTGGTGGTACAGGCAGGCTTAAGAAAGAAATGTTTTCTATGCAGTGTATGTTAAACAAATACGATTTCATAATTCCCAACTAACAGGCAATCTAAACAACTATTTTTTCTTTGATCTATGCTTTTTTCAATGCTACTCTGTTTGAAAGGAGGAAGTCAGTACCAAAACATAAAAGGCTTTCTTCCTTGACAACAGGTTATGCTTTTTCCAAGGAGATAGCAATGCAATTTAAATGTCGATCTGTGGTCATTTCCCCTAACTGATCTGATCTGTCACTAAAGCCCAACACTTTATCGTATAATAAGCTCACAATCTTTGATTGTCACTGACACCAGCACAGGAGCACTGATCAGAAAAAATCTTCCTTTGATTTCTCTGGGTGGAGAATCAGATGCAGCAGTGCAAAGGAAAGAGCTGAGAGGAAAAAAATAGAAGGGAAAACACAAGAAACTTTTGATTTCTGCCCACATTCTTTAGAACTACAGACAACAGTCTGTTTTCTCTTCTTAGGGTGAGCAAAACCTTTCTATATGCAACACGTGCAAATTACAGAATAATGTGAGATGTCTTAAAAACAATGTTATATGATGGTATGTGACTTCCAGTAGATACTTCTGCTCCACAGCTATATGTATGCAGCCACCTAGTCCTTGTTTTTTTTTCCTGTTTCAGAAAGAGATTTTTTCCCAGATCTATTCAAACTCAAACTTTGTGTTTATTGGCTTTGCATTTAGTTCAGTTCTGACAAGATTTAATTTTTCAGATGCCTCTTGATTCAAAGAGTCCATTCATAACTATAGGTAGACAGGCAAGCTTGTGAAGTGCAAATGCTTTATGCTTTCTGGTATCAACTTGAGAGCAAAGGTTTGCACATTATGAGAGCTCTGTATCAGATTTTTGCTGTTGGTTGGCAACCCTGCACATGACAAAGGAGTTGAAAGTAGATGATCATTGCGGTCATTTTCAACCCAGGCCATTCTATGATTCTGTTCTTTTGAGCTATTGTGATGACATGGACAAACTATTCCATTGTATTCAGGAGTGTGGATGCTCTGTTGTATCATATATGCTTCTAAGCCACTGAGAATATTCTGAGGTTTTTGAGGATTCCACACTTACCCCAAAGTCTTACTCTTCTGTAGTTGTTGCTGCCTGTACATGTCCTGAGCTCACAGCATGTCTGTATGCCAGTACAGGTGTAAGAGACTTCAGGTGCCTCGATCATCTGCAAACCTGAGCAAGGCTTTCAGATTAATGTATGTGTATTTTGAGAAAAAGAATTGTGCATTCTTCTAAGCTGCATTTTCAAGTAGAAGTCTTCCTTTGATTTATGAATTTATTTTGCGCACAGGAACAGTGCAGTTAGAGCTATTCTAAAGTAACTTTTCACATCAGTAGCAGGGCTGGTGTGAGAAAGGACGAAAGTGGATGCTAAGATATTTTAGGAAGTTTCTTGTTCATTTAAAATAAAAAGTACAGTAATTAGACAAAGCAACCAGTGCCAAATGCAATGTAGCACCTATGAAAGACTTAATTACAGAGGAAGGTTATGTGTCCCAATTGACAGAGTAATCTGTACTCTAATTTACTTGTCTTACAACTCATTACATCTGAGATATTGATTTTCCAGTAGATGCCTTCAGTGGATAAATAAGTGCATTTTCTCAGGGACCTTGTTTTGAGTCTGATCTGTGAACCCCTGTCAAATGAGCATAGAAAGCTCAAACTTCTCTATTAGGTGGTGTCTGTAGAATAATCAAAGCAGTCATACTTCAATACTGCTAGTAACTTGTAAATAAAGGGCAGACAGAAATGAGTCAGATAGAATTGTTGCCTTTGAGACTTAAAAGATGATGCTCTAGCAGGAAGTAGAAGTAAACAGTGATTAGATTTTAGTTATGGACCTCAAATTTTAGGCTTTAGTAACACATTTACTTCAATTAAACTCTATAAACTTAGTGCAATGAGCCAAGGAGATGAGGGGAACCTAGAGTTATTAAACCTTGTTCTGATGCTTTATAAGAAGTTGAACATCTTCAAAGTATACTTCAATTCATAAAGTAGTTGCTCTGTTGTGGGTGAGGTAACTGTTAACTGTGGCCGAGGAAGCATGAGATATTTATGTAATGTATGTATGTAAGATTTATCCGAAGCTAAGATATTACAGTGTTGTATTGGTCAGAATTTTCAGCATTTGCAACTCTTGCACTGATTGGCAGAAGTTATTTGTGCTCAGCAATTCAAAGCAACAAGAATTTAATTGAGAAGTATTATGTTCCCACTATGTTCTCTTAAACAAATAATTCCCTGGGATATTGTTTGCTTTTTTTCTTCCTTTTTCCTTCTTTTTCCTCTTGGAAGTAAATAGTCAACTTGTTAATTGCTTACTTACTAACACATTACTGAAAACACTGTTGATGGTTTGATTTTATAAGTAACGCAGGAGTTAGCGTAATTGACTATATCCAACATCCATCCAGACTTGCATTTCCAGCGACCAGCATTAGTCACTACCGTGAGTTTTAGAGAGTGAAATTTGATCTTTCATGGAAAATTTTGCAATAGTATAATAGAATAATAGAATGATTTGGGTTGGATGGGACCTTAAAGATCATCCAGTTCCAAACATTTGCCGTGGACAGAGTTGCCACTCAGCAGATCAGTCTGTCCAGGGTCCCATCCAACCTGGCTTTGAATGCCAGGGCATCCACAGCTTCTTAGGCAGCCTGTACCAATGTCTTATTTCCCTCTGAGCAAAGAGTGTCTTCCAAACATCTAAACTAAATCTACCTTTTTTTTTTTTTTTTTTTAATTCTAATCCATTCCCCCTTATCCTCTATCTATCAGTTGATGTAAAAAGTCACTCTCCTTCCTAGTTATAAGCTCTTTTCACGTACTGGAAGACCACAAAGAGATCTCCCCAGAGCCTTCTGTTCTACAGACTGAACAAACCCAACTCCCTCAGCCATTCTTCACAGGAGAGGTACCCCAACCCTCTGATCATCTTCGTGGCCTTTCTCTGGGCCTGCTCCAACAGTGTCCTTTTTGTGCTAGGGGTCGCATGTTGACTAGAGAGACAACAGAAAAATTGTACTTGGCCTTCTCTTTAAACCTACTGAATATCCTGTAGAAATACAGTTTGCTCTGTTATGTCTTTGATCAGTTTTAAAAATTCCTTCTGTTCTTATGTGTTTCTTTCTTACCTAGGAACTCATCACTCTGTTTTCTATGCATTGTTTTATGGATCTGTCATTCCCAATTTTTTTTCTTTCCAAACAAAAGTAATAATCTTTCTGTTTTTAATCTCTTCCAGTATGGAAACATTTCTGTGCCTTCAATCATTTTTATTGCCCTTTGCTGCCCCTTTCTATTTATGGTTTTTTTTTTTTTTTTTTGTAAAATTGGATGAGCAGAAATGTTATATGATAGCACCGCATTTTTTTTTTTTTTTCTTTTTAATGTAGTGGCACTATGATATTTTCTGGATTGCTTGTTCCTTAATGAAGGCTAAAAAGCTATTCAGTGTTTTTCATAATGCTAGTGGGCACTGTCCTTCTCAGAAAAATGTCTGATTCCCTTTTTATCTAAATTGTTATTGAGTATGGGCCATCAGAGTATACAAGCAGTTCACCTTGTTCCTTCCATTATTCTGCATTCAACTCCATTTATGATGCATTTGCTATTATGTTATTCAGCTCCCTAATTACATCAGGTTCCTTAGTCAGCAATCATTCTTTAGGCCATGTGAGTTGGCAGGAAAACAAACAGGTCCTCCTTCCCCTCAAAAGAGATTTATGACACAGTGAAGGCAAACAATTTTGGATCACGTGCACTTTATCCTATCTCTCTTCAATCTTATTCACATGAGAAGATGCCTGCCTTTGGAGTGCCATTTATTTTCAAGGGATGTGATCACTTACAGAGTTGAGCACAGAGAATAGTGTGCAGATGAGGACTCCAAGTTATTCCAGTCCTATCAATTATTCTTTGAATGCATGCAGCTTTTTTCTCTCCATCTGATTTTTCTGTGGCATTTTCAAGCTGCTTGTTTCTCCAACATCTTTTTAAGCAGATCTTTTCTGAAGATGTTACCCTTAGGGCTAACTGGCACCTGGATTTTATGTATTTTATTTCTGTTTATATCAGTAGGGGTATTGTTTAGTCTAGTGGCTGGCAGTCTTCTTGGATAGCTGCTTTAACTCGCCTTAATGTGGACCTGTCCCCACAAACACCTGGTTGCTTCTATTGCTGTGTGGCATTGTGAGCTATCTAGCATCTGAATTTGATAATCTCCGTGTATGAAAAGGCTTCCCATTCAGAGGAAGCTTTGCTTCTTAAAAAAGAAGGCAAAATCAGCAGACTGTTGTATGCCCCTAGTATCTGATTTTCACAACATCCCAAGTAGTGTTGTGTAGCCCTAATGCACAGCAACCTGAGTATCATTCAGCTAAAACCAGTCCTTATTTTAGGAGCTCTAGTTCATGGCTTCAGGATATATATATTTTCACCTGGACACTTGCTTTCTCATAATATGTAGACTTAAGTGAATAATTTGAGAGCAGAAAAATTTATATCTATAGAAAAGTTTGGAACTCATTTCAGTAATCTTGATTAGAGAAACTTGGTTGTCTTTCAGTCAAGTACTTGTATTTTGTTTTTTCACTTACAAATATTCTTTTCATTTTATACATCATCATGCTGTGTGCCTATGTGCAATGGACTGACTGGAATACTAATGAGAGTAACAGTGCTGGAAAGCCTCTCATTCTGATATTTGTATGTTCAGTGTCAGTGTTGCTTGGCATCATGACAATTCTGTTTTTATCCATTCACTCCTTAAATCGCCTAGTTACTAGATTTCAGCAGGATGTGGAAATGTAAAGTATCATTAAAATATTGCTTAAAGATTTTTCTTGATGGGATCTTTTTTTCCCTTCATGTTTCCAAGTCTTTCAGAATTTGAACCTGTGTGTAACAATTTTTCTTTGGTAGTAACAGTAAAAAGCCACTAAATGTCTGTACTTTTAATAATGGAAAAATATCTGCTACTATGTCTTTATACCTTGCACAGTAGACTCTGTCTGATCTTTGTTCTTTTTTTGTTGCTTTTTTTCCCTTTCATTCATGACGTCAGATCTTGATCATTCTGAACTTCCTTTTATGCAGTGTAAAATAGTTTATGCTCTTCTCATTTACACATGCCAAAGATTTTGGAACTTCATGAAGTTTCTCCTTTCCAGTCTCTACTCCCTCTCACTCTTTAAAATCTCAACTTACAACCCCACATGTTGTTTTCTTAACAAGATGGAGGATGATCATGACCTAGTCCCAGAAATGCTATTTTTGATCTTCAAAGGGTGAAGCTAATAAATTAAATAATGTTCTTCCCATATCAAAGTCAGAGGAAGGCTTACTAGTCTCTTTCTTTCCCTTGAAATTGTCTCATTCCTTGAATCCAGAGACGTTTTTATTGTGTATATGTGTGAGGTATCAGCAAGTCCTGTCCCCAGCCTGCAAGTGTTGGAAGCTTTTGATCAATTCCTTTCCAGAGATCTGCTAACAACAATTTAACTTAGCGTAATTAGATTCATAGGAGTTGCACGGGATCTCTCTATTTACAGTCCGCACAAGAAAAGATCTGTGATCCGTTGTCTTGTTATTTCTTATTTCTAGTCCATACATAATGTCATAATTTCTACATGAAACATTAGTACAAAGTCTATGACCATAAAGTGCAACAGATTTGCCTTGCTGTCTCTGAGGCCCTTCACATATGTGCTAACAGCACATCTAATATGAGTGCAAGCAAGATGGAGAAGCGTCCCTCTTGCCTTGTGCAGGGTGCTTGCAAGGGAGATTAAAATTGAGTGGCTGCAGTGCTGAGCATTTGTACCCCTTGTACTCCATGTGCTTAAAAAGCCTTGTTTTTTATTGTCAAGCATTTTTATTTGGTGTGAATTCAGTCAGGAACGAAGTTGACTCTGGCACCAGAGCAAGACTAAGCACTGAAGAAAATGGAGGTGAGGGTGTATCTCTATCGTATACTTGCTGTAGTTTAACGCAGCAGGTGGCTCAGCATCACACAGTTGTTTGCTAACTCCCTTCCCAGTGGGGTTGGGGAGAGAATTGGAAAAAAACAACAAAGTAGAACTCATAGGTTGACATAAAATTGTGACACACAAGCAATTGCTCACCGCTTCTCAACTAATGCCCAGCTAGACCCTGAGCGGCAGCAGAGAGCCAGAGGAACTCCCTCTCCTTTCAGAACTCCTTCCACATGCTGCCATATGGTATGGAATCCCTTTGGCTAGTTTAAGTCAGCTGTCCTAATCCTGTTCCCTTGTAGCTCCTTGGGTCCTTCACTAAGAATGGTCTTACAGCAACTATAAGCATCAGTGTGTTATCAGCATCATTTTTCTCCTAGAGCTAAAACATGGCATTGTACCAGACACTCAGAAGAAAACAATTCTATTCCAGCTGAAACTAAGACAATACTGTATGTGTATGTGTGTGTGTATATATATATATATATATATATAACCCTATATATTTTATACATACATACATACATATACATATATATATATATATATATATATACACACACACCCTATACCCTCACTAGTTCTGTAAAGTGCAGTATTACATAGTGCACTTACAGGCCAGTGCAGACATTTGCTGAACAGCAAAATGATCTGGGGAGAGCAGACAGCAGAATCAGTGATGTGTGCCCAAATATAAAACTGCACATCAGGTGTATGGTGGAAATAGCAAACACCTGAAAGAAAGGCACAGAGCTGTTTGCATAATTTTCATAGCACACACAAGTGTTAAAAAGGAACAGGAGTGATTAGCAAATGACTCGAGCATACTGCATGTGATCGAAAGTTAATATTCTTTCTGGTGCCTGGGTTAAATGCATTTAACGCTATGATACAGAACTTGCTTATTTCAAAGAGATGTGACAAATCATTAGGCACAGTTCTAATCGTTCCTTTAGAGTACTGACACTCAGCAGACTGTGTTGGATTCTAATCCATCGAGATCACATGCTCTAAATTTTCTCATGCTCATGGACTTTGGTGCTGTTTTTGATGCATTGCTGGCTTATTTCTAAAGCTTACTCTAACATATCTGAAATTGTGTGCCTTTAACACCCTACCTCACAATATCAACTGTGTGTATTCTTTGGTGCATCTACAGTGCAATTCATCAGAACACCTGGGGTAGAAGTGCAATGCATACAGGCACATGCACATGCACATGCCTTCACTGACTTTCTAAGAGTCAGTACTCTTAGCTATACAAAAAAAAAAAAAAAACAAAAAACAAACAAACAAAAAAAACCAAAAAACAAAGATCCAAACAAACCAATGAATTCTGGATGTGCTTATATGCCTATTTTTTCTTACTACTCTGAAATATCCTCTGGGCTCTCAGATCAGTCCCTGTGGTATGGTCTGGAATTGCTTTCTTGTAGCTTGTGGCTGGTCTCCTGAGCCACTGAATCTTTCCAGCTTAGCTCATCTTTAATCTCAGTTGTTTCTGGAGCTAGACCAGCACCTCTGCTAAAAAAGAATGTTCCTCCTCTATCTCAAAGCCTCCTGTTCATCTCCCTGAGGCTTCTGATGCTACATACTTCCCTGATTTATGGCTTGGTTTCTTTGGTAACCTTCCACTGTTCTGAATTCCCACCTTACAGCAGTTTAAGTACTGCATTAAACATTCTCCATTTGCTTTGTCAGTAGAGAGATGCACGAAGACGCAGAGAGCTTTCACCAGGCAATGATTGTCTTTTTATTCTTTTCAAAACACTACAGAATGTTCTTTTTGGATTTTTAGATGACTTTTTTTTTTTTTTTTTCTTTTTTTCTTTTTATTGTATTATCTTTCCTGAATGTTTCTGAACAGTGGATTATTTTCAGCCTTGTGCAGTGCTTAGAAGAGCAATTAATCATATTGTATGGACACTTAGAAGTTCCAGCTTACCCCTTGTCCTATTTGCTTCACATGAATACTGCTTGTACACACAGCTAATGATGTAAGGTACCTGTGCACACCTGCCAATTCCAACCACTCTGTCCTGTGTGTGTGTGTGTGTGTGTTCAAGACTTGAAAAATTGAGTCAGATGACATAGAACACAAGTCACTAAGAGCAAAAGCAACTTTAATTCCTACCATTATTTTCTCAGAAAGGTCTCTGGTGGTCACAGATCTTATTTTATTATCTTGTTTTTTCCCAGGACTGGCAATGATATGTGGGAAGTCAATGAAATGCCTGGTTATCAGTGAATTCACATTCCTCTGTCTGAAAATACCCTCATGTTCAACGAACCATAAATTTAGTACTCTTGAGGTCCTGCCACATAGTTCCTTTCACATGCCACTTCATAGGGATATTTCCAAGACTGACACGTGTAAAATATGAATTGTCTGAAAACTTCAGTGATACATCTTTAAAAAAGAGCTTTTATCCCATTGCTCCTAAAGTGGTTGAGCTGTGTGCACATGTGGAACGAGGCTATTAGACAGGTAGTAATGTAGCTTCTCAGACATCTTGCCATCACCAACACACATACACAAACATACCCTATTGGCTCTTTCAGTGGTAATTTGCATCATTTTTCCTTGTTTGAGGTGGGACCAGATACACGTTTCAAAGTATAGGAATGCATGAAGGTTCTGCTCACTTGCTCTTGCTGCACTTGCTCTGACTTCACTCCTCTCCACCAACTTAGTGCAGAACAAAACAGAGGGACAGTGTGGTTTTCAGTCTCATCTCCCCATATCCATATGCAGCTGGATGATCTAATTTTAGGTCTGTCAGCTTTTGCAGTGATAATTTAACAATATAGATCACATATAAGCTGCATCACAATGATTTTAAAATGAGATTTATTCATTTAAAGTGGATGATAAATGATTCTCTTTTATCAGTCTCTTGCAAATAAGATTAAAGCAAGATTATTTTCCTGGAATAAGGGAACAGCTGGCATGAAGCTAATGTCCCTAGGTTGTACTGTGCTTGCCTGACCTTGTAGAGATGTATAATGACAACAGGGAACATCCAGGTAGTCTTTCTGCTTTCTGTTTATGTATTACAACCAGATGCTATCTGGAGTACTGAAATGTTATGAATTATATGAGTGCTATGACAAGCATTGGCAGGAACAGGCCGTGGCCCAGAGAGCACAGTCTACCCTGGTCTTTTGGATACACATATGATGAGTCTTTTCCAAAACATGTAGGATGATCTGCTCTGTGCTCATTTAGCATTAGAAGAAGACTACAGCATCATGCAGAGTACCTTGAGTGTACTTCCCTCATGGTTAACTCATGGACACTCAGCCTTGATGTCTGATCCTTCCCTTTTGCTTCCATGAGGGCTGCGTTATAGCCTGTTGGAGTTCTCAGTTTATAATATGAAACAAAGAATGTATGTTGCACATCCTCAGTATGACATGAGATAGTGGAGGAGGCCAAATCCAAATGAACCTGTCAGCATTACGTACATAGAGTGGCTCCTAAAGTTGTCTGTTCTCAATTCGTTTCAGAGGGAGCAAGTTGGTTCAGTCTGAGGAACTGGGAGAGAACTAATTCCTCCTATCAGTGGATATTTCCATAGACAAATTATCTTAAGCACTAAGATAAAGCTTTAAAGCTTTTTCTGTTGTTCTTCATTGTATTCAGACAAAGGTCTTGGCCTATCACCAGGATGCGCTGGTGAAGAATCAGGATGCACTGAGAAGAATCACTTCCTTTTTGAATACATCTACAGTTTCCTCTGCTGTTTTTGATCGGGGAGACATCCTGTGGTATGTACATTTGTAGTTTTTCATTTTTTACCCATATTATCCCGATATGAGAAATAGTCACACATTTGACTGCTGAATGAGCTCTGACTGGCATGGCTGCCTTAGGGAAAGGATGGAACTTTGCTATGCAAAGTGCAAGGTCTGTAATTTCTTCTTTGTTTTGCTTGTGCCACTTCAGGGTCTCTGCTGTAACAGAGAAATCCAATCCCCAGTGACTGATTTTTCTGCTGTTTCTCAGTCCTACTCGTACAAAGAATTCCTAGTTACAAATCTGTCTACAGCCTATAGTTGATGGCATTTTGCCATCTGTCACAACCCTTTGTGCTCTAATACACTGCATCGTATTCAACTGCAGATTTAAATTGGAAAATAACATGGAGTAGCAAGTAATTTTGTTTTCTTTCTTCTCATCTCCAATTGCTGGTCTATAATCTACTCTGAACATGGTGATCTGAGCATTATTGGTTGCTAAAAATAGTTGTCTATTTTTGTTCTGGGTCAAGTCCAGTGTCAAGATTAATAGTGGACTGAAGAAGAAAAAATAAATTTCCTGCTCTAGTCTTTGGAGCTGCTCTGTAGATCTCCAGTAAGTGCTGTCATACACGCTCTGCAAAAGGATGAATAGAGGAATATATGCATTACTAGATCCACTAGGTCTGCCAGTGGTTCATCAGTTTTCCCTTAGCATTCCCCTGTGTACCCTGTATTACATGTGTTAGCTAGAATGCCTAGGTACTGAAGGTTCACTTCAAACAAACTCTCAAGCAAGACCCTGTTGTCCTCTTGCAGTAAATATTTGAATACTCATAGCAGTGCTATTTTCTTTTTGGAGAGGAGGGAAATGTAGTTCCCTGTGAAATGTAGGGTTAATGAAACACTTGAAAATATTAGATATTTTGAAATACATTATATATATAAATATATATAAAATATGTCTCTAAACAGACTGTGAAAACAGAATAAAATATCCTGCTGTGCTTCTGTAGAACCAGACACAGAAAAAGTTCAATAGAAACAGTCCGTGTTAATCTTCTGTGCTTGGACTCTGAACTCTGATGTTCAGCTCCTCGAAACATTCATGAAACAAGACATATAAGCTGAGTGACTCTACTGAGCAGACAAAAATCAAAGCCTGAACAACAGAGGAAAAAACTTTGTCTCTTTTAAAGCTCTCTTCAGCTTTTCTAGGAAACATCACTACAGGACTGGCCTAGAAAAAAAAAAAAAAGCAAAAAAGCAAAGGGGATTTCAGGGTATTCAGTGTCCTTGCAGTGCAGGTGAAAGCTGCTCTTAAGAGGATGCTGAAAATAAATCCCTTTTAAAAATGAAAAAGAACAACTCATGATTAGCACTCATAAGAGTTTGTGAAGGCAGTATTTTGTAGATTAGAAATTGAGATTAAAACAAATAAGTTATAGATCTAATTTGCTCAGCAGGTTTGATAGAATTCAATTGACCTTCAGGTTGAAAAAAGTTTATGTAATACTGTTTCATCTTAGAAGTTAAAAGGCATTGTGGAGAACTGGTTTGGAGAAAAAAATTGTGTATGTCTTTATAATTATATCAGTATCTATTCATTTCTGAGACGCTTCTTTAGGAACAAGAAAAACACTGGAATTGAAAGAGCATCTTTGCTAATGAGCCACATCTGAAAGATGGGCTGCAGGACATTTCAGAGGGTAGAGAATTCGAGTGAAGGAGAGAAGAGGTGAGACCAAAGGCCTCCAAAGGATATTTAAATGATTTTTAAGTCTAGCTATATGAATTAGAATACTGGCAGTGAGCTACTGATGGTGACAGAAAGGAATGCCAGTTGGGTAAGTAAATCTTTGCATGTTTGCTACTTTGTGTGACAGTACAGAAATAACCAACTCTGGGGGTGGGACCAACTGAACAGACTGTAAACAGAATAATTGGTGCAGGTAAATGAACACATTGTGATAATTTCAAGGTATTAATATTGTTTTCATGTCTTGCATGCATGAGTGATATTATAAGTAATGAAGAGAAAAAGGGCAGATTAAATGGCCAAGTGACAGCAAGAGAATATAGATTTGCAGTGTAATTATGAAGAACAAAATGGGGCTGTTCAGAGTGTTGAAAGTGCTATAACACTCCAGGCTTGAAAAGGTGTAAGGAAAACCATTTGGAAAAAGCTGAAGGGTTGAGGGTTCATAGAGAACAGCTAAAGTGGAAAAAAAGATCCTGAAGCTACATGTAAGTGCGTTAAATTGAAAGAAACTTTAAAGAGTGGTGTAACATGAAGTACACGATAGGCAGGCAAAGCAACCTGAAGACTGGAAATAAAGTGATGGAATCTTCACCAGTTGTGGGATGGGACTGTGTTCGATAAAATGGTGAAGGTATGTTGAGCACATCTTGAGAGCAAAGCAGAGAACTCGCTTTAATTGCACCAGGAGCAGAAAAAAGCTTGCTAAAGGCCAAAGCAGAGGGCAGGAAACATTACTATGTGGAGGATGTGGTCTATGATAGTCATGATTACATGAACTCAAGTTTGTTTCTCATACAGAGCATGTAATAGTAAATACTCTGTTATAAATACAATTCTGTTTATATATAGATGTGATCTATCTAGAGGAAAATTGGTGTATTTTCTGTTTAATACTGTTACTCCTTTCATGTCAGGCAATTCTTTTGTTCAGTTGATTATCAAGTCTCTGTTATGTTGTGTCACCTTACTTGCCCAGAGGTTATTGTGCTATTTTGTCATATAAATGTTTAAAATACCTTGGTTTTATCTTCAAAATAATTAAGTCTGTGATCAGCTGTATCAGTCACAGCTGAAACAAGTTTTCTGATAGTAAGTTTGGATTGTGTATGTCAGCTATTTCCAGTGAGAGGGCTATTCAGATGAAAGAAAGTGCTAGTTCACACCAAGTAACATCTATCCAGAATGGATGCTTTCTTTGCTAGGCATACTTCGTGCATCATCTAGTAGTAAAGTAATTAACAAAACATCTTAGCTCTTTAATATCTCTCAAAGCTCATTTCGTGGCACAACTAATTTGACAGCTGTCTGAATTACAACAATGTATGCTAATATTATGTTTTCTTAATACTGGAATTAAAGTTTGTCTTCCAGACCAAAATTACTGTTTTGATCTGTACTTCACAGCACTAACTTTGGCATCACTAGTCTGATAAACTGCTCAAAACAATTTACACCGAGTCAGAGCAGATAGAATTTTCTTCACTTTGGATGAATATCAAAAGTGTTTAGAACCAAATCCAACTGCTTCATCTTGCCAGATATTACTTGGTAGCACAATGTCATTTTGCAGTGACAGACCGTAATTTTGTTCATATTCCAAATGTTGCCCTTTATAGGATATAGAAGTGACGTTTGAGCACTGAAGATCACTTTGCAACTAAGAATCTAAAACAGCATCATAAACTCATATCACACAGAAAATCTAAGTGAAGGGTTATTTAAGGAATAGTTTCAGAAAATATGGTGTGATTTTATGCTTTTTAGATCGAATTTGTAGCTTATATATATTGTTATGAAAGAATCAGTCACAGAAGTTGAAGGAACAGGACAAAACTCTCAGATTCCAGATTTTGTTATCGGCTAAAGATAATTCACAAGCAATCAATTTTCTACAAGTACAATTTATGCTAGATTTCTGAAATGAATCATCAGAACTCAAAATTATTGAAAATACAAAGGTCATCAGTAATACAAGGGCCGCTCCTAAAGTAATGCCTCCTGTGTTGTTTTGTTGGCCCGTGATGTCAAGGGTGGATGGTGGTGGTATGGCAGCAGAGGTTGAACCTTCCCACCAGTATTCCATTACATGCTGTTGCTGTGTGACAGATGGCAGCAGAGGGGCAGTCTGACAGAATAGAGTCTGACTTGGAAGTGTGTATGAAGAAAAGGTGTGTCACTGATTTCCTTCATGCAGAAAAAATGGCACCTGTTGACATATATGGATGCTTGCTGAATATTTTTGGAGACCAAACAGTGAGCACAGTGAAAATTGGACTGTGTGGACAACATTTTCCTAGCAACAATGTTTTCACAACAGCTATGACTTTTACAAGTGCAGCATGCAGGCTGTTGTTCATCCCTGGTGAAAAAGGATAGCTACTGGGGGGTGACTATGTTGACAAACAGTTTTTGTAGCTCAGAATTTGCTCTACCAAATAGTGTTGTTGTGGTCTTTGTAACTGTTTCCATGGAAATAAATGAGTGGGATTACTTTCAGAGCAACCTACATATATGACAGTAAACCATCAAGGCATGCTTGAAAAGTTGTCTGTACAATTCAGCATTAGCCTTTCAAAGTTTTGCCATTTTTTCTTTTACTATCATAACACAGCTATCTAAATTATAGCAAGTTATTTTAAAAAGCATCAATCTTCTTGAGGATATTTTCTTTAGAAAGTGAAATTTGTATCCAGAAACAGCTTTTCAACTCAGGGAAAAAAAAAAAAAAAAAAGAAAGAAAAAAAAAAGAAAACCAGAAAAAACACAGAATACATTTCCCAGCCACAGCAACAATGCACTTCTGGAATGCAAGAATAGAAATAACAGCTGCACCATGCTGGATCTTTACCCTACATCAGCTCTGCCACTGGCCAATACCATTCTGCCTAGAGCAGAACATAAGAACAGACAAAGTGATTCACTCACAGTTCTGCCTCAGTAACCCACAGGAAGCTGGTAACCTGCAAGAGCTTTCTGTTGAGCAGCCCTGAGGTTTTCTTCCATAAATCTGTCAACTACTTCATGAACTCAAAAATTTTCAGTGTCTTGTGGTGATAAGTTTTGTGACTGAACTACACATTAGACACAAGGCTGCCTCTTTTTGCTGTGAAACACTGAGTTTTGTTTGAGGTCTCCCATGTTTTACACTAAAAAGAACAACAAACAGCTTCTCTATCCACTCTCTTTGTCAGGCTGTATGGAATTAAGCACGTTGTTCCATAACCAAGTTTTCTTCAGGCTAAACAGTGGTAGCATACTCTTCTTCATATTATGGAAGCTGTTCTATAATTGTGATTATCTTTGTTAAGTTACATTTTATTTAAGAAGAAAAAACTAGAAACTTGTAAAATATGCAAGAACCAAACCTGGATTTTGGTGGATTTGTACAGTGGTATAATAATGTTTCCTCAGAATTAGAAACTTATATTTCAGGACTTGTATTTTAGTGTCTGTTAGTATACTTTGATAAAATATCCCTGGTGTCCTAAGGGAAATTTTCACATAACCCAGAGGACTTAAATATCACTACAACCCGACACCTAGCAAAGATTATACTACATTAGAATCTCAGAAAGAATGGGATTGGGAGGGGCCTAAAAGATCACCCAGTTCCTCCCCTGCCATGGACAGCATTACCACCACCAGATCAGGCTGTCCAGGGCCCCATCCAACCTGGCCTTGGGTGCCTCCAAGGTTGAGGCATCCACAACCTCCCTGGGCAGCCTGTGCTGCCTTTACTATCTAAGTAAAGAATTTATCCCTAGCACCTAACCAAATTTCCCCTCTTCTAGTTAAAAGCCATTCCCCCTTGTCCTATCACTATTGGACTGTGTAAAATTTGGTCTCCCTCCTGCTTATAAGGTTACTTCAAATCTGGATGGGTGTAATGAGGTCTCCATGAACAGTTCTCTTCCCCAGACTGAATGAGTTCAACTCCCTCAACCTTTTATCGATGGAGCGGTGCTGCAGCCCTCCAATCATCTTTGTGGCCCTCCTCTGGACCCACTTCAACAGCTCCATGACTGACAGAGCAGGACACTCTGGCTCTGACGTGAACAACTGCACTTCTTTTTGAAGAAAAAGGAGTTGCTCAAACTGATCCTGCTTACACCAATAAATTGCTCTTGGATTAAAGCCCAGCATCACACACATGGCAAAACGCATGTAAAGTTGTCTGTTCAGTTCTTTCAGATATTTGCATAACAAAAACAAATGTTATGTGACTGTGACAGTTTGTGCTTTACAGCAAGCTAACAGCAGGGACGGTTATGCTCCATCTTAAGGTGGAAATTCCTCTTGACAACCTGAAAAAGGTTCCTATATCTCCTCTGCCAAGTCTGGCGGCAGAAAACTACATTTTGCTCTCTGAATATTGTGGAAGCGTTATCAGGTTGAGTGGGATATTCCATTTCAGAAGCAAAAGATGTGTAAGTGAGGTTATGCACCGAAGCAGACTGGATCCCTTCCTCACATCCAAGCGTCTGTTGTGTGTTGACAGGTCTCTTCACACTGAAGCATGGACAAGAGAATTGTTTTCTCCTCTTTAACATCTTCCTTTCATTATCAAGCCCTCAGCAAATAATCAAGGATCCTTAAGCTTTAAGCTGGAGGAAGAAGACAAGACAGCTACACTAACATACAGTTACATATGGTGCACATTTATAACACATCCAAACTTAGGCTGTCAACGGGTCTGCAAGAAATAACACCAGACCATGGTGTTCCAGGTTGCAAGGTCAGCCAACAAATATCTTGAGAACTGCAGAAAATCAAAGAGAAAATTAACTAGCATTTTCTCAGCTCCTGTGAGTTGTTCAAAATTGTTTTATGTAGGGACGTACATCATTCCTTGTTGTAAGGAAAATGTATGGTGCCAATTTCCTCCCAACGCTATACAAACTGAGACAAGAAGCAAGTACCTGGAACTGGATATATATTACTTGGCTGAGCAGACTAAATGTAATAAAACTGAACTGACTCCCAAGAGTATTTTGTATATATTGCATATACCACCTTTAAGTACTTCTCAGTCTTTCTTCCAAGAATTTAATATAAGTTCAAAGCTTTATGGGACCTAAAAAAAAAGTTAAGGTGGAGATTAGCACTCAGAGAATGTCTTCTAGGGAAAGGAATGTCAAGCTATATTGTAGGATGTTCTCACTCAGATGTCTAACAAATAAGGGCTTATTTGTGGATAAAGCACTGCACTGAAACTGGGGATGCTTATGTTCAATCAGCAGCATTGCCATCAGCTTCCTGCAGGACCTAAAGCTTGTCTGTCTTTTATTCAGTTCTTGTCAATGAGGACAATAACAATTAATTTTTCTTTGCTTGTGCTTATTTAGAAAGGAAGATATTTAAGGCACAGACTCTTCACTCCTGCATGTAAAACTCCTGTTGGAAAAGAGCTGTGGTCTTGAGTTGGTTTAACAAGAGTAATCCTGCATATTTCCTCTAACAACTCCCTGTTGTTTGATGGCAGACTTCCAGGACTACAGGGTAGCTACATGATTGCCACGAGAGGCAGGGTAAAAATGCACATAAAAGATGCCCTGAGGTAATACCAGTATCAAGATATAGTCTTTGTCTCCTAGTAGAATTCAAGATACTGACATATCAGTCTCCCATATATAGAAAATGAAATAAATCAGATAAAGTGTCTTAGATAAGACTGAAAAAAGTAAGTCTGGATTCTAACATGTGCCTGTTATTTTAAGTATGATTCCGAAGCCTTTACATTCTTTTGCTCTATGGATGGCCACATCTCTTCCAAACTTCTGAATAGAGAGATGGTCAAGTAGTATATAATCCTGTCACCTGTATTTGGAGTACTTAGAAAGTTGCCTATTATAAACATTCTCTTGTGATCACCACAAACATGCAGGGCTTTGGAACATTCTGAAACATCAATCAAAAGTAAAAGAGAAAATAGGGATGTGCCTTAAGAAGAAAAACAGCAATTATTTTAGAACAGTATACTGTATTGTGTGGTATAATAATGTCAGTGATTTGCAAAAGTTTCATGAGCTTTTCTACTTTGGTTTCTACAGAAAGTTCTAAGTATTTTGGACAGTGTAGAGTGCTAAAATTAAAATGTGTTTAAACAAACATCAGAGAATTCATGTTCATTAAGTACAGGATAAATGTAAGTTACTCTGAAAGTAATGCTTCTTTTTATTTCCACTGAAACTACAACAGATACAAGGAGAACAATAATGCAATTTGATAGAGAAAATCCTCAGCTACAAAACAGTATTTTTTAATAGTCACCACCGTTAGCTATGTATTTTGCCAGCCATGAACAAGAGCCTGCATGCTGTGCTGTTTACAGTCTGCACCAGCGGAGGTGACCCACTGTTGCTGCTGCCACTGCTGAAACACACCACCCACCACCTCACTGTGCTCACGTCAACTGTTTGATCTCCATAAACATTTAGCAAGCATCAACAAATGTCAGTGGGTGCAATTTTTCTGCATGGAAGAATACGGTTCCACACCTCTGCTTTATACACTCTTCCATGTCAGACAGCATTCTGTCAGACTGCCCCTCTGCTGCCATCTGTCACACGGCAACAGCATGTAATGGAATACTGGTGGGAAGGTTCAGCCTCTACTGCTGTACCACCAACATCTACATCTGATAGTGTGGGCCAACATCATAAAACAGGAGACATTACTTTTGGAGCAGCCCTCACACAGCTGAAATATCTGCATTTAGTGTTGCCTGTGTCCCCAGACTGGATATTCCAAGGCACTTGGATGAGTTAGGAATCCAGTTCTTCCTGAAGTTCAGGAGAATTTGGCATCTCTTTGTTTGACCTTCTGGAAATCCTTGCCTGAATGCCTGCCTGTGTGTGGTGCTCTCTTAGCAAATGAGAGTCATATCACTTGGGACACCTGTAAAGGAACTTAACCAGTTATCTTAACAAGATAAAGATTTAAAATTCATCTGATGCGTGCATCCTGGATTAATGAGTATCTCTTCCTCACAGAGATACAGATCTGAATTACAAACACTTTCTTCCTTTATTTGGGTTTGGCATTCACCTTCACTTTGATTTTATGTTCTGAAAAGATACTCCTTTCTCTCTAATGACGAGCTAAATATAGAGGAAAGACTAAATCGTAAATCACTCCCCACAAAACCCAAGCTCTCCCACTGAATATGTTTCTGGATTAAATAGCTCTTTTCTACAATCCATTTCCTTCCAGTCCTACAAAGTCTCTTGTAATAATTCTTAGGGGTACAGCAGCATAGTATGCCTACCCATCCCTAATTTTCTGCTTGTCCAAAATTGTCAAGGATTTAATTCTGGCAATACCTTTGGAGATCATTTCAGATATAAAATAAAAAGAATCCTGGTTTACAATCGATTTGACTGAAGTAACCATTTTCTAGGCATCATTATTGTATATAGTAGGAGATAGGTATAGCTATTTCCTTAGAATAAAACATCTTGATACCTGTCATAAAAGACTAAGAGAATACCTTCCTTGCTTCACATCACATTTAACTGCCTCCATAAATGTTAAGGAATTGCAATAAAACTTGGGAAAATGCTTTCACTGTCTGAGCTTTATTTGACAGTACTAAGGAAATTATCTTGTGCTTAGTGCCAATTGGAATGTTTACACATGAGATATTCTTTAAAACTATATTCTTCTCTTCTCTCTTCTCTTCTCTTCTCTTCTCTTCTCTTCTCTTCTCTTCTCTTCTCTTCTCTTCTAAGCTTAACAGATCTCTCTCTCTCACTCTCACTTCTATTCATTTATTTATTTATTTTATTACAGAAAGATCTTTAAACAGTTCGCTGCCTCCTTGGCATTTCTTCATTCTGCTGTTCATTTCATGTGAAGTCTCCTGGGCTATCACCAGTTTAAAAATCAACTTTGTAGTTTTCTATGGTAAATGACTGACAGTATTGGAAATCATGCTCTTTGTCAGACAGACGACTGCATTCACACTGCTAGGCATTTGGACTGAACTTTTACCCTACTGACTTCTTTTTCTCCTCTTCTCAGTGTTGTCTTTTGTATTTCCTCCCATGGCAATGTATCTTCTATTTCTGAAGTGGGTGCATTTTGTCTGCGATCCTCTATGCAGCTTTGGTGCGCAGCTGGAATCTAATGAAGATTTGCTTTGTGTACGTGCTATTGCATATTATAACCTGAGACACTGACACTGAATTACAAGTGCCTGCAGAAATTGAGCTTATTACTTGTTGATAGTTGATCTAGTGAATGGTACGGTGTCAGTGTTTGTTAGTGAAGAAAACATACTAGTAACAGTACCAGCTTCGTCTAAACTGCAAGCAAAACAGCTGAAAGACAACTACAGTTGGAGCTGTAATAGTTGTTTTAGTCTGCGTCAAAATCATGTAATGTAGATGAGATGGTTTGGAAATTTTTTATATGCTCTGTATCCCTTTGTAGCATCTTACTTAGAGTGCTGTGATGCTGTGACTAGGTCTTGTTCTGTTCACATGCTTAAAATTACCCATGTGCTCCAGTACAGCGTTATTCAGCTGCTAGATCTGATGGCCCACTTCTTCCTTGGAAGAGGTGGGGAACAGCTGTTTGGGCAGTGTGTTTCACTCTGCTTGTCAGCCATCTGTACCAGCCCAGGGCTAGAATCTGAACTGCTGCTTCTATCTCCATAGTAAAAGAGAGGACACAGTACGTGTGTCCTTCCTGGTATGCTTGTCTGGAACTCAGTGCCAGGAGACAGCACAGAGATGTCCTGTCATGTGAATAGGTTTCCTAACTCTGATCTAGCCCCAGTGATTGTCATCTTTGGGTCTCTTGGGTCCAAGTAATCAATGCTGATGCTTAATGAAGAGGACAGTTCTTAGTCCCATCAATCTTCTGTAAGTTATCGACTTGAATAACTGGGGAATTTGAAAAGGTAGGAATGTTCTAAATTAACAGAAGTGATTAAATAATTTTGTATGTATAAAATAGTATCAATGTACACGCAGTATTTTCATACCAGTGTGAGAATTTATGGCATTTGAAATAAATTATCTTCCCCATATGTCTCTTTTCTACAGCACCCACTTTTGCGATATGTAGGCATTAGAATCTTAAGCATTGTATTCTAGCTATGTAAATTTTTCTGTGCATCTTGCAAGTGGGTGTATAAGTGTCTTCTGAAAGTTATAATTTGCAGGTCGTGTCTTGCTTTGAAACAAGAAGTACTCTAATACTGTATTAGATGTTTCAAGTTCAAATACATAAATCACAGAACAAGATTCCAAGATGGCACAAAGCTATTAAAAACCAGCTTTACTTTGCTTATATATGTGTTTGCCTAAAAACAATCTGTGGACCAGAAATTTCATATGTGCTCACATTAGATCAGACATCTTTCTAGTATAGAATTCAGAATGTCTCAGAGAGCCCACAATGCCTTCAGAGTGCCCACAATATGTGTACCTCATGTGTCAAAAGATGCCATGCTTTGTTTCTGCCCATCCGCAGTGAACTAGACTTGGCTATCCTCCATTACACCCTTGCTTTGCAGTCAAAGCCACTGTGCTTGTTCTTGTTTGTACTTGCATAGTATGCGAAATGATTCTGTACTAAGCTATAATTAAACAGAAAGCCCAATTTATTCCAACACTGCTTTTATATACAAGTGATAACTCCTCTTAGATTGTAGAAAATTGCGGTCTGGTTGAAAAGCAAAGACTGGAGAGAGGAGTTGAGATGAAAGGCCTGAGAACTTGAGACTGTAATTTAGAGTAGCCTTAAGAACACACCCCCTTCAAGAAAACAGGAACAACTCTAAGGAAATACTGAAATCCAGTATATGCAAGATGGTACCTACTGCATGGATACTTATATAATTAATATAAATTATTATCTACTATCAGTCATATTATCAATATTCTGCTGAATTAACATGATATATTTCTCTTTATACTTAAGCCTAATAAGAGGGACTCACGCAAACAGTGTGTTATTTGGTTAAATATCTTACTATAACCACGCATGTAGTCAAAAATCAAAGTTAGGTTAGAGTTAGGGTTTGGATTATACATATGGATTCAGTTAGGGTAAAGCTAAGTGTAAGAGCTAGTGTTAGGATTAGGGATACAATAATTACAGTTAAGGTTTGTGATAGGGCTAGAATCAATTAGAGTTAGGGTTAGGGTTAGATTTACGGTTAAATTTAGGGTTGGGGTTATGGATACAGTTTCATTTAAGTTAAGGGTAAGGTTTAGAGTTAGGGTTAGCTTTTGGGTAAGGGTTATGGTTAGATTCAGGGTTTTAGTTTTGGGGTTAGATATAATCCAAACCCTGACCCTAACCTAACTTTGATTTTTGACTACATGCATGGTTACAGTAAGATATTTAACCAAATAGCTCAGAAATTTATTATTAAACATACAGAACAGGTAGAGGCTAGTTCATTTTTATATGCAACTTATCTTGTGAGCCTTCCAAATATAGAACAGGATTAATATAATTAAATGCTCAGACTGCTTAAAATGATGTCATCTTGTTACCTACTCTAGAGTTCACACACCTCAGAAAGCATTATTACTAAATTACTTATTGATTCTGAATAAGGCACATCAAGATGTCTGAGTCTGATTTTATTTATGGGATGATTCTGGAAGAATAGTGCCATTTATGTATCTACTTACTAAGTTAGTGGAGAAAATGTGTAATTCCATACTCCTTTCTCTAATGGTTTAAAATTCAAAAATCAGTGTTTTAGGATTTTATTATTATTATATTTCTGCATGTACTGTTTTTTAGCCTCAGCTGACCAAATATTAATGTAGAGAACATCCCTATTCACCCAGTCTTTCTGATCTCCCAAGTGACATGATGTACTACATTTGTTTTCTAAGCACAGTACTACAAAGACTGAAGAAGCTACTGTACATTAAGCAGATTCATAGGCGTGATAATGGTAACACTTTGTAGGTTGAGACTATAATTTATTGGCTGGAAAGAGCAGATGTTAGAGGCAGTCTAAACTGAAGAGGATACTGGGAAACACATGGATTTTCAGAAGGATAGGCTCACCTGCTTTCCCTTAGTCAAACTGTTCTTTGTCATTGGCTTCCCATTTGCCCTTTGTTCTCCAAAGTGCTTGCGCTTAATTTCTTTGCTCAGATTGGATTCTGCAGACTTCAGAGGATTTAAGGGATTGTTAGGGGTAGGAATGGTGAAGGAGAAAGGCTGGGAGAGTATCTAGAATAGGCAAAATAGGAGAGAGAGAGGAAGGAACTTCTGACTAATGCAATTTCTTCAACTGCTGCCCATTCTCTCGCCTTTTTATTTTGAAATGTTGTCACTTCTCTTCAGTGCAGTCTTCCCGAGACACAGTCTACCTCTCCTGTTGCTTCAGTTTTCTTCAGTTGTCATTGATGGCATTCATATTTACCCAAAAGCAGAAGAAACATTGTCCCTGTCTTCAGTTCTCTCTATGCAGCACATGCCTACAGTTGGACTTGATATGGCTGTGTATCTGCAGCTTACCTGACAGTTACAGTAGTTGCATAGTGCCCTTCTTCACCTTTCATAGTAATCTGTTTTCCCCAAATCCTACAGCTGCCTACAGTTTCTAGAGATTACTTTGGATGTCAAGTTGCAGTATCTCTTTCTGCATACAAAGTAGTGGGATGAAACTTTTACTGCATCCTTTTACAAATGGCATGAACCAATCTGAGTCCCATGGAGCTTGCTCCTTGCTCTGTTTGTGGGAGAATCTATAAAAGAAAGTAGAATTTAGAGCCACATTTGTTTCTCTCTTTTGGCTTCCAAAGGTGTTGGCTGCATATCTGTAGCTTCTTATTTTTTCTTGCAAAATAGTCAGTCTTTTGATTGACATTATTGACATTATTACACCAGGAAGGCCTCAGTGGTGTCTAACACTACTGTAAATAAGCAGAGCAAAAAAAAAGAGACAATTTTTCATTATCTCCATATTTTGTTGTAGGGAAAAAAAAAAGAAAAAAGCAAACAAAAACCAATGAGCTTCCTTTGGAAGTTGTGAGGTCTTCATGTTCTACAATGATAAGGACTTAAAATACCCAGCTATGATGAAAAAATATACCTACAAATGCTTCAAGAGTATTTTCTGAAGTTACATTTATGACATATTAGTTTGAATGTTAATGAACTGTTAAAGATAATTTATTTTGTCCTATCAACTTATATATTGCTACCATTATGCTGATCATAATTGATTCTCTTATAGGAATTATAGTTGCTAGTTCTATATTCATAGCATGTGAACTTCATTAGCAATTATTTTATGGCTCATTTTAACTATGAAAGGACACGTTCACTGCATTTTCTCCTCCTTTCTGTTATTTTTTTTTCCTTCTTTTTTTCCCCCCCCCAGTAATAGCAATATGGAAATTCATTGTATCAGACTTCCATAGAGCTCTGATTCTCATCTCTTTCTTACTCCCTACTCTGTTAGCCAAGCAAAATCATACTGTTAATCTCCTTTTGCGAAGCAATTCTGCATGGAGCTGCTATGCTACAGATGTGTAAGCATGAAGGTCTGGAACATATGACAATTTTGATACAATTGTCAATATACAATTGATAATTGATACACAGCCCATGGAATATGGCATGTCTTATTACACCTGTGCATCTCTTTCTAGACTCTGTGGGTAGAAATCACATTCTTCCATGTAGACCAAGAGATGAATATCATTATAAGCAAATAAAAGTGAGCACAGTGAACTGCTCAGCAAGAGCTTTGTGCATGGGAGGATGTCTGCTATTTCCATCTTCCTGAATCATGCAAAATTCAGCAGTCAAAGCTGAACCATGGGTTGTGGCTTAGAACTATCTATTGTAGATTATTTTTTCACTGGTGTTGGTGGTGGGGAAAGCTGTCATGTTTTGCAGCTTATGTAAACAAGTTTGTTGTAAGGTAATGATAGACTTTGCTAGACATAATCCAGAAAGCCATCATTCATCTGTTTTTCCAGGGTGGGTGGAAGAATGCTTTCCCTGCTTTCCTTTGCCTGGGCTGAGTGCACTTGTTGCCTTAGCCATGTGTACAGTACTGAGTGGAGAGAGGAGTTGCTGATGAATGATGATGCTTCATGCTGACGAATTTGATGTTTTTCCTTCTGCCTATCTTTATATTTTCATTGATCTTCCCTTATAGCTAGAACAATACTTGAAGCGTGTAGCTGATTGTGATACATATTCTTTAACGCTGTTTAAAAACCAGGTTTGCTAGAACATATGTTCAGAATATACATCTGGCAAATAGAAATGCATCATCCCCACTTCAGTTAATTTTCCCCAGCAAGCAGATTTTTGAAAAATTTGAGTTGAAAAGAGCAGAAGAGACAAAGCAATGGATTGTTTTATCAATCCCTTTCATACTAGGCATGTGACATTTTCCTGAGCAGTAAGAAATTTGTTTTCAAAAGACACTGTCAAGTTCACAGATTCATTGACTCCTGGTAGCAATGTAAGCTCCAGACAGTAGTGACAGGCTTTCTTCCAGGACACTGCATATTGTATAAAATAAACTTCCTTCAGCTGGAATGATGTTTGAGTTACGGTAGCACCGTGAAAATCAGCAGCAATTTAGATCAGCTGAGCAAGAAGTATGTAGGTTTTCTGATGAATCATGTACAGCTCCTTTCAGCTTTGCTGGTGGTGCTTTCTGTGGGCAGAATCTAGGGGGGGGGATACCCTGTAGCTGAGCTTCCCTGGCTTGCTTTCATACCTGTCGTTCCAGGAACTGCAGAGAGCAGAAGGTTTCAGCAGTACTCAAGAGCTGATTATTTTTTCCAGGAAGGGCTCAGCTGGCCTTGGATTTTTGAACTAACAATTAATAGATGGGGCAGTTTCAGGACTGGGTGTGTTTTACAGCACTTGGCAAGTGACTGCCTGACTCACAGGTACAGCTGGCAATTGAAGTGGTATAAAACTGACTATTCTTTTTATTCGGGATGTATATTTATGGGCACACACACGCACAAAAATTAATACAAAGAGTGGTGTGCTGGCATTGACAAGGTGACCTTCATAGGAAGTAATTGGGTAAATGTTATTATCACTGCATTACAGGCAGGAGCTGAATTTGCATTTAGTTGCACGAAAAGTATGTCTGTGGAGAGGGGCAGCCAGAAGCAGCTCTGTATATCCTGTAGAGGCAGAGGACCTGCCGGTTCAGACCGGGGCAGCTGGAGCATGTAGGGCTTCATTAGTATGTCTGCAGTGCAGAAGAGTGTAGGCTGAGGGAATGAGCTTGCAGAGCTGCTGATTGTCCCTCATACTTGTTCCACAGCCTGGCACAGTTTTAGGTTGTCAGGACCAAGTTTGTTTTCCCCACCCTCCAACCATATCCAGGGGTGCGTTGCATCTTCAAGATTTCTGCCACACCGAAGAGTATGCCACCTACAGCCTCAATTTCATGTTGATAAAATGTTACTATAATGAGTTGTGACTTACGTATTTTGAATAATGTGATGGCTTTTATGCTTAATTTAGATCTAAGAAATAATGTTTGGAGTCATTCATGCCACAGAGAAATAACATGGGAGCAAAGGGGAAGCCTGGGCCAAATATTATGTATAGAGGCTGGACAACAACCCCGATGGGCTTGAACAGTAATGTAAATCATGTCTAAATCCTCATCAGTACATAGGTCACTCCAAAAGTAATGCTTCCTATTTATTTCCATGGAAACTACAACAGATACAAAAGTTGGTTCGACCTCTACTGCCATACTACCAATATCAGCCTCTGACACCATGGGTCATTGTAATAAAACAGAAGGCATTACTTTCAGAGCAGCCCTTGTATTACTGATTGAGCTAGTATATGACACTGTGCAGTCTGTTAGGGTGTATCATCTGCAGTCACCTTCCAGCAGTTAAACTGAGGTGGGCATGTCAATGGGAGCATGCTGTGCTCACTGCAGCTTCTGAAACTGGTCTTCAAGAGTCAAATTGAAATCTCTGAACTGGTGTGGGAGTGAGAACTGAAACCTTTTGGGTCACAGTATTTGTGGTCCACGTCTCCAGAAAATGCTAAGCTGTAATACAGTAGAAGTGTGGAAAAATATCCAAAAGAAGGAAAAATTCAGATTCCTGATGACATAGTATTTCTGTCTTCTCATCAGTTCAGTGCATAATTGCAGAAGAGCAGCACTGGCTCTGCTGTCTGGAGCCCCTGGGAGCTCTGACTTTATTTGCAGTAGAAGTTGGACTGAATTATAAAGTAATGGGAAATTTAAGTCAAATGCATTACTAAAATTATGCGTTACAAATGCATGAGGGATTAAAGAGTTCAAAAATAACAATTTACTCAAGTCAGCCTTGAGGATCAAAGCTTTGCCTTCACTGCTGTCTCAAGGTGGACTTGGTACCTCATGGGATAGTTTCATGGCTCAGTGCAATGTTGATAATTTGACATTCAAAACTGTCAACAGCGTGGATTAATAAAGCACTTACAATATCTTTAAAGTTATTATTGCAAGTCAACTCTCATACCCTTCCTGAGGGCAGCTGTAACTGCTTTGTTTTTAAATGCAGAATTTCTGCTTCTGCTTCTTCTTTTTTTTTTTTTTTTCATAAGGAAAATATCCATGAAAAGATGGGAATAGGCAATTAAAGCCAGTGGGAAATATATGAGGGAATTGTTGGTGGTCTAATCAGAGATTTAGTTTCCAGCAGGGGAGAAGTATTTTATAAATTAAATGTGAGGGTAAATAGTATTATCATCATTTGCAAATCCAGGAACTGATTCAGGTTCATTATTCATAGCCATAGAGTTGTTGTGTTTCTGTTCTTAGCTAACTGAATTGTGCCCCTGTCTCCAACACAAGGGCAGGAAGATGCACACGAACTGAATTTAGCTGGCATTATCTCATAAGGCAACCTCAAAATCTGGCAGCAAGTCAAAGGTTTACAGCACATCAGCAAATGAAACATGAGGACAGTTCATGGTGCTGCTATCAACTGTCTTTCTATCAGCTTCCACAAGCAGAGGTCATGGTAATGATCTCCTTGTCACTTTTGGGGTCTTACTTAATAGCAAATGAGGCGATCAAACTGTGCTGCAGAAGCATAATATAATGCTTGGGTAATTTCAGCACAATGCAGTTCCCTTTCAAAACTCCATGGCCCTCCCACAGCAAACTCCTGGCCAGCCCTCCATTCTGCATGGTCTGATGGTCAGTATGCCTGGTTCTTCTCACTGAGCCTTTTCCAAAGAGGGAAATATTGTATAGGCTTCTTGCTGAGATCCAGCCATTCCAAATGTAGCTCTAAGAAAATCAGTAACTTCTCTATTCAGTAGCTATTCTTGACACAGGTTTGGTGCCTTTAGCAGAAGTTGCCACAAACAGACCAGTGGTGTAACTGAGAGGTGTTGTATGGATAAAATGTAACTGCTTAAGTTCTAACATACAAACATTTAGACATATTGAGAGAAAAGGCAACATGACTTCCTAATTGTTATGAAAAGTGATATTCATGTATTGTACATTTATGACTATATTAAGCCTATTTCAAGCAACTAATATGCAGATATGATTCAAGAGAGATTAATTGGTGATATAAACACTTAAGCTATATGATTTACTCTGACTGAAGAGGCAATACCAAAATGTGGCATTAGCACATGCTGGATGTAGCTCTGCTCTGAATCCATTCACTGAATATGGTAGGTAAATCTCCCTTTATTCTAAACACTTACATACTGGAATCCCTGGGATTTAACTTGCATCTGTGTTTTTTGTTTCTTTGAATTATTCTTCAAGTGCTGTTGCTGTAGTGATACTCAGTTCTCTGAGGAAATGAAGCACATTCTGGATTCAGCAGTTAGTCTGTAAAGGGGTCCCTTGGCAGAATCAGACAGGGTGCTTATAAAATAAGACCCGATCTTTCTGTTTAATACTCAGCACCACATTTTCTTTCTCCATGAATTCACTGGTCATCACAGGGCATGTCTCTGGGTGCTCCACTTGATATTGTGAATTATTCACTGCTACTCTTACCCCAGAACAAAGGAAGTACTCATGCGTCGTGCTGCCTTAGCATTTCTCTGAAGACAGATTTTCTGAGCCATTTCCTCTATTCCATTGGCAACAAACTAGTTAAAGAAATAGTTATTCACTCAAGCTCATGGATTCTGATCCAGAATTTAATTGCAATGTGGATGGCCCTGAAAATTGAAGTGTGAACTAAGGGAAAAGATAGACAAATTATTAAACTGCAATATCTCAAATATGCACAACAAAAACTGGCTGTGATCAGAATTCAGGGACAACCTTTTCTGCACAGTATTGTTCTATTTCATTTGCTATAAGCACAGAAATTATGCATGGATGCCAGTTTACATGCAATGCAAATCTGCCTTAACATTGTGAAGTCCTGAAGTATCAGCAGCAAAGGATGAAAGCTGTGTCCAAAATGCCTAAATAGGTGCAGTTAACATAGATACTAAATTGAGCAATACTCCCACTGTTATAAATGTCTGCTTTACTGTCTTTGTCTGCAGAGTTGTGGCATTCATCCTGTCACAAGGAATAAGAGTAAGATGACCATCTGCATTTCTGCAGTGTTGGCTACCAAGAGTGGGTTCAATAAAATAAAATTATGGCTTTGTGCTTTGCTACAACGAATAACTCATGAACAAGCCTTGCATCAAGGCAAAAAATGAAAAAAAAAAAACCAACCAAAAACCTCTTTGTGTGAAGACACATTATAAGGCATACAGGGTAGCAGTTGAGCAGCCCCTTGAGTAGCAACGCCCCTCAAACATTATGCTAAGGTGATAAGTATGAATTATTCTTCACCATAATTTTCCTTAATGCCCAGTTGGAGCCTCCCCTGGTGCAGCTTTATGCATTCCCACCCAGCCATCAGTACCAGGAGCAGAGCTAGCACCTCCCTTTGCTTCCCCTCCTCGGGGAGCTGCAGAGCATCGAGGGCATCTGTCAGCCTCCTCTTCTCCAAAATGGGCATCCCAAGTGTCCTCAGTCTCACCTCCTAGGATGTGCCTTCCAGTGCTTTTACCAGCCTGTTGCCCTCCTCTGAACACTCTCAAAAGCCTTAATATCCTTTTTGTATTTCGGAGCCCAGAACTGCATGCAGTGTTGAAGCTGAGGCTGCACCAGTGTTAAATATAGCAAGATATTCTGCAGTAGCACATTTTTTTAGACTAAAGAACTGTTCCCTATCTCCTGAGAATCAAAAGAAGGCAAAAGTTGGCCTCAGGAACCTCTTGGAAGTGGTACAGACCTTTCTTTCTGGGTTTGAATATGCTGTATTGGAGACTGACTGGAGATTCACTGACCAGCAGGCACATCTCTGTAGGACCTCCAGTTATATTATTTTTTCAAGTAATAAAAGCTTTTTCAGTGATGAGGGATCTAAAATCAGCTGAAACCTAAGTAAGAGATTATGATTTTTGGTCTCCTTAACCAGTTTTTTCCCTAAAGGTAGTTGATTTTCTGGTTTTTGTTTCCTCTTTCTGTCTGAATCTTTCTGGACCAGTGACTAAAGCTCTGGTGTTTTCTTCCTAGGTTAGTTATTCTTAGTAGGGATGTATTGCATGCATGGCTTTGCAAAGGAACAGAAATATATGCCAAATGGAAATGGAGTAAATGCTCTGGAAAGTGGGTTTCTAATAAAATTTTTGACTGTCATCTCATAAATGTTCTTTGGGGTCTAAAATACAGCTGGATATCTTAAATCTAATAGTAAACAAAGTAAGTATAAATCAAGGAGTTATTTTAATGCTTTTATGTCTATTGCTGCAATTTTCTCATATTAATAAGTAAGTAATGGTTTAAGGCCAGATTTTGATCTGTGTTTAGTGGGAATACCTTTAGGGTCTGTGATGAAATCCAATGTAATGTGGATCATGGTGTGGCTTCATACATTCAGAACTATACTCCTATCCATCTCTTTTTTAATCTTACTGTCTCAGCTTAAATATTATGATAATTGCCAGTCAAGAAATGCCTTCAGGTTGATTTTCCCAATGGGCTCAGCATGATGTCAGTGGGAAGAGTGCTTTAGAACAGCTTGAACAATACTGAAAAGGACAATAATCATTGAAATTTGGTTATCTGAAACCACTGTGAAGTGCACTGAGGGGAAAATGGAGGAGAAGGAGGGAATACTTGTTCTTTTTTAAAAAAAATCTGATGTTATTCTTGTTAATTAATAAACGTTTGGACAGTATTTATTCTTTAAAAAGCCACTAGATGTCAGCATGTATCCAGGCTCGTGTAACTGGACCAACAGCCATCTGGTAGCAAAAAAACCCCAACCCTCTACCCTGTAGTGTTATAGACTAGCATACAGTCATTGGCCAGAAGTATTTTGCTTGACTTCGTAAAAGTTTCCAGAACCCAAAAAGCAGCAGTAACTGTTCTTGACATGAAAGTTAGAGAACTGTTATGTATGTTACTTCTTGCAATTCTTCTTGTCTTGCAAACTATGGTCATTGTTATCTGCATTCTGTGCATGGTTCTTCAGGAAGCAGTCCTCACGTAGAATTCTGCCAGGTACAGCTTTCAAGTGCTGGTGACTGGTGGTCTTGTATCTGAATATTTTTTGGCTAAATTATTTTGGAAGCGGAAGAAAACCCCCAGAAGTCTAAAGTAAAGCTTCAAACATAACAGTGGTATAATGTGATGTGAAAGTGTTCTGTGATTTCAAGAAAAAAAAAAAAGAAAAAAGAAAAAAGAAGTAGTATTCTGAATGTGCTCAACTTACCTGCAGTGCTTATAAGAAATAACAAGAAAAAATTATGTTATTATGCATTCAGCCCACTTAAAATGCATAGATGCAGTTCACACTGCTTGCATTATTTTTAAGTTAGATCAAAAGCCTTCTTCATCAATTTTGCCACACAGTAGAATGATTTGGGACTTGGATTTTTGGATTTGATTTTGGCCACATATGTTAGCATGTTGTGCGTTCGTTATTTAATATATATCAAGATCCAACGCCAAAGCAAGATGAGATTTGGTAGTTTTGATAGGTAATCAATTTTTTTGCTAATTATCCATGGCTGCAGGACAATAGTATTTTGTAAAATTAGGCACTTGTACTGAAAACTCTCCTTTAAACAGCTTTTTTCCTAATGCAGTGGAATCCAAGGTTCTTAGTTATTCTAGCAATTCAAAGAGACACTTCAACAACTGCTGCTAACAGGAGTTAGAGGACATCATGTCACAGCTGAATCAGGCTGCAGGGAACTGCAGCACAATGCCTTCAGTGCTGTCAGCCCGTTAGTTATGAATTAAGGGCCCCACACTCACCTGCATCAGAGACACTCAGCTGAAGCATGCATGCTAGTGGTAGCCTCCCTCCAGAGAGAGGGAGAAGGGTATTAGATACCTCAGTTGAGCACCTGAGGGTGAATCCAGCCCTATACTATGAAGTTACTACGAAATGACTTGTTCCTTGGCCTGTGAGTGCTTTGCTAGTAGTAAATTTGCACTTAATGTATTTCATAGAATCATAGAATAATTAAGGTTGGGAAAGACTACTAAAATCATTAAGTCCAACCGTTTGGCCTTCCCTATCCCATCCTACCATGAGTTTGCAGTGTATGTTTTCAGTGCAGAAGGGCAGACCATTCAGCAGCTTGTCAGGCTTATGTGCATGCAGTAATCAACTTCTCCCATGAGATCCATGTTGGTCAGGGCATCAGCCTGTGTCAGGAAGTGCTTTATCCTTGCAGTATTTCAGAGATGATAAAAAGCTGAGCAAGTACAGAGAGGAAGATATGCAGAGTAAGGGGAAACTCGGAGTCAAGCGAGATCAAGTCTGTTACCATATTTTGCTCACAGAAAATATATCCCATTGAACTACGAACTTGAGCAGCTCACCTTATTCGTACTGTGCTTAAGGCAGGTTGCCTAGCAGCAGAGATCTTAGCAGAATTTACCCACAAACAATTTCTTGCTGTCCAGGTCTCATGTGCTAATAAAATTTAGGATGCAAAGGAATTTCCATGCAAAAGATGGCAAAAAGTACAGCCCCTCTGGACCTCCTAACGGTAATGTAAGTCTAGGTAGATTGGCCTTATTGCTCTCGTAAAATGAAGAGAATTTGGATTGCACACACCACCTCATCTTTTTCTAAGGTGAGGGAAAGGAATTGATCTGTTTGTTTAAACAGATTGCTGTAAATTCTGGCTGTTTGAGCAGGATAAATAATGGTGAAAGGTGGAAAGGAGTCAAGGGGAAGAAACTGTTAGTTTTAAAAGTAGAAAGTACTTTTAAAGTAAAAGTAAGTACTTTTAGAAGTAAATTTCATTGTGACTTCTTGCAGTCTTCCTATCCTGTGAATACTTGAGAAATCTGTGAGGAGTCTGCAAGAGTAAATATGATTGTTGGAGTCTGTTAAAAAGAGTTTGCCTGACTGAGATAAAATCAATGACTTTTATAATTAACCTGACTTGGCACCCTGATCTAAATTAGCACAACCAGCCACGTACAACGCTATTCCCTGGCCCAAAGCTGAGCCTTTTTGTCAGCAGTGCTAATGAAGGTATGATGGAATCCATTTAGCCAGTCATTGAGCAAGAAGACATTCAGAAAAAGGAAAGTTTCCAAGGCATTCACTCTTCCCTGTCACTGCAACATCAGCCCAGAATGAATGGGCTAGTTTTTGTCTCTCCCTTGATCCTTCTTCTCAAATGTGATCTTTCTTTGTGAATGTCCTTCTAAAAAAAAGTCTTTGGCTTTTCAGAGTTTAAATCACAAATTTTGAGATTGGTAAAAGGAAAGGTGATCATTTTTTAGTGTTAATAGTGTGCCTGGAAACAGTTTCAGTTACATTTGGTTCTAGAAGATAAGGTTTTTAGTGGTGGAAACTTGCATATTTTCATCATAGTCTATGCTGTAAATTAAAATAAACAGATAATATGACCAAATAATTCTGTGAACTACTGTGATGTGATACAAAATACTTAAGTACATTATTTCTTAGTATATGTTTTAGCTCATAAGATGCCAGCAGCCTCAAAATTATTCAAATCTGCCCCTGTTGCTGATTCTGCCCTCTCTTTTTGGGGGTCTCTGACTTTTTACTTGGTATCACTTCCTTGGTACCCAAATGCTATGTTCAGCTTTGTTCCATTCTAGTGGATAATTGTTGGTTAAAAATAAAACCAAAAATGAGTTTTTCCAGCAATTCTCCATTGATATTTAGGACAGAAAAATATCTTTCTTCTTCTTTTCTGAGTGAAAAAGATTATAGCAAATGATTTCACATTCACATCTTTAATGAGATGTAAACCTTTACTGTCCAGTTTGTTGTCTAGACATAAATAAAATGGTCCAGGCTGTGCCAGTAATTTTTTTGTCCCATTCCTTGGTTGCTTTTCCTGCTGTAGATCTCTGTTTACGCTCAGAAGAACACACAAAGAAAACAAAAGGGTACATTTTTTTAATCAGTTACCCTTATTGGCAGATGCTGGGATTCAGAAAATGCAGAAAATCATACCAGACGTGAAGAACACTTTTCTAACAAAGAAGATAGTTAATCATTGGAAACAGTTAGGTAGAACAGTGGTGGGTTCTTGACAAATGCTGGTTTTCTGGAAATAATGATTTGATATTTTCTTCTGAAATATTTGTTCTGGTTCAGTTGCACAAAATCATTGGACTTGGAGCAGGAACTGATAAAAAGAAATGTTATGGCTTGTAATATTTTGAAGTTCATTAACCATTAGTCTGACTTCATTAGTCCATTGCTAAGAGGAAATAGTTTAATAATAGTGTCAGTGCACAGTCCTCACCTCTCCATGCCAAAAATGTTGCTGGGAAACATCAAAGGAATTATTATATCAGAGCTATATTGTATAATATTTTTCTGAACTGAGAAAAATTCTCTGTGTAGATCATATACTCTTTCTATTTATGGATTTTTGCTATTGTTTTATGCATCTTCCAAAGACTCGTAGTTGCTCTAAGCAGGACTGGTTGTATCAAGTACCCAGCATGGCCAAATTTTTTTGGATAAGTCTGTCTGGGGAAGCAGTGTGCTGTCTGATGTATCTATAAACCCTAAATCTTTGAGTGTCAGGACAGCCACGGGCTGAGAGTGCTTTCATGTACTAAAGCAACATAAGAAGACTGCAAGTTGAATCAGGGTACTAGTGAATCCCTTGTTATTATTCCAGAGTAGTAGATGTAGCTTTAAATGATGAATCAGAAAGAATGAAGCTGGCCCTTAGAGTGCACTTGATGTTAATTGAAGCCATGACTCATGTATTTGCATTTTTCCTCTCCACAAAGAATGTTTAAGTAAGACCCTTTGCTCCTTTTAAGATCTTCAAATTGGCGTGCAGCTACCTATCACAGAAGCTACTGATCACAATGGCCAATTTGAAGGTGCTTTAGTCTGATAATGTTGATTGCAATTTGAACTCCTTCAACTCAAAAACTAACCAGAGTTTTTGGCCAGTCTGCCTTTTTGTATCATGGTTGGTAACCAGCCTATGGATTTGATTATTTGAAAGGCTTGTGATAGGAAATGAATGTCTTTGAGATCGCAAGAGCAATGCAGTTCTTCGTTGTTGCTGCGAGCCCAGGTCACTGGACCATTTTATTTGGCAGTGGTTGCTCTTTGCTGGGGAAGACCAAGGTAGGGATGCTGAAATTGTTCTGGCTCAGCTGTTAAAACTTCAGGTGAAAAGCGTCTCTTTGCCCAAGGCCTACAGTCTGTTTATTTATCATGCATACACATAACTGAAGTAAAAGGCAACCAAAACCAGTATCATTTTCTGCACTTCCTCCTCTGTTTTATTTTTCTTCCTGACAATTTAATAAGGATCGAGTCACAATGGGCACACCACACCAGTGTAGTGTTTGCTGTAAATACATGCAATATGTAACAATCCTGGGCTCAGGAAGCTTTCAATTTAAATAGTAGGTGTCTGCACTGTGAGCATTACAGCACTGGAACAGGCTGTCCAGAGAGACTGTGGAGTCTCCTTCTCTGGATACATTCAAGATGCACCTGGACACTTTCCTGTTTGACCTCCTGTAGGGAACCTGCTTCAACAAGAGGGCTGGACTGGGTGATCTCCAGAGGTCCCCTCCAACATCTATGATTCTGTGAAAAATAGGAAGGGAAACAATCGCAAAAGAGCAATAGAATTGTTGTATGTTACCTGACAGTCAGATCCTGTCTTCATCAAGGAGAAGCAGACTGGATTGAATTTAAAGGTGTGAAAGCCTTGCAGCAACTGATTACCTTTGCAAAATGTATCCTTCTTTATTCCCTAGTAAAATAAAATCCTGTAGCTTTCTGGTTTAAAGATAAAATTTTCAGCCAAATTTTGCAGCTTGCTAAAATGGCCTTTATAAAACTTTTCCCCTGCTTTTCTATGAGCTCGTAAAAGACTAAATAAACTAGGAATTAATTTGGCCCATTAACTATTAGAAGATTAATGCTTTTCTCATTTTTCTCACAACTTAGAAGGTCATTACATTGTTGCATTATAGTCATTCCACTTAATTTTGCTTTTCATGTCAATTCTTTCCCAGCATTAATTTTGCCCATGTTGTAGCCTTCAGCTCGGGACACATCTCACTGCAGTCCATTATCTGACCAGTGAAGCCTGCAGCAACAGGGAATCTGACTTAATTGGAACGATGCACTGACGCAGAAAAAGTACATGTAACTTCTAGCACTAGCTATACCTTTTAAAAATTCATAATTACGAAGATGACAAACTGTTGTGTATTTTTTGATCTGAAAGATTTCCAGGAGCTGCCAGAGTCAGAAAATAGAAAGGTTGAAGCCCATAATTCCTTCCATGTTGTGTTATGGAATAGATGTGTAAAGAATAACTGTAAGGGAAGCATCAGGTGAGAATTTTTAGAAGCTTTTCAAAGCAATCAGTGAAATCTGATTTAAGAGAGCCACTTCATTCTGCACTTAATAGTGTTCTTCACATAAACTGTATTCCAATATGCTTCAGAAAGTTAAACAATACAGCTACTGAGATAAAAAACAGCAGAAGGAGACAGTCATGGCATGTTACAGGATTGAGGAACAGCTGTTTTCTGCTGAGATTTAAGATGATATGGCAAAATTACAATGCATTGTTCTATGCTACAGTGGCCAGCGGTTTTCAGCAGACTCCACCATGCCTGAAAGCTGCTAAACAAACAACGTTAATCAGATAAGAAGAGCGGTTGGAAGAGTTCAATGACCTGAACCCTACCGATACAACTTCGTTTGAAACTGACCCTGAATGACACAGTGAATCACGCTCAGCAAAAAAGACCAAGTGCAACGTGCCATTATTTTTTCTCTTTCTGACCTTGCTTGACTGAATGTGCTGGAGCACTTAATTCTTTGCGCTCTGATCTGAAGGACCTGATGTGAGAATCCAGCAGTAGCCAGTCCCATCTATAGCCTGTCCAGTCGCATACTGTGAGCTCAGGCAATCTGTTCTTGGAGTATGGTCCAAAATTTGACTGTCCTTGGAAGCTGACAAGGGTGAGCTTTGCCTAGTCTTATTTTCTTGATCCTAAAACCACAGCAGCTCTCCATGTCACCACTGAGCAACATTCTAGAAACAGTAAACCTCAGACTAAAAAAAATAAATTAGACTTGCATCAGTTCATGCTTAATTAAGGATTAAGCATTAAGGAGCTGTGGCTGATCAGCATCTATGCTTTTAGCTCAGATTCAGATCTTAATCAAACCGAGACAATTTTAAAATTTTGAATAGCATGTGGAGAGGAGAATAGAAATACACCTCATAATATTTCATCTGATTTGTTTTGTAGATATAGGAGTCAGCTGTTTAAATTTCACTATTTGTATGCCTTTTTTTAACAATCATATTCTTTTAAAACAAAAAGACTTATCTATACCCAGTGTGAATCCAAAGTGCATACATTTTGGATCTGACGTGCTTCAGGCAGAGAGGTGATATCATTACAATACTATTTCCCAAGCCTGAGAAAACACAAAGAACACTATAAAAGCAGCATACATTTTACCACAGTCTCATTTTTTTTCCTGCACGGATGTTGATTTAGTTAGATCCTTAACTGTCTTTTCCCTGTAGTACCCTCAGCAGCCCAGCAACAAAAAGCCAGCTGCTTTTCCCAGCCTCAGTTTAACACTTGAGCAGGAGTTATGCTGTGCCCAGCACCCCCAGGACTCCCGAGAAAGGGATGTGAGTCTGTTCAGGGTTTGACTGCTTTGGAAATCAGCATCAAGATTCACCTGATGCTAGAAGCCTGTGCATACAGGCATTGTTCATCTGGATGGGGCTTTGAGCAATCTGGTCTAGAGAAAGGTGTCCCTGCCTATAGCAGGGGAGTTGGAACTAGATGATCTTAAAGGTCCCTTCCAACCCAAACCACCCTGTGATTTAAAAGGCAGTTCTCAAGGTGTTACCCATAATTTTCTCCTTTAGCCACAACAAAAAACACAAGATGCACTCTGCAGAAACCTGTGGGAAAAGAGTCCTTTCCAGTTATGATCAGCTCTCAGTTTAGAACTTACAGAATACGGAGCAAAGTAACCTGATCTGCCATTATTTTTTGAGACTGATATTGAATTAATGCCAAAGACTGATGGGTGAAGGATATAAACATTGCATTTGATGGGGATCAGAGAAGAAGGCCTGCTTTTGTTAAACTCAGCTGCTGCTATTAATGTTGATCTGGAAATCAGATTTTGTAAAAAGGAGAATGGCTCTCTGTGTTTATTGATCTTTCGTGAATATTAACTCCTAAGCAACACAGAATTTGATATGCTCTGCTTTGGCATTTCCTCAATAGAGACTTACTTATTTAGACCTAATGAATTAATGGCTTAATCTCCTGAAAAAATTCATGAATGCATTTGGTTCATCATCCCTCCTTTGCCTCTTCTGTCAGGTCTGAATATGAATAAGAAATGGATGTTGGTCAAAAGGGTTACAGTGCAATGACAAAAAATACAGAGTCACAGATAATTTTCTTTTAAGATTACAGTTGAAAGAATGACTGTGTTATCTGTTTAAAAATGATTATAAAATAAATACGCTACTTAGGAAAATGATAGAACGCGACTGGAATCAAAAAGATAATTGGAATGGGATAAAAATCACTTCAATGCTAAATGGAAATGTCTGGTGTACTTACTAAGAAACACATTAGCAGTATGCTTTCTGACATTGCTCTTCACTGCTTTGAATCTCAAAGTCTAACTTAGGACAGATACAAAGAAATCAAATCTGTAATCCGTAGTTTTGAGAATCAAATAGGTTTATCAGAGGAGAGAAAAAAAAGTGATGCATTGCAAGTAGGTGTTCTACAGAGCATGTAAGTGAAAGTAAGCTTTTAATAAGCATTTGCCAGCAAGCACCATGTTGAAATAGACATGATGGTAGGCTTTCTGGAATCCATAAGTCTTTCGGGCTGTCATTCCTGTAAATTAATGGAAACAGTTTTGATGTATGTCTGTCTGGTGAGCATTTGGCCACCCATGAAGTCATCTGCTTGAATGCAAGGTCTTTGGTACTACTAGGTGCCTGCATTTCTAAATTAGCTCTTATTAGAAATCATTCCAGCATGAAAGTTTTTAGGGGAAGATAAGTGAAGATGTGGGGAGGAACTACATTTTTAAGACTAGCATACAGCCCACAGGTTGTCTGACACTCCTGAGGAGGCAAATTCTTTGAGGTGAGTAATGAAATGTAGGTGAGATTGGCTTTTTCAAGCCTTGCAGGAGAATGACTGTGAGGACAGTAAGACCTCTTTTCTGTATCTGTATTGGTGGTAATAGTGGGAGGATGTATCTTTGGAGGGCTGTGATGCTGTGGGTAATGGAGCTGAACACAGTGCTCACTGAAGCCTAGCCAAAAACACCGTTTGTCAAAGATACCCTGTTTGCAAAACAATTAAATGGATATTGAAAGCATAGTTGTGAACAATCTGTATTTTTAGCAACAGGAAAAAAGGATGGAAAACTCTGTTGCCTAGACATAATATATGTAATATACACTTGTTCTGGAAATAATTATTATTTTCTGAAACTACTGCAGCGTTATATGCTGCTGTGACTGAAAAGAGAGAGCTTTGTGTGTTAATATCAGGAGATACAGATTGTAGCTTCAGCCTCTGCGAGGAGTTAAAATCATTCTAATTCCAGCAAGGCTTAGCCTCCCTGTCAGCACTAGAACGGTTTTTAGATTCTTTGCCCTCTTTTCAATTGGCAGTCTGAAAAGATCACCATTTTTTTGGAGGACTTCAGAAAGTAGGCACCTATATTTATTTCTTCTGCTCTAAAATCTGAGGTAGAAGAGCGTGATAGTATGACTTTTCTAAGGACTCCACTCACTTTAACGTGTCTGGTAAGAGGAATGTCAGCATGTGAAGGAAACACAAAGTAAATGTATTTTATGACACCAGTAAGCTATATTTCTGGATTCACAGCAGAACATCAAAGCATGCTTTCACAGCGTATTTTATTTTTCCCTGTATATCTTCCTCAGCAAGAAGATTGCAACCCTGCAGTACATATGTAAACAACTGAAACAAAGGTCTACAGTGGGTCTTTAACAAGTGCCTAGATCTGATTTCACAGTCAAGGTATGGATAATTTTGTGGCCTTTCTAAGGCTGAATATAGAAATCCAGTGTGAAAAAAATGAGTGCCGTTATGCTGCTACATTAATTGGTGAATGTGTCACCAATGCAACCTTGATTTTTCATTATGTTGTTAAAAACCAGACTCAGAGAAGCACTCTGGAAATCAAAGTGACAGTGCGTGAGATATCCTACACCAATGAGGAAAGCTGGCAGACAAGTGGGCCAGTACGATCCCATCTTGCTGGTGTCCATTGATGTGTGCGTGGCTACCAGAATGATGAGGCACTGGAAAGGGCTGCCCAAGGAGGTGGTTGAGTCACTGTCCCTGGAGGTGTTCAAGAAATGTTTAGATGTTGTACTGAGGGATATGGTGTGCTGGAGAAATTTTGGTTGTAGGTGTATGATTGGACTGGATGATCTTGGAGACCTTTTTCCAACCTTGATGATTCTGTGACTCTAGGATTCTATATGAACAGACTCCAGTGGGATGGATGGCCTTTTACCTGCATATATTTCTTCGTCTCTTAAGTTGCCCCTCAGCAATAATATTTGGACTTTTACAGAACACTGTTTGGTTCTTCTGCAACCTTCAGGTATTCTATTGGTTTAGCATTTCTTCAGAGACTTAGGGAAGTATATGACTCACGGACACTGCGAGTTTTTGAAAGCTAATGTGGAGGTGAGAGGTATGTTGCCTGGTTCAAGCCCTGCTGTCTCTGTAGTTCATTAGATATTGTAAGATGTTGTTTTATATACAGTTTATATTCCATTTATGAGCGACACTTCTTTTTCCACACTTGTTAAGGGTGCTGTTTTACACTGCCTTCAGTGTATATTTCAAACCCACTTGCTGAATTGAGTCATTTCATGGTGAAGTAAGCTGAATAAAGGAGAAATATGCCTTCGTTGCGACACTGTGGTTTAGTGTATCAAAACAATAAAGAGCGAGGAACAGGTTGGGAGAACTTTGAGAATGCGTTGGGTTTATTACTTAAAAGTAATGAAGCAAAATGTGGTTGTTTGTGCTCTCTGAATGCTAATCTGCCCAGCTGCTGAAAACACACTACTAGGTGAGAACAGGCCATAAAAGTCTCGCGTGCCATTCATCTAACCATATGGCTACTTGGTGGGCTACTGAATCACAAATTAATGAGAAGGGTGGGCTGGGGTTTAGTGCAAGATGGAATTGAGTTCACTATACAAGGGTTTCAGAAATAGAAGCACAGACCTGAGCAGCCAAGTCTCTGTTAAAGCACAAGCTGGCTACAAAGCTCCTGAGCATGCAGCAGGCTTCACTAACCCTTCTGTGCTTATGTCTAAATGTAGCTCTAACGCTAGCTTCTATTTCTGAAAATTCTGGCCGAAATGATCAAGGGACAGAATGTGTAGAACAAGAATAAAGGTAATTGTATTCACTTTCCTTCGCTGGATGGTTTATAATACCAGCGTGTCAGGCTAACCATCCTTCAGCTCCTGTTTCTGTATGTCTATATCTACCAAAGGAAGATGTAACTGAAAGAGCTCCTACTTTCTCTCTCTCTTCATACTTGCCTTCCCTCTGCAGGTATCCCCACAGCTATTAGCATTGCAACTATTGCTGCATTATCTCCATTCCACACTCTCTTCTTTCCCATTCTAAAGACATTGCAAGAAGACATTTAAATTTGCCTCTTGTCCACTGAGCCAAGAAGCTAACAGACTGTGCAGCATGGCAGAACCCTTCCATATCATGCAGGGCATAGTTCAATGATGGCATTGAGTAAGCGGGTGAGGAGATTGGGGTCAGCTCTTACTGGATTTGGTGGTGGAGGCAGGAGCTGTTGTTGGAAGTAAGCACATGATTAGCAAGATGTGGAAATAGCTCCATGTAGAAACAGAGGGATTTCCAAAACTGATGGGGCACTTTTGCATTCAAGCCAGCACTAGTGTAATACGGATGGAAAGCAGCTGGCCTTTCTGGGTACTGGCATGAGCTGCAGATCACGAGGTTCCCCTCTTACATAAGCAGACCTACTGTAACACACACGGCTTGTTTCAGAGGAGCTCTAAATAGCTGGGCTGGAATAGCTCCCATGTCACTCTGGGTTTCTGCTGACACATGATAAAGTTACACTGGGATAAAAATGCCATGGTAAATCAGATTGGAGCACCCTAATGACTTCTGCATGTTTGCTTAAAGCCAGATTGTGACTGGTTCTAGAGAAAAGCAGAGTTTAATAAAGACTTCCTTCATCTTTCTCTGCATTGTGGCTAGTTTCTATGTCCAGCAAGGACTGCATGCACTGAATAACTGGTCAGTGAGATGGGAACAAGTAAATTTCTCAAAAGAGAATCTGTTGAAAACAAAGTTGTGGTCTCTACCTAGCTTTTCAGTGCCAGCAGCAGAACTGAAACCTGTGAAAGGTGGTGGATATTGCAGAGCCTCCAAAGTGCCGCAGTACTTGTCAGAGGCTTTCTACCACAGGCACCATATCCCCCTTTCTATCAAATTTAATGCCTCAGTATTGGTTCTGATGTTCTATTCGCTAAAGAATAGAGCACTGAGGAAAAAAAACCAACCAAAATCAACAGAGTACTCTTTTTAACAAGTAAATGGATAATTGTGACATTTGACATTTGTGCAAGACTATTTCTTGAACTTTTGCCTAACGATCTCCCCACTTAACAAGTTATGATCAGTCTAGTTTAACAGTTCACTACACATTCACTTTCTGCTTTTTGGAATGCATTTTATTTTTATTGATGTTATTATTTGATAGTGCATTTTCTTGGATATATCAAGTGTGTTATCAAATAAGGTACTAGTTTCCTGTATAACAGCACTGAACTTTATCAAGAAATTACACACTGTGAGTAGGTCATTTCAGTACCCAGCTCCAACCTAAAGGGCAATAGGTTCACTCAGATCAGAGGCTGGAGAGTCTCTGTGTAGTCTGAGACGCATCTTGAAGTCCCTTGCAGCCCTTTTTTTCTAGATTTCCTGAATCAACCATTTATGGCAGAGTTACGTTCTGTTCCAGGGCATGTCTTTGGGAATGAATCTCTTTGTCACCTTACTGATAGCTGCTAGAAACAGGCATTTGTTGGGCTCTTTACAAAGTTAGTGAGGAACAGTCAGGCTTTTCTACAGTGCAGCTTTTATCCTATACATCTGTGAAGCTCAACTGGATGAGTTGAATTTCCCTCTGAAAAAACTACTTTCAGTTGGTGAAGTAAACAAAGAAAAATGACTTAAACTAGACATTAAAGATATAGACAGCAGAAGTTAGGTAAAATTAAGCTTGGCAGAAGGAAGTGTAGTTCTGTATCTGACAACTTTATCCAGGTCCCAGAAGCGATAGTATTAATTAACAGACTTGTACATTGTACAATAAATGTACATTGTCAATGGTTCAGGAAACTGCAGATTGCTGACAGCTGACATGGTACTTTGAGACAAAATCTCTACATGTTAATTCTGTTCTTATTTAAACTTCCAATCCTGACCAGCTGCTGTGACTGTTGTCACATTCCTGAATTCCACCTGCATGGATTGTGCCTTAGTATTTACTCAGGTGTAGTCACAAGGAATAGATGAGTGTGTTTGGAGGATTAGTACAAGGACTGTGTATCAACTGAGTTTCCATTCTGCTTCAGATAATCCATAGACAGTGTGCCAGCCCTCTACATGAAGTTGGCATTGGTTTGACAGAATTTGAGCTGACTTTCTGAATGGAAGAAAAGGCAGAAGGCAAGCAGGGAAAAAAAAAAAAAAGAAAAAAAAAAAAAGAAAAAAAGAAAAAGTAAAAGAAAAAATAAAAGGGAGAAGAAGAAGAAAAAATCTTCAAGTTTTCAAAGCCTGTGACTGAAAAATGAAAGGCATAGATGTGTAAAGAAATATCCAAACGATAGATCTAGAGAGGCATTAATAAGTATGTGCCCTATCAAATCAAGGTTATAAGCCCCTGCTTATGCACAAGACAAATCTGGTTCATGTAGCTCAAACACTAGCAGTTCAAACTCTCTCCTAATTACAAGATTTATGCCATTGCCTTTATCCAAAGGGCTGATCTGAAGGAATGAAAGAGTAGTTCAGTCTCTAAGTCCCCTTGGTTCTTGTTCTCATTATCATAATGGTACAGGTAGCAGCTAGAGTTGGTCAGACATTTTTATAATTAAAGTTTTGAAATTTAATAGTGCAGTGAATCTCTTACATTTTGGAACCTTTGGTCACTCCATCAAATATTGTTTGTGATCTTCATAATGAAATGAATACAGTGGGGTGCTAAGACACTTCTAATAATGTGTCCTTGAGGTTTCCTTTTCTTGATCTCTGTTTCTGTTCTATAAAATTGCTTTCCTGTGGTTCAGTGTTTTGTGGAGTTCTGGAAGTGTGACCTGGTAGTTCGGATATGAGCACTGAGTTTTCTACAGGATGAGTCCAAGTTGTAAATTACATGTGTCTGGAGCACCTTAGAATCTGCCAGCACTTCTGCCACTTGTCCCAAAGCCAGTAAGGAGTAAGGAGCATATTTTGTTTATTTATGACAGGGCACATAGAGCTTTTCATTCATTCAGAACCTGATTTTCTTCCTTCCAGTGTACTGGTCTAATTGAGTGATTTCATGTTGAGGCTGGCCTCCTGGCTTCCAATTTGTTCCATATTATCTTCAAAGTGCCCATGAAATATTTTAGTCCTGCTGTATTTGATAGGAAGAATCTCAAAAATACTCCAAGTGAAGCCACAAACATCTCTTCTGTCCATGACCCCACAGATTGTCTTATCCTTTCCTCTCTTCCTTCTCCTGCCCCCTTTTTAAAAACCCTCGTGTTTTCTTGCAAGCTTTTTGTTTGTTTGTTTGTTGTTTTTTATCAGTCCCCAAAATGCTTTCTGTTCTCTGCACTCTCTTGCTAAGTGCCCGGTGTGTTCTTTGTGCTGGAGCAGCTTGCTCAGTGCCCAGCCTATCCTGGCAGGTGGGGTGTCCTCCTTCAGAGAGAGGTGAAGCAGCACTGCTTGCCTTGCACGTGGAGATCAGTCATTTCCTTGCCAGTAGGGCAGTGGCTTTAGTGCTCCTTCATTGCCTGCCTACTGAGACTGACAGTTTGGATTACTGTGTACACTCAGAGAGATCTAGGAAGAACATAACAAGTTCCCTGTGCATCAGAAATTACTCCTTTTATGACACTGTCTCCACTAGATAGGCATACACTTTTTATATGAAGAAAATAAATCAGTATGTGTTTGTTTTGAGAATTCAATATTGTAGAATAGATTTAATTTCATTGCAGCATTACAAACACTGATAACAAATATCTTTAAAGCAGAACAGAAGGGAAAAGTATTTCTTCTTTTTCTCGTATGTTCCTACTGTTTTGTCTTCTATTTGATCCTGCTGCAATAGACTGAGAGCCTTTGCAAAGCATGGAGGGAACTTCAGCTCTCACCAGATTCGTTAGCACCTAGATAAAGACTGGATTTTAATGAGTGTATTAATGGATTGTTGGGTAAACATTACTTTGTATTGCTCCATAACAACATTGTTTTCACATTCAAATCCTTGAATAAGTATTTTGTCCAGTGGGCTGACTGGATAAAAAAAAAAGGATCATGCCTTCTAGATCTATGAATCTTTTACAGTTGCCCTACTGAAGGCAAAGATAATTGTAAAACATCTTGCTTATCCTTTCAAATTAAAACAAACTAGGAGTCTCTGTTGGTTCACATCTATTTTTTGTAGCAGAGGTAAATAAGTGCATAGGATTCTTGCTAGATATTGTGTTTCTTCTCTGTTCCACCTAAACAGACAAATAGAATTGAGAAGAAAGTCCTCTGCAGCAAATATGAACAAAACACGTTGCTTTAATGGCTGAGGCTATAGCTAAATACGTTTACCATAAAGAATCCTGTGTGTTAAGGGCTTTTCTGCACATGGGCAATCTTAACAGAAATCTGCAACACCCCTCTGGTTCAATATTTTTATTAAAACAAATGTTATTCTGTTTACCTGTAGCATCTCTGCAGTTTTTTCAGAAGAGTACTGATATTTATCCTAACCTCCTGGGAGGAAATTCAGCTCCATTCAAGAGTCAGGAAAGAAGTATAGACAATCATTTACGTCTCACTTAGAGAGCCTTGTTTTGAAGGTTTAAGTGCAATTTTCTACATGGAGATGAATTTGATTCACCGGTAGCTCTGAGTATGCTGTTAAAATTGGCTGTATGTCACATGGAAGGGACAGCTCATCTCGTGATCCCTGTGATGTTCCTTAACCTGTTCCACATGAACAATACCTGTAAAATGCCTACAACTGGAACGGAATTGCATTTTTCTTGTTTCTTTCCTCCTCCTATATGAATAGATCATATTTGGTTGGTCAGAAGAATTCTTGAATGCAACTGAATTCATCAAATGATGTTGGCTGAAGCCAGCAAACAAACCAAAATGAAAAAAAAAAAAATGCTGACAAGAATAGTTCTGATATTTTCCAAACATGAGGATTTCAACATTGGAGCTTTGATTAAGAAAGGAACTTAGATACCACTTGGAACAACAAAAAAAGGGGTGATGTGTTTCTTCCATTAATAGCCCATATTACATTGCTTTTTTGCTTGGGATTTAGATGGGGAAGCTTCAAATCCAATCCAAACCTAAATCACAATGTTTGTTCTCACACCTTGGAGAAACTTTTGTTGATTATCTCTAGGATGCTGCTGACTTCCTCCTGTTAAAACATTTTTACTGCACAGTAATACAGAAACATACATTGCAGCAGTGAGGACAGACCAGATAGCAGCCTTTAAGAGAGACCTGAATCCACCCACAGTGATTCTCACTGTCCTCCTCTTGTCAAACAATTATTGGGATATATTCCATATTAAAAATAATTTTCAAAGTGAAATTAAAATAGCTATCTGTTGTTTCCCAGTGTTTTTATTTCTATTTCTTGGTTTGGTGGCTGAACCAGAAAAAAATGTATATATATATTTTTTATTCGTGACTCTAGACCAAGAACTTCAGAAGAACATGCTTTTAGCAATATGCATATTAATTATGGCGTTGACTATTAAGTTCTAGACCAGGAAGCTTTGAGCAGGTTAAATAGTAGTTTAAAAAAGAGTATATTATGCAGATACAGCTATTTCAGCTGCAGAGTTAACCAAAGTCAAAACTGATGTAATATCCAACAGACTTTTAATTAACAAGATGTAGCTGGATCACCTTTGAGGTACTGCAGGGATAATGGAACTGGCCAGTAAAATTCTTCTGCAAATCACTTCCAGTTTTCCAGAACCTCAGCATAGAAGTGGGCCTGTTAAAATAATTAAGGTTAAGACAAGTAGTGACAAGCCCTCAGGTTCAGTGAAATTTCTGTCATTAAAACAACAGGCCAGAGGGAGAACTGCTAATATCTAAATGGCTGCTCATCCTCTGCTGCAGCTGTAGCCGCTTTAGTGGCTGGGGCAACAAAAAGACAGAATTTAGTGCCTGCAAAATGGGCCTGGTGATGAAGATTATTGAGATCCAGCTGTGCTCTTTCTTTTGTTCCACTCCTATTATGTGGTGGTGCTGCAGGTTCCCAATAAGTATTCCCTTTCATATACACTTTGCTGCAGAATCAATACTTTTCATATTGTGTCTATGCAAATTTGCTGAAGTAGGAAAAATTGCACGTTTTTTCTTTGTATTTCTTTTTGTATGGGAGAGTATCCTGGAGGATTCCCTAAAATGTGTTCCTTACCACAGGCTAATTGCCCCTTCCCCAACCTCTACCTCTAGAATTTACAACTCTCCTCTGTCTGACAAGCCCATTATAATTAAAATTGCACTTCTGTTATCATGCTGGGTAGCAATTGTCCTGTAAGACTCTCCCATACAATGTGTTCTCTTTTTAAGAGTTATACCCGCCATCTTAGATAGGCTACTATACATCAGCTTCCCCTTCCTTCCCTGTCAACTTCAGGAAACAACTTCAAGAGCTTCTGCTTGAATTGTTACCATTTAATTGCTTGGGTTGCCAAGCACATTTTAAATGTAGGCTGTCATTTCTTTCTTCACTTTTTTTCTCCTTCAATTTTTCCTCCCCTCCCCATCAAGTCCATTTGTTATGTGTTTGTGGAGTTGTTTTTCTGCTTCATTAGTGCATTGTTTTTTTTTAGGTTAATTTATCTAATTTCCAGTCAAATGAGGACACGGTACTTGTAAATCATTTAGTTTCTCATTAATCTCTTCCAGCATTGGCTCCAGTTTTCAACTGTCTCCCTATTTACTGTCTTCAGCGAAAAATATCCAATGTTCCCATCACTTGTCACAAGTAATGTCACGGTTGCTGTGGATCCATTGACCTGCATAATCAACATGATTTTTATATTAGGAATCGAAACATTTGCTGCTGCTGTAGAAAGCTGCATCTTAAGTCCCATGCAAGGAAATTCAGTAAATGAAACGCAATAAACAGAAGATCTAAAGCCTGCACTGTTACCTCATGCGAAAACTTATTCATTAGCTTTTCTTTAACAATAGCTATAGAATTTTAAGATGCTGTTCAGAAGGGAAGAAATCCTGCAAACTGCACCTTATGCCTAGATACCTCTCTGGCAGAGATCTCACTGAGATGAGAGGGGCAAGGACTTCAGCATTCACTTGTGAGATGCAAATATCCGGCTGTAGTCAATCCCACAGATCAAGAATTCCCTGTTGCTATCCTCTACAATAAATCACTGATATCACATTGTTCTTATGAGCTGCTTACTGATATATTGCCAGAACAGGAAGGGTGCCTGCTCACATGGCAAACTGGCCTGAAGATGTTATCCTTAAATGAAGAAGTGCTTTTCAGGGCAATAGGTAGTACTCTCCCTTCTGGGTCAGCAGCAAATAGTGCCCTACTGGGATAGGAAAGAGAATTAGGATAATTCCCTACTAAAGGCAATGGCTGTTATTGCCCAGAGCCATTACATGCCCTATGTTTACTAGTTTCTTTGTTGAGGTAGAACAGGCCTGCTCCTCATGTCCCCTGGCCAAATCTGTCATTCAGATGGATGAGAAAAATTGACTTCTTTGTCCCCTAACATTGCTCTGTACCGTATGACAGCTTTTGAAAGCAGTTCTCATTGCATTTCAGAAATGCTTGCAGCCGGTTTCTGTTTAAGTGTATATATGCTTTGTGATCTTTAGATCATTAATCTCAGCTGCTGTTACTATCCTATTTTGAAAGAGACAGATTTTGCCAATAGACAATTGGTTGGTGTCATTCATCCTGTCTTTATCCATAGGCTTTGTGCAGTAGTGACTGAAAACAAGTTCAATGCCATGCTTATTTTAGTTGGCATTCAGTGACTCATCTTCCTCTGACTGTAATGAGATTTAAGGAGCATTTATTATTCTCTGCCATGTAAGAGGCAGTCACTTAGCTGAGAGAATGATAAGCATCTTAGACCTACTCTAGGTAGAGATGTCAGGCTGATGGGAGGGATTAAAATGTGTACATGTTTTGTATTTGAAATAGCGAATAATAAATTCTATCTCTTTAAGAACTGAAGTCCTGCTTGGGAGAGATCAGGCCACAGTATTTCTTCATGTAGCAGCAGAGGCAAAAAATATCAGAGGAAATGGAAGGAAATTGGTGAACCTTTGTTTATAAAGTGTGCGCCAGTTAAATTGCTGCCCCTCGCTGATCGGTCTAATTCTTTTAATGAGGCTAGGTAAGCAAAAAGGAGGCAGTAATGATGCTGATGACTCAGAGATTTCTCTCTAAAAGAAAACAAGCAGAAGCTGCTTGTCTAAACAGCACGGCACAGTGACTCTCCAGGAGTCCTTTTCACCTGTAAAATGGTTGCTGGGAGGCAAGTTGGCCAAACTCTGAGGCTCCTAGTGTTCCTGGGTACAAGAGCTAGAATACGAGTCAGTACATTGTAAGTGTGAGTTTTGTTATCTATCAGTCATCCTTCAGCTTGCATTTTTCTTAAGCCTAAATTTATGTTGGTCCTTTTGTCTAAAGAATGATGCAGAATCATAGCAGCTCAGAGGTTAGGGCCAGTATGCAGACACTGAGGCACAGTGTTCTGCTCTTCCTGATGGGATTTAACCCATCTTTCCTGATGAAGCTGCCCTGATATGCAGTTGAGAGACAGTACTTCTACATCCTCTCATTCTCATTCTGGGGTTCTTAAAATTGTTACAAATTTGGAGGTGAGAATATCCCTTGTAATCAACAATTCCCCCGTGGAACTTCCCCTGACATTACTCCCATTGTTTACTGTAAGTCCTCATTGCAGAATGTGTAGTCATTTCTGTATACCTGGCACTGAGAACTCCCTGGGGAGAGTCCTGACCACAAGAGTCAGGTTCCTTTCCTTCTCCCAGTGCACTTTTAATTTTTTATACAAAGTGAAGCAGGCTCAGCCGGAGAGGGTGGTGGAGACATCTGCCTCATAAAATAGCCAGATACTTATGGTAAGAGCAGTTTTCTGAAGAGGTGAATTTGCATGCCACGAGGCAGAACTTGGCTTTGGAAATGCGTTTTGTATTGCTTCATTTGCTGAGTTTACCACTAGATTGTTGTACATAGAGGGGAACAGTAGTTCATCTGTTAGTTGTGCTTGAAAAGGCAGAAACACCACTCTTCCATTAAGCATGCTGATAGACCAGCACCTGAATCACCCACCAGCTGGAACACCAACTGGTGGGGCCCAGCAGGCATCGGCGCTGCACTGCCAAGTGATGTTAAGATTTAAGCATCTACGTGCAGGGCCACACGTACTTCAGGCACTTGAGGAACACTCATGTTTACACCTGAGTCCCTTGAGGGATTTGGAGATTTATGTGCCAACTGGGGAAGGAAGGAAGAAGAAAGCAGTGTTATGTATCTGAGCTTCAGGGTTGGGTGGTAAATACAAAGACAAGTGAAATGCAGATGCCCTTGCCTTTTTGTGCATCTGGTACTTAGTAGCTTTATCACTTGAACAACATGGACTTCAGCCATAGCAACCTCGTGCCAAGAAAACCACAGCAATGCATGTTTGGTGCCAGCTGCACAAGTTACACAAAGAAAACTATTTGGGAAAAGTTAGAAAATCTGAATGATTCCTGCAGGAGATTTTTTTTTCCCACCTGCAAGGCTTAATTAGTAGGACTCCAGATTGTAACGGCACAGTGCTTGAAAGCGTGTTGGATTGCATTGAGGCATCGAGGCATGCTTTTTCTGGGATGTTTTCATATGCAAGTTGTTGAAAAATCCAGCAGTATTTGTTCAGACAGCTCCAGGTGATGCACACTGCTTTTGATATCCGAACTGAGTTTTTGGACAGGAAGTTCCATTTTGACTTCTTTTCTGCATGTAGTCCTTGCAACAGTTTTAATTTTGGATTTGTCACTATAGAAATCTACATGAACCTTTATGGTAATCTTAGATAGCTGCAGCAGGCTCTGTACAATATATGTTTAAATGTACAAGGTAGGTGAGAATGTCACGTGAGGTGCAGAACATCTCTGTGCTTTGCCTGGGGAGCTGTTAGCATACGATGCAAAAGAAAGCAGAACAGAGCCCAGAGTGTTTCACAGCACAGAAGGCTAACTGAGCACTTAGGTAGTATTTTTCATTTCCTATCAATACACTATAAAGTAAAAATGTTATTGTTCCCTATTGTAGGTAACTGCATTTTTGCACATTGGTAAATACCATAATTCTCTTCTGCTTGTCAAGATGTACTTACTTACAAGTGTGGGGCTTTGAAAGAGGCTATTTAAAATCACAATTTTTCAATCTGGATTGGCATGCACATGCCCCCCTAAATAGGAGTCATTGAGATGGCAGTTTTGAAATCCTTGTAAAAAACCACATCTCTCTTCTGATGTGTCTGAGCACTTACTGCTGGAAACCAGTTAAACTAAGGGAATATTTATAGGACCAGTGAGAGAATAAAGTTGGTCTCTTAACTGTGACAGAGCCCATTTCAGTCCTGTCAGCTGTCCGCCTTTCTTAGCAGAATATCAGAAAGGAAGATCTGCTCAATGGTGGCTTCATGCTGCTCTCTGCTGCTAGCTGAAGCTCCTGTCAGTGTCAGCGTGAGCTGGTTATTAGGCCCTTCTGTCAGAACTGGCTGCAGCTCCTGCTTTTGATCCCTGGTTCAGTGCATATAGCATCCACTTGCCCTCTTGATTGTGTAAAGCTTGTGGAAGTTTTCTAGTCAATGTGCATGTAGGAGATTTTAAGCATATGCTAATTTTATTGTAAATTATTAACAGGTGAATACGGAAAGATCTGTTTGTGTGACGCTTTTGATACTGGAGAAATGTGATCAGACGTTTTCCATCCTTGTCCTCTTTTCCTCTCTGTGTGAGTATCTCCTGCTTGGCAAGTGGTCTGTGAAATTGAGAGCTAGCCCCCTCAGTATTCATGACTGCAAATGCATGAAGGGTGCAATGAGGTTTAGGCAGCTCAGGCTGACTGTTTATGTTGGTGCCTGCACCATCTGGCTCTGTGATCACTGTCATCAGTTCCCTCCTTTCAGTTCCTTAGACTTGCTGAAGAGGGCCCGCAGGGCAGCACTTACAGTGGTTGTATATCATTAAGTAAAGTCATAAACATTATTAGGCTTGTTTTTAGGATGTTAATAGGATGATTGTCCATAGGATTAAGGGCCGCAAGCTCTTTTAGTCCTGAAAGAATAACATGTTTCTTTTATTTTATATGAAGGAATTCACAGACCTGTCAAATCTTATGATTTCTCAAGAGGTTCCTGCCATGGAGCCTCATCCCCTTTTCCTTGCCGACCTGTTCTTTGTCTTACCCTTCTACTGTGCAGCAGCCTACCCTACACTTCTTGGAACCTGGTCATGGAGGATGTGTGTGACCAATGTGGTCTATAAATTTGTTGTTATATCTGGTGTGTGAGTGGTGGAGAGTCAAGGCTGCAGTGCTGCCATGAAGCACAGACAGGGCATCTTGTGAGATCCAGTACTTGAAAGAGATTTCCAGCAGGAGCCAGATCTACTTCTCTAACACACACTGAAGGCTTTAGGACTTGAATACTGGGGAAGAGGCAGCTTGCAAAGAAAAGATTGATATCAAAAGGAAAAATGGAACAAAACAAAACAAAATGATCTCATTCAGTGAAGGCAATGCAAATAACTTCTTTAAGAGACGTAAGTGACTCCAAAACAAAATTTTTGCTATTCTGAGGAATACGAACCATAACAGGCAATAGGTATTTCAGCTGCACAGACCACAGAATTTGAGAAAATAACCAACATCCGCTGTGCAGATTCCTGCTGTTAGCTGTGGTGTAGAGAATATAGTTATTTCCCCCTTGCAAATTAATCTTGCATATGCTTGTCTGACATATGAACTTTAAAAAAAAAAAATTGATGTATTTTTTTTCAGGTCCAGAAGCTCTACATTTGCTGACACCCCAAGTTCCTCCAATTAGCTGTCAGAACTTAAATCCAGGCTCTTTGATTCATGACCATGTCTTCTTTCCATTATGCCTCAGCACTGATACCTTACACATGGAATTCTGGAATTTGATTCTGAACTTCACAGTCTTGGCCTCTCCTTCTGTGTGCGCATACCCAGTGGGTACTATGTCCTTATATGCTCTCAATTGCTATCTCTGTTTAGGGATTCTTGAATGATATTTCTGGGACTTGGAATTTGCTCTTTTGGATTCACTTGGCAGAGAGTCCTGATCTTGGTCCTCTGCCTGCTTCCTTTGGCCTTTAGCCTTTGCAGTGGTATGTTCTTCTTTTCTGAGACCTCTCTTCATCTCAACTGCCTTGGAGAACTCTGACTTGTCCCATCCTTTGCCCTCTGGTTTTGCAGAGACTGATCTAATTTGAATCTGAATTGATATTACAGGGAATTGGATTTCTGAAAAATCTTGCTCCTGAAGTTCTCTTTTTTGCTGTTTCCTTTCCAAGTATGTGTCTTAGCACCTCTGCCTTTCACTACCTCTATTTAGCATCTTCATATTCTGCTTCACAGCATTTCATCTACCTGATGATGTTAAACCAATTAAAAATGTTTTGTGGATTCCCGACTTAGTTTTAACATTATAGAACTATCAATATAGGGAACATTTCTGAAAATTAATAAGAAAAAAAGTTATATTCTATCCTTTAAAATAAATCTATCATTTAAAATAAAAACCCTAAAAATATCAGAGCTGAAAATGCCCCTATTAGAATAAACATTGTGGAAAAATTTGTCCTGAGATCATTAATGACCTCAAAATACAACAGTTGATTTTCATTTCCCTTCCTCTTGAAAAAAAAATAAATAAGGTGTTGTAGAGACAGTGACTATGTCTCTAATACTAGATAAAATGGGCCAGTGAACACTCTTTTCTCTCAAGCCAAATAGTATAGCTTAGATCATGTTAACTTGATATTTCAGTACTTAAAGGGAGCTTATAAAAAAGATGGAGAGCAACCTTTTACGGGCAGATAGTGGTAGGACAAGAGGAAATCGATTTAAACTCCATGAGATTTAAGTTAGATATTAGGGGGAAATTATTTAGTCAGAGGGTGGTGAGGCATGGGCACTGGCTGCCCAGAGAAGCTGTGGATGCCCCATCCCTGGAAGCATTCAAGGCCAGGTTGGATAGGGCCCTGGGCAGCCTGGTCCAGTGGATGGCAGGGGTTGGAACTGGGTGGGCTTTAAGGTCCCTTCCGACCCAGACCATTCTGTGGTTCTATGAAATACTCTTTCCCTCTGAGAATTACGATAGCAGAACCCAAATTACTTGGTAAGAACAAGCCATTACTGTTAACATGCTAACGTCTACGTATCATAAATAATTATGGTCCAGAAATCAGGTCAGTACCCTAGCCCTGCCTAGAGTACAGTATATAATTATTAAGATCGAAGTTCTTCAGTATTTTAAGTTCTATTGTTGCTCATTATAATGATGATCCCTGTGACAGCAGGATTGTGATGTGATAATGGTTATCAACAATGCTGACCAGCAAGGCAAAGAAGATTTGCTATGTATAGCTAACTGTTTTCATCGAGAGTAAACAAACTTGGAAAAGGTGTGAACACTCTCCCTCTCTAATCACTCCATCCACTTTAGATGGATTTCATATTCTATGACTATGAATGTGTAAGTGGGAAAAGAAAGCTTCACTACCTCAAGGGGAAAAAAAAAGGGATGACCTTTGCCTTAGAAGTGTTACCTCAATTTGAATACTAACTAATTTCTTTTTGGACCAAAGTAGTTTATTCCTATGGAAACTGGAAACTTAGCACTTGCATGCTGCTGCTCTAAGACAAGTATTTTCAGGCTTTTGCCTTGAGGTATCTGTCTTCAACAATATTGGTCATGTAGCCATAATCCTGTGCTTTTGTACAAGCCTTCCTTTTTGTTCCTAAAAAATGCATGTTTCTCAGCTTAGTTGTAAGATGACCTAGCATATATATATCTCCTGTAACTTCATCCATTCATTTAATGGTCAGTGCAATCCAGCAACATGTCAGAATTTTCGCTCCTTCAGTTTCTGTTGCAGAGAAAAGAATCACAAGTTCAGCATGTGACAGGTCAGAGATGGACAGAAAAACAAAGTCACAATTAGCATTCCTGAGGTGATTTTCATCCAGTTCATTTTTACAGCTTGACAGGACAGTACTGTTTCATAGGTCTCTGATCTGAAAGTCATGAGTGTCAAAATGGATCAGTGCTCTCTTCCTCTGTGTCATGACTATTATCTTAATTTATTTTTCTGCTTTTAACCCTCTCACTTTGGTTAAAATACAAAGGGATCTGAGAATTCCAGGTGATTTTTTTTTTCCTAGAAAATTCCAATTAATATATTTTCTGATAATCAGAGAAGTTAATATATATTAAAGTGGTATTATTTGATCGTTTTGAGGTAGGCTTTTTTTTGGTTTTGTTTCCTGCACCTTGATCTTTGCAGAGAGACTTCTCTGAGTGCTGTATGGAAGCATTTAAGATACGGAGGACGTTTCTGCACTATGTGGTGAAACTCATCACATAGTGATGACTTCATGACCTCTGTGACACTGTTGGCCTGCACTCACACATGCAGATGTGAAGATATTAGCCCAGTGCTCTGCAGAACCCTCTGTCAAGCAATGCTGCCTAAGAGCCACAGGTTATTATGTTATGTCAACATTTTCCAGAACTACTCTGGGGGAAAACATTTCTCCACTAGGCATTGCTGGCACCTTCCAGCAGCAAACAGGACCCACTGGTCCTTCTTCCCTGTGCTGGCAGATTCCATCTTCCAAATCTCACTCGCATCAAAGAGAGGGGCTTCCCTGGGGCACAGAGATCACTCCCAGCCTAAATTATTGTTTTTATATTTCCCTCTGTACTCAGTAGGAAAAAATACTAAAAGAAAAAAAAAAAAAAAAAAAAAAAAAGGAAAAGATTGTTGCAGTCCAGCAGAGTGGCTCTTTCTCCCTAGAGCAGCTGCAGACCATTTGTCTGTTTGCACAGATGCATTACGTACTGGGAAAACTGTCCCATGTTTCAGCATAGCTTGTTTGACCACATCCCCAAGAGCTTTGCAAAAAGTACAGTGGAGGGGAGCCAGGAAACTCTGAGCCTACAATGATACCTTGAAGAAAGGCTTTGCTTAAGGCGATTTTGGTCCTATAAGTCTCATTCCATTCCTTAGTCTTTTCCCAACCTTTTTGGACCCTTTTGTCACCTAACTGCTTACTGCCAATAGCTTCAAACTACTCGGGACACAGCTTCACTTAGCTGGAAGAGTTTGGCCACTGTAATGAGTCTTCCTTTACGAATGGAAATGTAATGTAGAATGTTGATGATTCCCCTGAAAAATAATCTGATCCTTTCCGAGGTAGCTTTGACTGGTCTAAATGGCTTTTTAATATGTATAGAATATCAAAAATTGGATTGGATTTCTATGTATTTAATATTACACTTGGATTTTTAATAGGATATAAAATGAAAGCCATTAAAGAGAATAAAAAGTCTCTCCAAAAGAAAACCAGAAACATTCAGATGGCTACATATTGAGAAACACCTTCTAAAGGAAGCTGTTCAGAGACAACAAAATGGGTTTTTTTGTTACATTTTATTTTTATTTTCTCTCAGAAGCAGACTGATGTCAGCCTCCCAGCCCGCCTGTGTCACACTGCCCAGCCATGGGTGCCATTCTGGTGCTACTGCTGGGGCGGCCTCAGGCAGAGGGGCCTACTGCTTCCACCTGCCCCAGCTCCTTGTGCAGCTCTGAGGACACAATGGCAGTGCTGGGGTGCCCAGGACCCCCATTAATGATGCCAGGGTGCTCCTCAGGGCCTGCGGGGTTGATAGAGTAGCCTGGGCCAGAGGGAGGAGGCTCCTGATGGGAGGTGACAGGGCTGGGGGTGGCCGTGGGGCTATCATGCCCTTCATTGGCGTGGGTGTCCTGAGGGTTCTGCTGCCAGCAGCGGATCTTTGGGCCATACAGGGCTGTGGCAATGATGATGAGCTTCCTCACAAAGTGCACCGTGAGGCCTCTGAGACTCAGCTGTAGCTCCTGCTGCAAGGCTGCCTTGTCAAGTCCATATTTGCATAGAAAGCCCAGAACGATGCTCTGCCTTGCTTGCACTTGCCACCACCCATCAACTGACATCCTCCTGATTTCTTGTTGGAGCCACTGGAGCAGGGGTCTGAGGTCTTGTGGGTGTTCTTGGAAATAAGCAGCTCAGACCTTAGGTGGGAAGCTGTGCTCAGGAGGCAGGAGGATCAGCTCTGCAGGCTCCTGCTCGCCCTGCAGGCCATAACCTGGGTGTGCTGTGGGCTGTGGGACAGGGCACTCAATGTAATCGTCCTCTGACCTCACCGAGTATAGGATGGTCCTGATCTTGTGTCCAAATGTGGCACATCTTGGCTTTTTCCTCGCCCACCAGAGCGCACAGCCATAGCAAAGTTGGTGGAAGCAGGGGGTCGTGTAGGCAACATCATCTTGACTGTGCCCACAGATGGGACAGGTCCAGTCTGACGGCACCTCCATGGCCCCCATCTGTGTAGTGGGCTAGGGAGAGCTGAGTTCAGAAAGCTGCTCCCCTCATTGGTGCTGCAGCAGGCAGAAGGTGTCACAAACTGCAGAAGAGAGAGAGGCTGTGGTTACTTGCTGTCCCAGGGGCAAGCAGCAGCTATGTCCCAGTCCCTCAGCAGCAACCCCCCCCACTCCTCAATGGCTGCCCTGGGTTCATGTCCCCGCACCACTCACCTCCACTGCTGCAAGCACACCCCACAGAGCCCCAGCTACCTGAACCAGGCAGGGCCAGGGACACACAGGCAATGCTGTGGGATGGGCACCAAGAACTGCTGCCAGAAACCCCACAGCACAACAAAACCAAGTCCTTGTTGAGTGCTCCAAGTCTCACAGCTGTGCTCGACTGGAGTCCAGGCACGAGTCCACACTGGTCTCTGCCAGCACCCAAATTTGTTCACAAGAGTCAGTGAGATCACAGTCATCTCTTTGCTGACATCACAGCCACTTGGCTGTTGACCTCACAGTGTGTGGCTGCCTATATTTGGCCACCAGTCTGGGTCTCCATCACTCTCCATTGTTCAGTGATTTTCTTTTGTAATGGTGATACATCTGGGAAAATAAAAATTATGTGTGTTATCTCCACAAGAACCCATCTTCCATGAACTTCCAAAACTTAGAGAGACAATTTTTTGCCTGTTCTCATTTGGATGCAATAAAAATTGGTAGCAATTTCTACATCGGGTTTGTTTTTTTACACCAAGTTCTCATATCACAGCAGGTTGTTTGCTCACGCTTTTCTATGCAACTTATTCTACAGGGCATGGCTTTAGCAGGGGGTTGAACTAAATGATCTCCAGAGGTCCCTTCCAATCCTCGCAATTCTGTGATTCTAAGTGATTCTGCTTCTGTTCTGATCAATGATAAAAGAGTTCTTAGTTCATTGAAGTGAAGCATAGACTAAAAATGTTGGGAGTCAGCAGTCTGCAATATGTAAGCCTTCAGTGCTTTTGATTCCCCAGCCAGTTGTTGACAAGAGTGGGCACAGTGCTGTCAAAGATGAGGGGAGAGTCTTGCAGTCCAGTTCTGGATTTGGCTTTGACCTGGGTCTGCTCAGCCAGCAGACAAATACTCCTCCTCTACTCTCCATCCATATACAGAATCTGCACTGTTTAGTAAGTGGTAGTAACTAATATTGAACAGTTTTTGTTCTGACAAGAGGAAAGTTCCTGACACTCTTGTTCAGGAACTGAAGCATCTGTTCAGTCAGCCGTTGAAGAGTGTGAGAGGATAAGAGGAAGCTCCACTGGGAAGCTTCAGAGAATAGTGGCAAACATGAGCTGGATTCAGTGAGCAGCATCACTGAAGGAGTAAAGAGAGGCAACCTTGTCCATGAGCCTTCTTCACCTGCAGTTTGGCAGCTAATTTTCTTTCATCACTGGTAGCTCTACTGAGACTATGGCCAAGCAAGGGAATGTGGCAGGTGATAACTTATCAACTTGGTAAGGCTGCCAGAACTGTGTATTTGCTGTTCAGGCTAAGCAGTTGCTAAGAAAACAGCTGCACTGGTTTAAAATCTTACAGTCCCTTTGCTGTTTGCTACCCTCCATTTGCCAGCAGTTACTATTCCAGTAGGAGACCTGGCAGAAAGAAATGTGTACCCGTGCCTCAGCCATTCCCATTCACACATTCTGGCATCTTCACAGATTCCTGTATTCTTTGGTATTGCAACAGTCAGACCCACTGGGAGATAATGTGATTTTGTTTTAACCTTGGTGAGCAGGGCTTAAAGTACTAACACTTTGTATAAGAATTAGGTTTAAATTAGTTTTAATTTTCTGTGTCTTTAAATGGATTTTAAATCACTTTTGGTTAAATTAATGCTACTTCTCTGTGAAGTTAAATCCTCAGATTCATGTCTGAATACTTAGAAATGTGAGCTGTTGAGATTTCTTTTCTTTACTGTGGAATTATGATTTTGCTTCAGATGGAAGTAACAATTGTTGGTACTGCGCCATCATAAATGTATGTTGTTTGAATCTTTATTGCACCAGATCAAATGCTTCTATGCAAACCACGAAAATGAAATCCAACGAAACTGCCTTCATTAAGGTGTAAATAAAACCATTTGCTGTACTTACAAAGGCATTCCCAACCTGCTTTTGGCATAAAATGTGTCTTTTACAGCCTATCTTGGCGCACACATCTCCTGCCTACCAATTATGAATGCCTTAGGGTGACCAAGTAAGCAATAATTCCAGCTGCTCCTGACAGAAGAAGACAGTGCTGCGCTGCATTATTTTTCTGATGAATGTACGTTCCCAATAAAGTGAAACAGGTTTCGGATCAGTAACATCTCCAACAACAGGGATTTAGAAAGTGGGTCAGGTATATTGATGGAGGAGAATGGGTGACAGAGAGTGTGCGTGGGTATAAATGCGGATCTATTGACGTCTTCATATTTTCCCCCAAATACTTCAATAATTGATTCAGGTCCTCTGACTGTAGTCGTAGAGGGAGCTTTCAGTATAAAGTGCTTTACTCAGAGCTTTAGTTACCACAGCAGAAAATTTGACTCTGTTACAATTAATAGTGATTCTCTCACTTGAGTTGTGTAGGGCAGCATTTTCCTCTGTAATTCCTATAGTAGTTCAGGTCAGGATCTATGTAGCACATCTAGATTGGGCCATTTGCCATCAATACCACTCCTTATTATTGTTTGGAATTGCACACGTAGCAAGGACAGTAGATTGTTTGAAGTTAAACATGTCTGAAATAAGAAGGCAAATTTCAAGAGGGAAAGGACTAACATCTGCTGATTAAGGACTAAAATCACCTAGAGGAAGAGGTAGATGGAAAAACTGTGTTGTTTCGAGCTTGGCATTAATATCTCAGTCAGCTGGGTGGGAGGATGTGTTGTGAAAACACCTGCAGTGTGAAGCTTGATTCCCTAGGGTGAGGAAGGAGATGGTGAAAGCAGCAGTAGCTGCAGTCAGCCTGAGAAATCTCTGCTTTTATAGTTTAACACCATTGTGCTTATGTTGTGTTGATGGCTCTGGAGACTTTCTAGTTTTCTTTTCAGTGTCCAGGCAGGACAGATTTGGAGCATGCTTCCTGGGAGCCGTCCTTGAAGTTGGCTTGTGCATACACTGGAAAGGCTGTCTAGAGGGAACAGGGATCTGGAAGGAAGCAACTGGGCCATCAAATGTACTCCTTTGCAGTAGCAAGCAGCCTTGTGATAAATGTTTAGTACAGGCAAGCCAACTGAAATGCTACTCTGCGTATATCCCAGGAGCCACAGAACACTACTCTCAAACACGTAGTAACAAAAGTCCATAATGCAAAAGCTAGAGCAATAAAAGCATACCATGCCACAGGAAGAGACCAGAAGAACTCTGGGGCATCTGTGTTCAGACTCTAAACCACTGGGGGAATTTGACTCCTAAAGAAATTTGGAATGTCCTGCAGGGTAAACAATCCCTCATGCTATCAAAACCTTCCAAGCCTGCTCTTCCAGTCCACCCTGAAAGAAGTATTTGGCTCCAAATCTAGAGATGAGCTTAACTTGATGCCTGAGCAAGATGCATCGTCATTTGGACTTATCCTCCATGCCTGTTCAGTTTTCTCATTGGTCTCTGTCTTCTCAAACAGCTAATGAAGTTCTCTGGTAGTATCTATATGGACACAGAGATATTGAGACAAACAAGGAGCTGACTAGACACAAACTCTTATGTTGACCCTTTGCTCTCCAGTCTTTTAAATACTGTCAAATTGGAAAAACAACAGCAACAAACACGATTCTAAAAATAAATAAGCTAACTTCCTTTTTATGTTTATTTTGCAGAGTTAGCCCTTGATGCAAGGGGAGGGAGAAAGGGCTCATTAGAGAGGAGTCAGGAGTCCAGTCTGTTGGCTGTCCTCTGTTGCCACCATATGTGTCTAGATTCTTTTTCATTGTAGTGAGGATCAGATAGAAAATCTGGTCTCCTCAAATTCAAGCCCTTGAGGTGGGACTGCTGTCAAACTAGGCTACCTTTTAGACTCTATATCATAAACAACAATGCTAAATTACCTCCCATGGGTTTTAAGACCACTGAAGACCATATACTTCTGGCCTTTAAATAAAGTAGAAGCAAGCAGATGGAGAAATGCTTGTATGGGAACTGCTGAATCACGGCCTGAACCTCTGATTGATCACCTGAGGCGAGCACTGAGTCAGCTGTGGAGCACAGGTGAAGGCAATTCTCCTGTGTTGCAGGAAGGGCTGGAGCCTGGCTGCACCTCTCCTAGACCCATTTAAGAGCTGACTGCCAGTGGGGAAGGATCTCTTCTGGAGATCCTCTGTCTGGAGTTTTGCAGTGAGCCCATGATGCAAGTAAGCATTCTATCTGTTCTCTTTTTGTTATTATAATCTGCTTTGCCAAACTCTCTTGTTTATTTCGTAACTATAACATCTTTAGATTCATTGATTATGCAATGCTATGAAAGAATTCAAGTGAAAGATTCAGTCCCTTCTTTATGCTGAGAGATTGTATATGGCATCCTGGAGTGGGGCACAGCAAAGAGCAATCAGTTCTGCAGTGGTTATGTTGTACTGGGGCAGAAAGTGAGGCACTTCAGCACACCGGGGATGCTGAACTCAGAGATGCAGACCTTAGTATTCTATTCTCATGTGTAAATGGACCACTTGTTCGTAATGGGTGCTAAATACTAGATATAAAATACTTCAATGTAATAAAACTTCCATATTCATTTTAGTGCTGAATAGTTTCTGGAAGACCTCTGAATGCAGTCCTGTTTTTACCATTTTGCTGTAACCTTCTTACTGAATTGAGGTTTTTGGATTGGAAAGGGAGGAAATGCTGATTAGCTCTCTTTTGATAGCCTATCTTACAATAAAACTAATTAGTGCCTGTATGGGAACTGCTGAGTCACGGCCTGAACCTCTGATTGATCACCTGAGGTGAGCCATGAGTCAGCCAGAGGAGCACAGGTGAAGGCAATTCACCTGTGCTACCGGAAGGGGTGGAGCCAGGCTCCACCCCTCCTGGACCTATTTAAGAGCTGGCTACCAGAGGGGAAGGATCTCTTCTGGAGATCCTCCTCTTTGATATCTTCTAGTGAGCTCAACCCAAGGGTAAGCTCTTCTACTTATTCTCTTTTGTGATCCTTGTTTGCCTTACTCTTTTGATTATATTGCAATTATAACATCTTGGTTATACAGCTTTGCCTTACTCTTTTGATTATATTGCAATTATAACATCTTGGTTATACAGTGCCTAACTTTTATTGTTGTGAGAAATAGGATACTGAGAAAAGCCTCAGAGTAGCAAAATTAAAAAGGTGAGATTTTTCTAATGATTCTGTGTTGGTCAGGCACTAATGTATTTCTTCCAACAAATTTGATTTTTCTTTGGAAAACAAAAAGAGGGTTTGCTTTTTGCACCAGTTCCTACTAGCCCCTGAGAAATTGGGAGCAGTAAACTGTAAAAGAGACCCAAGGCTAGACTTGTTAGGCAGAAATTCCTGTTTGCTATTAATAGAGATTTCTGTTTGAAAACAAATGGTGCAGTTAGTGCCATTGATTCATTGACATCTGAAATGAAATTGAAGTATCCAGAGTGGAACAAAAGCCCTCACTGCCACTTTGTCACTGTAAATGAACCAAGTAACAAGGGACTGGGATTAAAAAACATGTTAATAGGTATGCAGAGAAGGGTAAAAAATAATGGCAGTTGTGTCCGTTGTTCAAATACTGTAATAAAAGCCGTAGCGGGTCATCCTGTACAATGGGAAATAATCTGAGATACCTAGTATTTCTGCAGTGGGTAAATTTGTATTAGTGGGCTGAAACTATTAATTGAAAAGTTCTGGACTGTAGGGCTTCACCTTTCAAGAGGAATCTAATAGCTACATGATTAAGAAGAATTATCTATATCAATATAAGTAACTCTATTTTAGAAGTCAATTAAGAATGTTGTTTTGAGCTACTGATTTTGCACTTCTAAATAGCAGTGATAACAGTATGTTTCAGTGATTTTCTTAGTTTTTCTGTGTGTCTCAACTTCTACACTGGCACTAAAACCCTGACAAATAGATTACATACGTGGAAGATGCAACATGTAAAATTGCATATTTTGATCACATGTTGCTTTTGACATTAAATGTTTGAAGTAATTTATGGTTCAGCAAGGGATGTAACTGATTTCAATGGAACAGTTTTGGAGTATATAATTTTATGGCATCTTTATGACTAAGTGTGCTGTGTACCACCCTGTATTGCTTTACATAAGAAGACACAAAAAGAATATGTTAAAATGATGTGTTTGCTCTTTGTTTAATTTTGACCAGTATGTACATATGTTCATGCATTCTAAGATTATATACTTGTCAGATATCCTCTGCTGATCGTTTATTTCAAAATGGTACTGGCATCTTTCCTAAAACAAAGGCAGAAGGTCATCTTGATGTCTTTCAATTGCACTGCTGGTGGGCTTTGTACCTAGTGACTCATCTGGCTCTTTTCTTTCTGGTATGGCTGTGGAGTAATTTTTTTAATCTGTATCCTTCTGTGTTGTCAAGCACAGAACGCTACACGGTGTTGTCATCTCTACTATTTTGAGTACAACTTGTTGAGTGAGCAATTACAGTTTGTATTTCTCTACCTGCGAAATCCAAAGAGATCTCAAGAGAAGAGATCTCTTAGAAAAGAATTCCTTAAAAAATTGGAGTGTGACTCTCTCTGAAGTCAGTTCTGAATGATGAAGTAGAAATAGTTATTGGAAATAATCCCTCTTCCTACTTGGGTATCCTGAGACCAATGCACTGTATGAAAAAGGGTCAACATAACAGCCAGATCCACGACTTGGAAACATTTCTTCAAGCTGCAACTTTTGTTTTGCCAATGACTATACATTTCTCTTAAATTTTCTCTCAACAAGGAGTCTTAAAAATACACTGTGAATTGCTGTTTGCAAGAGGACAGTTCACAAAATCCTAGTATCCTCATTTTTTCCAGTGTTTGATGGTGGAAGTAAGAGCAACACACAGGCTCCAGTTCAGCTATTCAGTTATGAATATCTTTGCCAAAGTGAAAATGCAGCTGAAAACTGTTAAAAGCCACTATCGGTTCAAAGTTCTCCCATTTGGTCACTTGTTTGCATGGTACCATTTCTACACTGGAAACTGGTTTCTTTTTTAAGTGTATTAATCATATTGCAAAGTTCTGTAAGCACACATCTCACACCTACTCCACAAAAAGGTGGTGCTGTACTCATTAAATACCACATCTTATGTTGCATGTGTTCTCAAGAAGACCTGTCCTAGCTTTGCACCTATCAGAAGAAACAACTTGTGCTTTTAATGAGTCCTGAAGCTTTTCTTCTATTCACCTGGATGTAGTACTTCTTTTTCTTACTTTGTTTTTTTTCCCTTCTGTGTAGCAATTCTAAATCACTGGCTCATTTCCCAGCCTCAAAACATTAAGTATACTCCAGGCACAGGATATGGGAATTCAGATGCAAGCTCTCTCAGGAGTGCACTAGCTAACTTACTTTCAGAAAGCTGTTGGAAGTATGCTGATCTTTCTGTATTGTCTTGGATGCAAGCTGTTTTCTTTAATCTAACAATAGGGACTTATGAAAAGTTATTTAAGAGCTGAATATACTAAGAGGAGTGAGCTGCTTAGTATAATTCTTGTCCTGAGAGGTGCTTATATTTCTCATTTATCTCCTTTGATCTCAGAAAAGATGCTTTGTCACAAATTAACCTTTTTATCCTCACAAGAAAAGAGTTACTGGGGAAATAACTGAGAAGAAATAAAACAGACATTCCAAATATGCACTGTATATTGTGCCCAACTTCCAGATGTCTGTTTCTTGGTCTTTAGCTTGAATTTGCAAGGTCAGCTTGATGTGTAGTTCAGAACTCTGAATGCTACATGAAAATGAGGTGCATCAGGACAGATTCTCATTGCATTTTAATGTGTGCCCATTGGTAGTAATAGGTCACTTCATGTTCTGCATGGAGCTCTCATATTGAAACTCCTTTCAGTTATTTTAACACTCTTTGGCATAGCTGTGCTTTTTAACCAACAGTGTACAGAGACAAAAGAGCCACTGAACTCCTTCACTTCTGCCTCTGCTGCTATGAGAAATCTGGGAAGCATGTAGACGTATTGAGGGATGTGGTTTAGTGGGGAAATACTGGTGATAAGCAGGTAGTTGGACTGGATGATTGTGGAGGTCTTTTCCAACCTTGGTGATTCTATGACATAGGCCAGGAGCACCTGCTGGCTTCGTCTAGCTAATATTGTCCTGATTAAAATGGTCCTCTCCTTACTGCTGCATTATTTCTCCTGAAAGACAGAAGTACTAAACCACCTGTCTGAAATTCTCTCTAATCTACATGTGGTATTTGCTTTATTTAAAACATATCATTGTTTAAAAAAAAAAATGTTTGGGGGGTGGGCTGATGACATCTGTTACTTCATCCCTCTGCCTAGTCTTTATATCCCAGTATTTGCATCAATTATTGTTATGCCTGCATACAGCGGGTTTCCTTTCACCTCAGACTTATTTGGCCTTAACAGATCTTAGTATGCTTAGAAGAAATTGTGCCAGGTAGTATCAGATCTTAAGAGTTCAAAAAAAGCATTTTTTTCTCCTGAATGCAGTTTTGTGATACTTGATGTACCCTGCTTGTTCAAAGAATTCTACACTTGCCATGCACAAGTGACTTGTTGGAGTCATTTCATTTGCAGAACCCACAGGCTCCTTTTTTTGCTAAATAACACTGCTCAGCATGTTCTGAAATTGCCTGCTGCTTTGCATCCTTCTGAGAGTTATGTGGTCCATGACTCTGGTTTTGCAACCGAAAAGAATTTGCATAAAATCTGTCTTGAATTGATATAACCTTCATCCTTTTCCTGAAGTTTACAGACAGGAATGTCATGCATTAACCCTTCTTATTGGAGGTGGTTACATGTCCTGAAGGGCAATGCAGTCACATTCTACTTGCAGTTTCTGCATGTACTTCTAACAGTGCCTTGCACTGGATGGTACATTAGACCTGCTTGAGTGCATTTCTTGTGCTTATGCTATCTTTTGGTGACTGCATGCTACCAAGAACATAGGTCTTGGTTTTAGAAACAACATTCGTGCCTCTCATTTTATGGCTTGCTAATGTGAAAATTATAGCTTTTGCCATACAAGTATTTCAGGATGGCACATACTTAGCCTGCTCGAAAATTCCAAGTTGTTCCTTTTCTGGAAAGCACTGTGTGTGTGTGTGTATATATATATGTATATATTTTTTTTCAAAGTACCAAACAGGAAAGCTACTTCATGTGGAAAATCAAGAGTATAATTTTTTTTTAAGACTTTTGATACTTTGAAATGTAAGGGTGGAGAGTTTGCATCTTCTCAACCTCATCTCTGTTGCTGCTGTGCTCTGCAGATTGAATTCTCTCAAAAGTACCTAGTGAACGAGGCTTGATTCTACAAAATATTCTTGAGAAGAGCCATCATGGCAGAGTCTAACTAATGCAGCTTACTCTGAGTGAAATCTTGTGGTTTTACTAATTGCATCTTCAACTTTCATTTCACCTTAATTCATGGATTTTTATCTGTTGACTTCAAATATAAACCAATAATTTGTTCTGCCAGCACATACAATCATTTATGATAGATAGCCTTGCACACAGCAGTGCTCTGGCTACAGCAGTGTGTAGCTGCATTTAGGCCACATGCCAAATACTCAGCCTTGAGGAAGAGTGTGCAGATTGCATTGCACATTGTGCTGCTTCTACTATGTCTTTAGCAGTATCCAGGCTTTCTAGCTTAAAGATAGTGCATACATGCCCACACTAGCTGCAGTGACCACAGCAGAACACTGTCTGGAGGTTTCTCTAATTTAATTCTGTCCCTTCATTGTGATCCGTTTCTCTACCCATGCTTAAAGGGGCATATTAACAGATCTGTGTGTTTTTTTAAAAAGAAAAAAAAGCAGCTTTGTCTATGAAAAACAGCCTGTGCAAATGAAAGTGCCCTTTTTTTTATCAGTTGTTTTTCCCCAAGGCTTTTCTGTCTAAAACATAACGAATGTATGAATTGTATTGCTATTGAAGATTCAAAGATTTTGGTGACTGGGTAAGCTGTAAGAATGAAGGTTGCACAGTCTTTTTTTTTTTTTTGTTGTCAACAAACTCTTGAGATGAAATTAGAGTCTGGAACTTGAAATAACCTCATTTATTCATTGCAATACTTCAACATTTCCTTATTGCTTCTGCGTACTCTTCTGTCTGCTTCATTCAAACAGCACTAATCGGTTGATAGTCCTATTTTTAATTTGTGGGAGTGATTTAATTCCTCTGAATTACAGAAGGGGCGAATGACTTCATAAACTTGAGTAATGAGATTTGTTAAACATTACTTATCATGAGGATCTTTCCTAGAGAACATATCCACTCCAAGAAAATATCTAATTAAAACATAATGGGTGAAGCAGCTTGCTGATTCCCAATCCTTCAAGGTTCCTCCTCTTATGAGGTTGTGTGTTCTTTTGCCTTCCACCAAAGTCAGTGTTAGAGATATGGGATGACCTGGTTGGCCAATGCTAATTAAAGCAGAATGTACAAAATGTACCTGTCCTTCAAAAATAGTGCTACAGTTTTAAAATCAGGCACCTTAGGTAGTCTATTCTTTAATGTACATTCTGAGGCTTTTTATTAAACATGATAATAACAGTCGGATCTGTAATTATCATTATTGTCTTGAATCAGCGAAAGTCAGTTTTGAAAGGTCACTTGGGAAAGGATTATAAACAGCCTTATTTAAATTCCCCTATATTTTTAACAAGAAAATACAGGTATGATTTTCTAAATTTAAATACATAACATGGGTATATAAACTGGGTCTATCAAACCACAACAGACTTGCCAGAAACTTGAGAGAGCTTCCATTTGAGCAGCCAGTGAGGATAAAGCTGGTGACATGCAATTGCTGCAGTCCAACTCAGGCCTGTGGTGGGATGGTGGGACATCCTTTCAAGTTCCCTGTGCTTTCTTCCACCTGGACTCTTCATAGCATGTATGGTCTCTGGATCTCTGAAGATGCTACATCCAGAAGATGTGTGTGTCTCAAGAGAATTACATCTGGTCACCTCCGATACACTGAATAATATCTCCCAATATCTCTTGAAAGTGTCCTGTAGCCATATTTTGCTGCTTGAATTCAATATTCCTATTGCTGACTTTGTTGTCCTTGCTGATGCCTTTAGGGTCAGAGATTCACCTATTGATGTAGTGTTTTTTTCAAGCCTTGATGTTTCAAACAATGTGTTTTGCCAGCCAGCTAATGTAATATTGTTCCTTTGAAGGCATCACATGTGGAAACTTGAGAGTCTAACTGGTTCTTCACTTCACTGTATAGAATGATCAACCTTCACCTTTGGTTGGCCTCCAGTAGAAGAGCAACATTATGCCTCTGGGCATCAAAAAGGTAATGAATGCCCTTCAACCTCTTAATGCTTTTTCCTCCCTGTCTCAGTTACCTGTACCAGACTACTGATGTTTGAGTTCCATAGGTGATACTGATACCAACAGAGGTAACCATGACACTTCAATTTTTAATGCCCTAGGATCTGATTTTCGGGACAGCAGTAATTCTGTGGGTTTTGTTTACCCACATTTAGAGTTGGGAATACTATGTATTTCTAAAATTGTTGTCCACAGTCTGTTCTGGGGAAAATACAAAGAGCAAAGGTGCTGCTTCATGGGGCTTCCAGGGTTAGCTTTGCAAAAGTATCTAGTGATTTTGGAAGCTTCTATCTGTAACACCTTCTAAAGGGCCTGGGATTTTTCTAACTAAATTCAGAACTATCAATAGGTGTTAAGGTTTGCCTACCAAATTAGGCAAATACATTTGAGTCCTTTTTGGTTAATACTGTTTTCTTGTTTGAAAAACTTGTTTGAGGCCATTGGTTTTCTGTGTAGTTTACTGGAGGTTGTACACTTGATGAAAAAGCTGTCTTCATGTAACAAACTTCAAGGAGGGGGTCAAGAATAGAAAGGGCTTTAAGGTTAATGTTGCCATATCAACTTTGTGAGTAGAAAATAGAAGATGCAAGTTCCTAGCAAATACAACAATTTAATTCATTAATGTTTAAATGTAGTTCTCAATAGTTTATGTGCAACACAATTCAGTTGTGTGGTCCTGGCTGCTTTCAGAGAGCTAGGTATTACTTGTTGGTGTCAAACCTTTTAGTCTTCATTGCATTCCACAGCTCATTATGCTTCAGGTGAGGTAACTTGATTCATTTAAGCACAAGGTGGGCAAGAAACATAAATTTTTAAAACTGATGTATATTTACTAGTGTAATATTGCATATAGAATTAGTTATCCAGTTTGCCAGAGTTTCAAAGCTTGCTGTTTAATTGCACATCATATAAATCTGATGGCCTGTGTTTTTAGTAGATTTATGCTTCTGTATTTCTGTTCAGCTTCTCCTTAAACTCTTCTGAGCCCCTTTGTGACTTACATGAATTGAAATATAGTCAGCTTAGTGCACTGACAAATGAAAATAGGTGACTAATGTCAATTGTCTTTTGATACTTCATACTCTGCTTGCCAAGAATGCCTCATGTTCTGTGATCATTTAAAATCCTACACGCTCAGTAAAGTCATCTTTTTCACAGACTGATTGCAGTCAGTTGTTAAAAGAATATAATCTTGAGCAAATGCTCACCAACAGCTACCCTTTTTTATATTTGCTTAGTAGAGGAAGAAATAATGAAGTAAGACTGCAAAGAACCTTCTAGTCATATGGTCTGATCTCCTCTTTCTCCTATGTCGTTAAATCTCATACATGTAAAAGCTCTGAGGTTGGTAACCTACACTTGGCAAAAACCTGTCTTTCAGAAAAGTAATTTTCCAGGTTGGAAGATACAAAAACATTAAAAATTTCTTATTGCCCTCATGAGCTTGTTCCAGTGACATACTGTCAATTTAAGAAGAGAAACAGAGTGCTTCATTTGAATTTGTCTGACTTCAGCTTCTATCACAGCTTCTTGTTATGTTATTCTCTGCTAGATTAAAGAGCTCTTCAGAATTCATATTTTTTCTCCATAGAGGTACTTATACGCTGTAATCAAGTCAATCTTTTTGATAGGATAAACAGATTGAGCTGTTTAAGTCTCACTTAGCAGCATTTTTCTTCAATTCTTAGATCACATTTTCAGCTCTTAATCTGCCCCCTCACCAATTTTTAAGTAATTTTTGAAGACATGGACAAGAACACAGTATACAAAATTGGTCTCTTCAGTGATATATCCAGAGATAAAACTACCTCCCTGCTTCCCGCTCCCCTGATGCAGTTTAATCCTTCTTGAGATGCTGTCAGTGAGGATTTACAATGAGTTGGTGACTACAACTCCTAAATAATTTTCAGTAAGTGTAGTCTCCCTTCACTACACAGCGCCTACAATCCTTCATACTCATTATAGAGATTTGCTTACCCCAGATGTATTTTGTTGGATAAGACCCAGTTCGCCGTTTATTACCCTTGCAGTTTCTGTCATCTTAGTGCCATTTTCTGATGTGATTGCCTTTTCTCAGAAACAGAGCTGTTTGAAGGTTGTACGCTGTCAGCTACATTTTGTTATCAGTCATTTAGACAAATCTTAGTCAATTTAGCATGTGCTTTAATGATATCGTGGGGTACTATGTCTTTCTTTCAGACTATCATTAAAGTCTAAAAACATCAATATGCACTTAGCCAAATGAGCAGTTTCACCAAAGAATAAATTCAGAGAAGTTCAATGAGACCCAGTCTTCATAAAAAAGACTGGAATTATTTCCATTCCTTTCTTGGAGATCTTTTTGAATTAAATCTGTTATTCACATCAACTATTGATGCTGATCTACCTTTTGCTGGCAACATCTTTGTCATTTTCTGACACTAGCACCCATTTGCAATTTCAAAAGTCTTCTAAAGTCTACTACAACATCAGCAGATGAAAGCCCAAGTACCTGAAAGGGGGTCCAAAAAGCTATCTAAGGCTGGTGGTAAGGGAATGGTCATGGTTTCTATCTTTCTAAATTACTAGCAGTCTAGAGCAGTTCTTCATAGTCCCTATGAGACTGACTACTTGTTTCTGTTGTAGTAGTGAAGTATTTACTAAACATATTTACAATTCCTGCATGAGCACAAACCATTCTGAAGCTATACTTACTGATGGGCCAATATCACTTTGGGCTCTATTATTTCTATTGGGCTCTGTGTTATTTCTAACACACTTAAAATGTCCTTAGCTGTTTCAACTATAGATTCACCTTGCCTCATAACTCCCCTTATCAATTTTTGATATAGTAACTTGTAATTTGTATTAAGTGTTATTTATATAATTTATCTTTGTTTTCCATTTTATTCCTGAATGCCACCTTTGAGTTTTTAAGAGAAAGGTACTACTCTTTGTGATTGAAGAATCACCGTCTTTTGTCCATTTATTAAAAGCTTTTAAGAAAGCCCTCTTTCAATGTTCTGTTTTTTTGTTTTTTTCTTTTTTCCTCCTGTCTGTCTTCTTTCCCTCACTATTTTCCTCACCTTGAGGAAATTAGCTCTTCTGAAGCAGAAGAAATGCATGGTTTTGATTGGGGCTGTTCTTCATTTCCCCACAGTGAGTACAATCAGGCCATGAACACTTGTTCCCAGGCAACTACTAATTTTTAATTTAGTGATATCTACCATTTTTATCTATCACAGTGAAGTCAGAATACTTATCTCTTGCAGTGAAGGATATCTATAGGACTACAAAATTACCTTGTTGTAGTTATTAATGACTTGGTGCATGCTGCAGTTGAAGCTAGACAATTTGTATCCTCACAAACAAGGAAAATGAGGATACTATATGTAAATAAATGTTTAATTCACACCTGAATATTTCAGTAGCTTCCAAAAATCTTTGCCAGACTTTAATCAGGCCTGAATTGTAATGGAAAATGAGCTGTGGGGGGCCTCTGATAGTTAATTTTGGGGCACTTTCAGACTTTGCTGTAGGAACAGCACTAACACATGGTAAAAAAAGAATTTTTATTTTTTTTCTTAGGGCAGCAGTTATGAAAAAATAAACAGACTAGAATTAAGAACACGTGTGTAGCACTGAATGGCATTGGTGTCCTGGAATAAACTGGGAGAATGAGGTCAGCCACAGTTCACTCAGAGGCCTGGAAGTAGCCTTTGACAGCTGGTGATGCCGCACTGGGGCTCTGTAAGCCGAGGCACATAAGCACAATTGTGTAGATTTGGCAGAAAAGCCAGGAGCCTGGCAGGTCCTGACTGTTAGCACCACTGTTGACCTGCCTGAAGGCTGCTGCTTTTGAGGCCAGGCACAAGCAGCAGCAGTCACCTTCCTTCAGGAAAAAAGGGTGTTAGACTCCTTCCTTAACCTGCTGCAGCCTCTCTAATGTGAGCTGTCATCTCACCAAGGCCTAAGCCTGATCGCAATGTTTTAATTGCATTGTGATTCCTAAGATCGAATTGAAATGCTTCTCATGCTGATTCTAGTATGGAATTTGTGCCAGGGGAGGTTCAGGTTGGATATTAGGAAATGTTTCTTCTCCAAAAGAGTGGTGAAGTCACTGTCCCTGGAGGTGTTCAAGAACTGTGTGGATGTGGTACTAAGAGATGTGGTTAGCAGGTGGGTTGATGGTTGGACCTGGTGATCTCGGTGGTCTTGTCCAAACTCAATGATTCTATGGTCTAGCTCTACATTTGATTTAAAAAATATAAATAATTAAAAAAAAAAGAAAAGAAATGAACATAGCAAAGCTCCCCGTGAGCACCAGAGCAGCCTCTGCCACCGCTCAGCTCCCTAGTGGGCAACAGGTGCCTGGCGCCAAAGCCACTGCTGAGGGCTGCTGCCCCACCGCCATTTTCCACCACCCGGAGGAGGCGGCGGCTGGCGGCGGGCCTGCGGCGCCGAGGGTATTAATAGGCGGCTCGGGGGGGAGCGGCGAGGTCTGACGGGCAGGGCTGGGCGTCTGAGGGCGTGCGGGGCGAAGGCTCGGTCTCGATCGCAACGCGGCACAGGACAGCTCGACTAGTCGGTAGTGCCTTCCCTCATCTCCGGTCCGCGCGAGCAGAGGCGGCGGCTCCACCACGAAGGCGAGATGGAGGGTAAACGCTGCGGTGCCAGAGCCGCCCTCTCTCTCCTCTTTCTCCCCCGCTCCAGTGGGGCTGCGGGCTCGGGCGCGGCGCCTGCCGGGGGAAGCCGAGCAGCGCCTCGCTCGCTCCGTGCCCCCATCGGGGTTTTAACCCCTTTCCCCGGGGTTAAAGGGGGTCCCGGGGCAGGGTGGGCCGCTGGGCCGGCTGCAGCCCGGCGGGCAGTGGGGTTTGAACTCCGGCGGGGCAGCAGCTTCGTGCGGATGGGTAGGGAGTGCCTGTTGCATCTCTCTCCTTCCTCTGAGTGCGGCTGAGATGTATCTGAATGTTTGAATAAGGTGTAGTGTTTGCAACAATTACTGTAAAAGCATTGCGTTACAGGATGTTTGTTGAAATAAATTATCTTTGAAGACTGGCGCTTCTTTTTCTTTCCAGGCACTGGAATAAGGTAGGCAGGGCAGTACAGTGATGCGCTGTGACAAGACTGCTGATCCCCGTGGTCCTGGGAAGGGAGGAGTTAATCCCACTTCATAAGTGTATCGGCAGTCTGTGCGCCTGCATCAGCAGGAAGATCATTATGTAATGGAAGACAGAAGTTGTCTGTGTATTTATGGAAATTGGGAAGATGAGAGACTTATGGCTAATACTGTGCTGAGACATCTGGGGGAGCTAGGAAAGTAATTGACTGAGTTGTGGCTTGCTTAAGCTCCAGATATGCCATTATTTGCAAGGTTAAGAAATGAGGAATGCCTTGGACTTGTGAGTAAAAACTGGTTGCTAAGTCAGAAAAGAAGTGCTTGCAGTTCTGTGCTCTCCCATAAGACCAGCATTTCCGTGAGCTTCTCCGCTTATCACAAGTTGGGAATCTCTTGGGAAAATGGTCAAAATGACTTGGGGTTTCATGTGTTTCAATTTCACACTGCATGTGAATGAGTCTTTAAAATAGAAGAATTTTAACCCCACATTGAGAAAATCTTCTCACTTATCTACCAGACGTTCAGTGTCCTGCATTCATGGATGAACTAAGTCAATGGCAATCTATCAGTGGAAAGATCTCCAAATAAAGCAATATATTTGAAAGAAAACTCCTGGGGGGGGGAAATTATATAAATTTAAGAAATATAATTTGCTTTTCTTAAATGAATGAGTGTTGTGAAGTAATATGATGATTCTCTTAGTGGTAAGATACGTGTGGTTGTGCTCAGAATATGATCCTGTGCATGTAGCAGTAATGCTGCATGAATGGCAGTAACTCAAAGTGCCTCCCTTCAAATGTCATTCATATTAATGTCCTCTGCCAAGACAACACCAAAGATAGGCTTCTGGTGGTCACTGAGACAGGGATCCCAGTTGTTCCCTCCAGGTCAGTAACAGTGTTCTTATTCAAATGTTGCCCAAAGCATGCTACCAGAAACCTAATTTCCTTCCAAAACAATTGGCTTGTGCTGTTATGAGAGATAATAATGCAATCCCCTTGCACTCTGCTGCTGCAGGTTTTTCAGTCTCAGTACCTTGCTCCTGAGCAGCATGTATAACTTCTGCATACTTTTCCTCTCACCAGGAATTCTTCAGTTTTCCTGTTACCTTTGGTTACCTTTGCTGTTTTTTGTGCTTCAGTCTGTCTGGTGAATAAAGTTCATGTAGTTGGGGCTGTGTTGTGGCTGAGGGTGTTGACTGTAGACTTGTTTGAGTGCTCTGCTTCTGTTTTCCTAAGCTGTTGGAGAAATGAAGGGCATGAGGCTGTTGCAGCAGTACCACTGGGTTGGCTTTGTGCCACTGATGCAACTAGAAAAGTAGGTACAGTTGCAATGAGGAAATAGGTGCACTTCCTCATGCACTGAATTATTCGTGTCTGCTGGAGTTTTGGATGTAATGGGAGCACTTTTGGGGAGTGACAGTGATTTTTAACACCCTTAATGTATCTGAAATTGTGTGTTTGTGAGGTTTGTCTTGCTGACTGTGTCAGGTTTCTCTGAAACTGCTATCCATGACAGCAGCTTTACTGTGCAGGGATGAGTAAGAATCTGTGCTTCCTCTAACACCAGAGATGGCAAAGCCCTGTTTTCAACAGGGACCAATCTGCAGAATCCCACTTCTAGCTGCAGAAGCAGATTCTAACTGCACATATCCTTCAGTTATTTGGCATCAGTGAAGCTTTCCAAGGCTGTTCTGTCATGGAGAAAGCGTAGAGCATTCTGTATTTATCTATTTAATTGGGGGATGGGGTGGGAAGATGGGATATTCCCTTCTATTAAGCTAGTAACTCTTAAGTGAGTTACTAGCTCATCAAGTACAGTAAGTAGAGCTGGAAACCACATAAGGAAGGGAAAAGGCAGCTGCCACCATTTATGGCATATGCTGCCTTTTAACATCAGAATCACTGGCTTCTGCTCTGTGTATCGTATGTTGTGTTGTGTGATTTGAATCTGCCAGCAGAGCGGGGAGATGAGTCAGCAAACATTTTTCATGTAGTATGTTGCCATCTAAAGCAGATGTAATGTGAAGCATGGTAGAAATTGTGACTTTAAGGCTCTGGTAATATGACACTGGGGTTGGTATTTTGGTCAGGGCAGAGGGATAGGATCTCTTCTGTATCTTAAGATCTGCTTTGGTGGAAAAGATACTGGGATCTTTGAATGCTGCTTTATGAGATGAAGGAATATGCAGACTTGCAAGAAATGAAGTTTGCATCAAATAAAGCAATTCTGCATGAGTGTGTTCATTGTGCTTTAAAATTAGTACAGATTTTCTTGGCAGTTAATGAACATCTAGAAAAGAGAAGCTAAACTTGACTCTTGAGAAATTCAGTAAATGCTTGCATCTTTTAAGTATCGTTTATACAACCAAAAAATGTCACTTTCAAACATTGGAGGAATCTTATAGCGTACTGATTAAACTTTTACTGCCTACTGGACAGTTTAGATTTCATATACTTTAATTTCCCTTGCTTTAAGTATTTCAAGCTGCCTGCTTCTGTAGAGACCATTTGTATTTCCTTAAGAGTTTATTAAATGCGCAAAACATTAAAAAGGGGCACATTGAAATACGTACCTTTTCTATTACTGTTTTCTCTGCCCGTGGTCAGATTCAGGAAACTTCCTCTTCAGGCTTTGGAAAAACCAAAATCTCAATTTCTTCCCTTTCTTTTTGTTTTGTCTTCTCACTAACTAGAGAGATCTTTGGGAGTACCTGTAAAGCATTGATGGTTAAGGAATCCCATCAGCACATAACTTAATTGTGGCCATTTTCCTCCTTATTCTTCTATCTGTGCACACAGGTTATCTTATTTTAACATCAATGGGGTTTATGAGGGACTAATAGAGGTGAATGGTTGTTTTGTGCATTGGCAGTGGAGATTTGTGTTGATGATGTTGTTGAAAATGACAGGATAAATCAAAGGGTGATAAGTAATGATTTTCACTTGGTTCAGGTGTTTATGTCCATCATTATTACAGTTTCTTGAGTATATATAATCTTGGTTGTTCTTAATGGAAAAAAATGTGTTGAGTATTGAAAAATAGAGGTGTATCAAAGCAAAAGTCACAGGGCCAGTCCTTTTTTTTCAGTGCCACAACTGATGAGGAGAAGTGGTTTTTCATGACCAAGGTCTTCTGTCCAGAGCTTTACAAAGGAATGGGTTAAATCTAGAGGATTTAGAACAACTTCTGGCTCTAAGGCTTGGGTGTCTCAGCCCTTCATCACATTTCACTTTATGCAAGCTGAAAAGCCTTTTAAATACGATCGTATCCATTGGCAAATGTCAGGGTCTCAAAGGTTGATTTTAAACTGCTTGGCATCCCTCCCTTAGTTACACTGTAAGACAGCTTGTGTCTCATTGAGCTGCTTAAATTTCTTTTTCTCCAGCAGACCTAATGTGGAGAGACAAGACATCCTGTGGCTACAGAGCTGCCAGAGGTTTCACTGTGTTGTAACTATAGTCAGTGTTTAGTTGGTATTGTGATGTATGTGGTGAAAACTGCTTTCACTTTTGCACAAGATACGGTTTTAGCAGATGTAAAACTGTGTGTGTAATGTTGTAAAGCACTTGGCTGAAGACAGCAGGCACTGGTAAGAGCAGGCTGATACACTGAGCCCCTTGAAGCGCTCCTGCCATAGGGTTCTGGGCTGGGAAGCTCAGAGCTCTGAGCTCAGAATGTCTGCTAAGGAAGCTTCCCTGGCACCGAGTGACTCTGGTACTTGGAAGGTAAGCCAGGGATGTAATGAACATTACTGTGGAATAATAATTCACCTTTGCAGATAACTACTGTGTAATACATGTTGCTAAACAATTAATACCTTAATAGACTTCTCTAATAAAGTTGCTGTACTGAACTGACCTGACTGGTATACGTTGTTACCCAGAAAAATCCTGTCATACTATCACTACACCTACTGCATTGTTTGGCAACCATTGAGCCCATGCCAATGTATAATGTGACAAAAAATGGTTCCCACTTGTTGAAGTGGAAAAAAGCAAGCAAGCAATGCTCTAAATACCAGATGTTTGGTTACCAGTGATGATGCTGACCTGAACTGTCAGGTTAAAATGTTGGCAAAAACCTCCCAACATTCATTACCCATTTCCTACCTTAGGGGTGTAGTGACTCTGCCTTACCTATACAGGGAGTGCACTGTTCCACTGGTGAGCCTTAGCATGCATAGTGTGATCACCTCTGTGTGTCTACCAAACATCATATGGACTGCTTACTTCCTAATAGACTGCCAGTGGCTTTTCAGAGACTGGCCACTCAACTCATACAGTTTTGCTGTGCCTTTACTTCTCCATGAGCAAGTCAGAAGCTACTATCGTGCTGTTGCTGTATGTTTTTTCTTTTGTACTCAGCAACCCACTGGTAGACATTGGATTTGGCTTTAGGGAATTGTCAGTGTACATGCATACATGTATATATATGTAGGTAGCACTGAAAGTAATACCTCTTATTTATTTCCATGGAAACTGCGACAGACACAGAGAGCATAATAACACTATTAAATAGAGCAAATTCTAAGCTATGGAACAGTGTTTTTCAACATAGTTATCACCATTAGCTGTGCATTTTTGCCAGTGATGAACCTGCGTACCACACGTGAAAAAAGCTGCACCAGTGGAGGTGACCCACTGTCAGCACTGCTGAAACTCATCACTTCACTTTGTCAACATGCTCTGTTCCGTCTACATAAACATTTACAAGCATTGATGAATGTCAATGGGTGCTATTTTTTCCTCATGGAGGAATTCACCTTTGCTTTAGATATACTTCCATGTCAGTCACCATTCTGTCTGACTGCTCCTCTGCTGTTGTCTGTCACACAGCAGTGACATTTAATGGAATATTGGTGGGAAGGTTCAACCTCTACTGCCATAGAGGAACCAGTGAGCAGAACTGGTGTGTCTGTGATCTGGAGAACTGTGGGCTGATCTGAACAGGGGTAGTTTCAGTTAACTGAAATGTCTAATTTACTGAAATTACAATCTAATATATGCACCATTTAAAGATCGAGTCTGCACAAGGCAGTTATCTCCATTTGGAAATAGCATTGAACTACTTTGCTGTCTGTAAGTTACTAATAAATTATGAAGGCCTATATAGTAGCTGGTTAAGGAGCCTAATGTGCTGGAAAGTCACATCCTGATTTGCAGTGCACTGACTTCTCCATCTTAGTAAATAAGGGTATATGTCAGTGCAGTGTTGTAGACGTGAATTAGTGAACAGTAGTTGGAAATACTCTGCAGAAAACAAAGTGTGGAAGTTTTTATGATATTAAGAAAAAGCAAGAGGAAAAAAGTTGTTAAGTGCAAATTGAATGTAGAGATAAAACTTCTTAAAGTGAATTCAGACTCTTATCTATTTTTGCATTTTAAATTCTGTTGAATCCCAGTAAACTGATGTAGTTAATTACTACTTTTTAGTTGAATTTTCAATGACTAGCATTAAAATTGTTTTTATATTATGACTAAACGTATATTTCTTGCAGACTGTCATGCATTCATTTAAATCAAGTTGCAGGACTTCTGTTTTGAAAAAAAAAACTTGTTTTCACTGTAATTTTTTAAAAAAATTATTTTTTTTTCAGTGGGAAGCAGAGAAATCTGCTGGATTCTTGACATTCAGTGTGGGTCGCCCACATATTGGTCACTTGCGTTCAAACTCAGCCCCCTGCAGTTTCTAACCTTGCTATCGATGTGTAGTGGCTGGTCTGACATGTCCACTTCCCAACAGGAAAAGGAGAAGACATAAAATGTTCATTATTAGTAACAAGCATCTAATTGAAATAAAAGCCATTGTATGTGTCATGTGCGCTCTACTCTGTTGGCAGAGGTTAAAGTTGAAAAAGTTGAGCTGAGAGAATCTTGCTGCAGTTAGGAAGTTAGGATTTCCATTTTGTTGTTGGCATCTGCTGTTCCTTAGTTTTATATCGAGGTGAATTCGAATTAGCCGCAGCCTCTTTTCCTGATTGGAAATATTACAGCATTAATCTTTCCTTCATTTATTTCTTTGAGGTACCAAAATGCTGCTATTTCATATTAATGTCTGTCCCTGAGGTTGGCCTACATAAAAATTGCCTCCATTCTCCTGACCTTTCCCTTTAGAATGGGAAATCCAAGTGTGGGAAAAGAATAGGACCCGTTTGTTGTGGTGATGCCATGCAGTGCCAGCAGCATGCTCAGTGACTCAGTTGAGCAGCCTTTGAATTCAGACACAGTGCTTTTGTCTTCCTCAGATCCTGTCCCATAAAGGTCACTTCTGCATCTATGCAGTCGAAGCAAACCTTCAGTGGGAAGTGCCCAACTTGTTCCTTGTCCACAGGTCTTGTCTATGAGCCTGCAAAACAGAGTGGAGGAGACCTTCCGTGCCTGTGCACACTCTTTGTGTCTGGATAGCCTTCCTACATTAAACATGGTGGTGTGGAATCTCTGTTCTGAAGTTCACTTGTTTTCTTGACACGTAGAAAGAAAAGAGGTGAAAAAAGAAAAAAAGATCTAGCTGTGACTAGATCATGCAGGATAAAGAAATCTAAGGTCTGTTTCTGATTGATACTGGCAGCGATTACTGCATTTGTTACAAAGCAGAAGGCAGTATTTGGTCAAAGCCAGCTTTTTTCCCTCTCTTGAATAGTCAGTGGTACTAGTACAGTATAAACTGAATAGGATTTGGCTCTGGCATTCAGGCACAAGCCGCTCTTTCACAACCACCCCTTCTGTTTCTGTCTTCCTTGTGAGCGATAAAGCCTTCTGGGCCTTTTACACTACTCCCCCGAATGTTGTCAGAATATGCCAAGTATGAGGCTACAGTTTCTTTTTGTGGCACAAGAGTTTAACAGAGAAAGTTTCTGTATGTTTGTGGAAACACAGATGCAGCTTTTTAAGTACTCAGTGGTTCCTGCATACTGATGGAACAACATCTGAAGAAATGTTTATTTTTTTCTCTGTGTTATTTCAGCTGCCATTAATTTGTTTTCTGCTGGGAAGATAATATTGATCATAAAAATGACATGTTAGTTAGAAACTCTTAAGTTTCTATAATACAATATTTCATTCAGAATGAAATGTCAGAATTATGAGTTTGATTCTACTCCTGCTGTAGCCAAGGGATAAATCCCCAATTACGCTCAAGCGGAGCAGGATCAAGTCTTCTCTTTTGCAGGAGAGTATCTTGAACAGTCAATAATCCTTAATCTCTGATTTAAGTCATTTTCATTTGTTAAATTTTTTGTTCTGTTTCACGCCTGGTGCCAGTTGGCAGAAATGGCATTTGATACGCTTTATGGGAGTCTGTCTTCTGAGTCTGCTTAGGAGTCTGTTTCTGTAATCTTAAATGAAAAAGACTATATTTACTGCTGCTACGCTTCTAAATTGTTTGCATACCATGTTGTTAAAAAACCGAAAAAAGAGAAGCATATGGGCTTCATGTGGAACAAAGGATGACTGGTTACATTAATGCAGTCAGGTGTTTCTGAGACAAAGATATGCAAAAGGCCTAAAATATTTTAAGCATTAGAAATGTATTTATTTCAATGGAAGTGCAGCATAAATTATTTGCTAGTAAAGACAGCGGGAGTGTTTCTAAGCTGTGCTCTGGGAAGACATCTTTTAATTTGAGAGCTGTGATGTGAAAACTAAAACAAGAATTTTTCTCAAGGTTCACACATCCAAAGCAATAAACTGGTCGTAGATTCTTTTTTAAAAAATGCATAAAACGAAAAGCAATTTTAACATCAACTTCTATTTTGAAAATTTTGGCCTTGTATCATCCACTTGGCTTTCCTCTCAATACTTTTGCTGCAACCAAGAGGAGAAAAGTTTATTTCTAAGTGGAGTTTAGGAGTCTCATAAAAGTTCCAGAGTTCAGTTGTAAGTAGAAAATTAAGTATCACAGGAGTAAAATCGTGAGAGGTGGGAACAGTATTTATATCCAGTGGCTGTTTCCAAACCTGAAATCCTTTAGTTCATAATATGAGTATGTTTTTGTTCATTTTAGATGTTAATTGAGAAATAGTTTTTTCTATTACATCAGTAGCTATGAAAGTAATACCTCCTATTTATTTACATTGGAAATACAACAGATACAGAGAACGCAATAATTCTATTTGATAGAGAAATTTCTCAGCTAGAAATTCTGTTTTTCAACACACTCACCACCATTAGCTGTACATTTTTTGCCAGCAATGAACAAGAGCCTGCATGCCACACCAGTGAAAGTCTGCACCAGTGGAGGTGACCCACTGTCACCATTGCTGAAATGCACCACTCATCACTTCACTGTGCCCACATCCACTGTTTTGTCTACATCAACATTTACTAGCATTGATGAATGTCAGTGGGTGCCATTTTTTCCTCCTGGAGGAATTCAGCTCCACCCCTTTGCTTCAGATGTACTTTGATGTCAGACAGCATTTTGTCAGACTGTTCCTCTTCTGCCATCTGTCACACAGCAACAACATGGAGTGGAATATTGGTGGGAAGGTTCAGCCTCTACTGCTGTACCACCACCATCCTTCTCTGATGTCACGGGACAACAGAATAAAATAGGAGACATTTTAATTGCATAATTGCATTAATTGCATAAAGCTGTGTTACAGGGCAGAATTTAGATCAGCAGGTTCAGATTGAACTGGCAGGTTGTCTTGGTCAATGACATGGTTGTCAGTGCCCAGAACTTGAGCGTTAACAGTTAAACTCCCAGTGCCCTACATGAAGTTATGACGTGGAATACCGAGAACAAAAATCACAAAACCATGGCACAAGTGAACATGGAAAGTTTGAAAATGTTAAATAAATCCAAGGTGCATTATTTAAGGAATATAATGTGGGTTAAGTCCTGAACTCTTTAGCAGAGATTTATACAGGTAAATTGCTGTTGAAATGAAGGCTCTTTTCCCTCCCTTTTTCCTGACCCCTCTGCTTTGCCTTTCTTTCATAGACTGTGCCTGAGGCCCAATGCAGGTGTGTGGACAGTAGGGCTGGGGTAGCACCCATTTTCCAGAAATTTCTTTCTCTTCAGGCTTCACAAAATGTCCTTTGGAGACTCTAGAACTGTCTGCAAAGGTCAATAGACTTGCTTCAGATACAAGGCTCTTGTTAGACCCATCACCCAGCCCCTAAAGACCTGACAGGAAATGTAACATAAGGTTCTGCACTTTCTTTACAATGACCTCTTCAAGAAATTCTGTGAAAAGTCATAGAAGTGCTTGTATTGCATCTCTGTGTGAAAGTATCAAAAGTAGGGCAGATGGAGTTACCAGCAAAATCTTTTAGACAGCTTTGGTTCTAGCAGAGACAGCAGAGCAAGAAAAGGAGTTAGAATTCTCTTGCTCCACCATTTTTTGGATATTTCTGTAATCAGAAGAAGTATCAACAGATACTTGTTCAGATCTTGTCCTCTTTTCCATAGCAACAAAACGCCATTGATGTAGACCTGTGGATGTTAGCATCTGAACATGAGCTAGCAGTAAGCCTGGGTGGCCAAGAAGGCCAGTGGGAGCCTGGCCTGCATCAGAAATAATGTGGCCAGCAGAGTAGAGGAGGTGACTGCCCCTTTTTATGCAGTGCTGGTGAGACTGCACCTATAATACTGTGGTCAGTTCTGGGTCCTTCATTGCAGGAAGAACGCTGAGTTGTTTGAGTGTATGTGGAGAGTACAGTGAAGCTGGTGAAGAGACTAGGAAACAAGAGACGTGAAGAGAGGGAGGGAGTGAGCTGGGGCTATTTAGTCTGGAGAAGAGGAGACAGAGACCTCATAGCTATCTACAGCTACCTGAAAGAAGGCTGCATTGAAGAGGTTGTCCACCTCTTTTCTCAGGTGACAGGTGGTAGAACATGAGGAAATTATCTCAAGTTGCACCAAGGAAGATTTAAATTGGACACTGGGAAGGATTTCTTCATGAAAGAAGTGGTCAAATATGAAGTGGAACAGCCTGTTTGGGGAAGTTGGTGCAGTCCCCAACCCTGGATGCATTTAAGAGACGTGTGTGTATGACACTAAGGGGCATGTTTAATGATAAAACTTGGTATGTCAGGTTGACAGTTCATCTGATGGTCTTTTCTAGTGTAGGTAATTCTGTAATCTTGAGGAGATGGCAAGGTTGAGTTTTTCCATGTTTGTTCTAAGCTCTGGTTGGTACTTAAGGGGTTCACTTATACAGAAAAGAACTGATATTCAATCCAAAAATAGTCCCTGTTCTATCCACTAAAAGGCCTGTTGCCTTCCCATTTGTTGTTAATACCTGGTGTTTTAGGTCTTGCAAAATTAACCTACTAGCTTATTTTTTCAGAGAGAAACCTGTAAAGCTTCTTTAAAGCTGCAATTTCTGTCTAGTGCTCCTACTGTGGTGTGTTGGGCAGCTTGACGAGAGTTTAGCTTTCTGATGCAAGGGATTTTCCCTCTTTGCTTGTTGAAAATGGAGTAGTGTTTACATGCTAGCTCTGTATCTGTCCCATGAGAACATTTGCCTCTCCTGTAACAATGTGCAAAATGTTCTGCTCAGGAAAATGTTGTTTTGGATTAAAAACAGAAGTAATTTCAGAAATGCAGAAGCTTGATGTCTTGTTTATGGGAAACCTGAGGTTCCATCACTTGCTGGAATTTGATCTCATTTGTAATACCTGTCCTAATAAGTGAAAGTGAAGTGAACAGCTGCTCTGAGTTACGGGATTGACAGAGTTTCTTTCTATCAGTAGACCCTGAAGGCCTCCACCTTTGTAGACACTGTTGTTCTATATAATCCTGTACAGGCACAATGAATGTACCTGACTGCCCTGCAGTCTTCTGGAAATTCAGCTGTTTGTGTACACCTCTTAAAAAGCCACCTTGCTTCTGCAGATGGTAAAGTTGTTTCAAGCATAAGATTTTCTCCTTCATGTGTTCTTACCCTTCCAATATTTTCACTGTAGCACCAACTGAAGAAGACCCTCCAAGGCAATGCAGCCTGACCTCATAGACTGTAGCTATTCTAGGGCTAGATTTGTGTACTGATGCTATGTGTAATCCAGGTAATTTGGATATAGTAGTTACCTCTTCTGCCTTCAGTGCTGTTCTCTTTCAGATGTCTGTTCCCTTGGTATCTCCTAATGTCTCACTTTCATCTTTACCCTCATGTTGATTAAAACTGGCATTCTAATCTTGCGGTAAGAAATCAATACATGAAATAGATACGCGATTGTCACTGATGTCCTGTCTCTAGTAGGCACTTTGGATGTGCTTTTGGAAGTAATGTAAAGGGAGTAGTGCTGTGCTTATGCAACTCATCAGGAGAGTGTGTCACAGATAAAGGTAAGGGAGAGGAAAGAGGTCACCAATGGAGAACTGAATAAAAAAGTTAATATACGTAGCAAAAAATGCTCAAGTAGGTGACTGAAGTCACCTAAGATAGGGGGAAAAGAGTTCAGGTATATGATATTAATGTGTTATTTTCATGGAGGTGGAATCAGTGAAACTTTGCAGAGAACACAGAGGACTCTATAACACGACTGAGTGAAGCTGGGAATGTATCATGGAAAAGAGAGAATAGGAAAGAAACATTTTCAGCTGAGAAGAGTGTCTGTTATTTCACACTTCCTTTCTGTTTATCCAGCTGTATCATGCTGAGGACCATACTTGTGTTTTCTTCTAAGGTTGGAAAGTGCACTGCATGCTTTCGTATGCTACAGAAAACAGTGGATACCATGCAGTTGGCTGTTACGTAGTATCAGTCTGGATCTAAAGTAACACAAAGTGGTTGTATTTGTCTGTAAAGAGGTTTCCAACAAAATCTAGGATTTTTGTACGCATGAAAAGACAATGTGAATTTTATTTCCTTATGTTCACTGAATCTTCAGCAATGAAAGAGTATTTTGTAGCTTAGGATGACCTGGCCTTGTCTAATGCAGAGGTTTGTTGTTTTTTTTTTTATCTTCCAGCTAGTACTTGCAAACAGGATGTACTCCAGAAGAAGAAGAATGCTGTCTTGGTGGATGGAGTCATCCTGAATGGTCCAATAACTGATTCAAAAGCAGGAGAGAAATTTGTGGAAGAGGCCTGTAAGATCATAATGGAAAAAATAATCCAGAAAGCTGATGATGTTACAGAAAAGGTAAAGCCATAGAGTGTTGTTGAAAAGTTGCAGCAGAAATAATGAACAATGAATAATTTTTTTCAGCTGTATTTTATTGCCACTTCAAGTAGAATCAAAATTGCTTCTAGTCTGTGGCAGTTCAAATTTTAAAAACCTTCCAGTAACATGGCTAGCATACCTATTTGCCAGAAACTAAAGCTTTATTTATTTATTTATGTTTTGTCTCAGAACACAGTGCTGACTTTCTCTGAGCTGACAAATGGGTGTAGTGCATTTCCTGATTTGGTTGTGGGGAATTGTTTATTCCTCAGAGGCACTGGTATGAGTGAGGGAGGGACAGTGAATGTGGTACTACTGCGGAAGGGAATATAATGAGATTGCCCTGGGTTTCGCAGAAACCCTGCTAGAGTGGATGTGTTGGAAGGGCACTAGAAAATAAAACATTATTGCCTTTGGGCACGCACAGATTGCTCCCACCCCTGGGCAGAGCAGCATTTGAAAGTGTTGGGACTACAAAGCCTTAGCTAAGGGCAAAATATGACCAGTAGGCCTCTTTCTCCTAACTGGGACATATGAGCCATGAGCAAGATAATTGGGTGACTCAAGGCTGACTCTTTACATCCGTGCATTCCAACTGGCACACCTTCTCCTCCCAGTCTTTTACATCTTTCTGCCTTCCATATTCTGATTTTTATGGTCAAGGAATGTCTGGGGTGCAATAAAACAAAGACCACATGAGACCAACTTAGCAGACATATATTGTCTTGATGGCCTGCTGCATTCCATGGGCAGTTCTGAATGCGGTACTTACCTGGCACTTCTCTTACAGCCTTCCTTTTACCTAACCTGTTCACTGTTGGTGTATCCTATTTAATCATCATTAGGTTTGTGAATGGCGGGCCCCTGAAACACTGAAGAAGATTCTTGATCTGGAAATGAGAGACACTGGAGAATCTCATCAGAAACTCTTGCAGCTCTGCCAGGATGTGATACAGTACAGTGTCAAAACCAGTAAGAATGCAATTTCTAATGAAGTTGTTTTGTAGTATACTAACCTTGGAAGATAGGATAATGTTTATATATCTCAATTATCTTCCAGAAAACTAGGGATTTGAATGCCTGCTTTCTATGCCTACACAAATACACAAATATTTGATTGTGTTTCAGTTGTTTGACTGCATGCTGGTCACCGTAGGTGTCTGTGATTGCCCAGAAGGTGTAATCAAAGAAAACTAATCAAAACCTAATTATCATAATGCTGTTGATGTTAACAGTAGATTCTGTCCTCTTGAGGTCTTGTGAAAGTTGCCTAGACATATATGATATAACAAAGAAACTGGAAAGATCTTTGTATGTAATTTTGTGCAGTGATGAGTGGAATCACCATCACTGCCCTTGGACAAATAAGAATGCATTCTTTGAGATAATTATCGTGTGTTTACTGTTGCTTTCTATTGAGCAATAGTCTTAGAGGATGTTAATTTGCCAACAGGCAGTAATTCCCATTCCAGACGCTGTGAGAAGAGAACCTGCAGTGTTTCAGAGATGGTACACGACATCTCTGCAAGAATGGTTCTCTATGGGTAGCCTTTCTGCAGTGTGTGAAGTATAATGTAAACTTAACAAAAAGGGATGAATAAGAAATAGTGTTGTTTTCAGAAGCTCATGATTTCAGATGTGGCATAGCTTGGGCTGTATTTTGGAAAGTGAGAAGGTTATGTAATATGATTTCTGTGCATTTCCAAGGCACATTCCTTCCTACTGCTTCTATTGCTACTGTAAGGAAAGCCATAAAATGATTTTAAGGATGAACCTATCCTTGAAAACCATGGAAAGGCAGTAATACCGATCTAAAGGGGCAGTGTATTAATAATACACAGATATAATTACTGAGTTAGTGGAAGGCATTCTGATTATCTTCTGCAAATTGCCTTCAAATTTTCATTTGTTATGCTTAGAAAGAATATTAAATAAGAAAAATTTGCAGTGTAAATAGTTCTTAATCTAAGTATAAACATGTATTGAAGCCTTGAGTGTAATGGGCATGGAGTCATACAGCTTACCTGATTTTACATGTTTTACTGTTTAGGAAAACTTGGCTGAATGTCCATTGCATCTCTGAACACCACTGTTAAAGGCCTCTGTACATACTCAGTTGTCAGTCACTTCTTTTTGATCTTTAAAGCTTGTGAATAATCCATATTTGTTCTGTGCGCTACTTACGTCAGCCTTATTTTGGGTCCTAAAAATGCCTATAACTTTTACTTTCAAAGGATTGTCTAATTTAAAAAAGGACAGTAAACCCGTAAAATATTGAGAGAATGGGGGAGTGAATCATGGTTAGCAGGGATCAGCATTCAGCTGAGAGAACCTGTGATGTATTCTCTTCTCATATACATTCTGTCGCTGCTTGCTTTTCATTTATATTTTCAGATCATCCAAGATTTTACAATCAGCTGTACGCTGGAATAGATTATTACTCATTAGTGGCTCGTTTCATTACTGAAGCATTGAACCCAAGTGTGTAAGTGCAGTTCCTTGTACTCACATTGATGAATCTTGCATGCTTTTTGAAGTAACATCTTCCACTATCCCCTCTTCTCCCCCTTGTAATTTTTTTTCCCTGTTTTCAGTGTTCCAGAGGAGGTAGGAATTGTGCAGGAATTTGGGAAAGAATTTGGTCTAGTTTGTCTGAATAGCTCACCAGAATCTTGGCTAAGCTGATGATTTTTCTAGTTTGTGTTTTGAGGCTTAAGAGATTTTTTTTTTTTTTAAACACTTTTAAACCCAAACTTTTTTTCTCCTTACTTTGAGAATAAAAATATCAAAATGAATGAATCCAACTTAGTTGTTTATTAGTTGTTTATTTCCTTTGATGTGCTCTGCACAGAGTTGAGTGCAAATGATTACCTGTCTACTATTTAGTCGCAAATGTAAAATCTAAACAAAAAGTGATAGCTGCTTGCAATAGATTATTATTGCTGAAGTTTAAGCATTATGATCTTTGTTAAAATCAAACTCTGTGGTATTACTGTGAGAGTGGAATTGTCATTGTAATGCTGACAGGAACTAAGCAATTTTTCTGTGGGTCACATCTATAGTCTTTTCAGTTTAGAATTTTACTTTTGATGGCAATCAGCTTCTGATAAGTAAGAGAAAGGTACAAAAAAACCTCTGTCTAATTTTGACATGATGCTGTGGCATGAGTTCCATAATCTTAATACCAAACATGTTCCTTTTATTTTTGTTCAGATACACATATGAAGTATCACCTGTATTTCTGTTAGTGGAAGAAGCAGTCATCAAGAAAATGATTGAATTCATAGGCTGGGAAGAAGGTGATGGCATATTTAATCCAGGTAATAACAATTCAGGTTTTCAAAAGAAGTCATGATACATCTGATATAGTAATTCTATGAACATTTGATTTGTACAGAATATTTGAAAATGCATGTGAAATCCAGTGATGCACAGAGGAAACTATTGTGTCCAGGCTCCTTTTTTGTATTCTACTAATAATTCTATGAATCTGATCAGCAGCTTGACGAAAGAAGTTCTGTGTGAAATGTAATTGTAGAAAATGAATTGTTTGGAATGGAAGTCCTTCCTGACCTTACTAACAACAGCACCAACAGCTGGATTGCACTGAGTCATTTGATGACAGATAGAGAACTGATGTAGTTGCTAGACACCAACCAGTTGCTCCTAGAGGCGCTGAGGTATTTATTCTGGCTATCATGTGTGGGAGCCAGAGTCTGTTATAGTGGGTTTGACATGAGCTTCATTCCTCTGAACTTTGACAGTTTTTTGAAATGTTACAAATAGGCCAATCAAAGAAAGATTTCTTAAGCTTCTTGATAGGTCACGTTTTTTAAGTGTTCTATAAGGCAGCATTCCAGCTCCATGTAAAGAAATAATGTCGTATTATTCCACAGATTGTTCAAATTCCAAGTTACTATATTGAATGTGAAGCTTTTGTGACTAGGTTAGGGGTGGAAAAATATGTTAAATGAAGAAATGGATTTAGCCCTCCACTTTCAAAACCAAGACAAGGCTAGGAATTCTACCCTATGTATGAATCGTGGAAAAATAAAAAAGATATAAACCAAAACTCTCTGGAAAACTTGTGAAAAAATGTATCAGTAACATTGATTTCTTCATTTCAGATACGATGTGTACTTTCAGTAGAACCCTTGTCTTTACTGTAGAATTAATTCTAACTTACTGAAATACTGAAATAGATAAATGAATTATGCCTTTTAACGATAGTTTTAGATAAGACATTCCTTCTTCTTTTTATTATTTTTTAAGTAAATAAATCTAGACCACACCTTGCAGATTGCACTCACCATGGATTTTTATTTTTATTTTTTCCTTGCGATGCTCTGGCTGCCCAGGAGATCTCCTAGGCTACATACAATACAGCCACAGTTCAACTGGTGCTGCTTTGGTGTGTGTCAGAAGGTGTTGTTGCAGGGTGTTCTCCATCATGGAGGACTGGTTAAGCATAATTCTTACTTCTTTGGGAAATACCTCCAAAGAGCATTCAAACCAGCTCTGTTTCCATTCATGATATAGTTCATTTTATATCTGCAGGTTTTTGGGGGAGGAATTAAGTTACGGTAAATTCATCTAGAGCCTAGTAGTTTGGGGGGTTTTTGTGTTTTTTTTTTTCTTGTTTTTTTGTAATAGACTAATCACTCAGAGATAGAAAAGATGCTAGGACTGTGATTAATATGATACTTGTATATCTTTTATTTCAGGTGGCTCTGTTTCTAATATGTATGCTATGAACTTAGCAAGATACAAGTTTTGTCCAGAGATAAAGGAAAAAGGGCTCTCAGGTTTGCCAAGACTAGTCCTGTTCACTTCGGAAGAGGTAAAAACAAAAAAGATCTTCTTAAAGCATTTAACAATTAATTTTATTTTTCAATGGCTGCATAATTATAACATTCACATGTCTGACTGGGGTCCTGGTACAATGAATTTGCCATCAGTGGATGATGCAAAATATCAGAGCTACCTGGACAAGTCTGATTATAAATTTCCCTACAGAAGCTTTCGTATTGTCCAAGTAACTTTGGATGTTCTTGTTCTTGGGAGAAGCTGATAGAAGAAAAGATTGTGCATGGGGTAAACCTGAAAGCAAAGCGTGTGGGGTGTTGTGGAGACCTACAGTTTAAAGTCTAGCAGGATCCATGTGTAGGTTTCAGAAATTTTTCTTGCAAGGTGTCAAAGTTTGTATTGAGCTGAATGCCTCTGGACCTGTGAAATGGCTCTCTGCAGCTCCCACTGGTACCTGTATCTGAATTTGCTGTGGTAGAGAACAAAACCTACCATAAAATATTTGGGCAAATTCTTCTGGATCTCTAGGCAGTTCTTCTTTAAATAATTGAAAATATGTGGTTATTTCTGAAGTTTTTGAGTAATATTCAAACTGTTCAAACTGTCTGTGGGAATTGGAGATATGTCCATACATTTATTCTGAAGCTAATTTCTTTTTCTTTAGGGGCTCTTTTCTCTCACTTCTCCAGTTTTGGTTTTCTCATTGTGCAGAAGTGTTATTACAAACTCTACTGAAACACAGAATCAACCAGAAAAAAAAAAGTTGAATTACTTTTAAGGCAGTGTTCTTGATCTGTAATACTTCACTTGATTCACAAAACCATGATGTAATTAGTGACTGCTTGCTGTAGGACTGCCACTTTTAGCAGGTAGATATTGTGACTGGTCAAAGACATCTAGTTTTTATTCTTCATTTTGAGGGAGGATGGTACATACTGATGTATATTTTTGATCCATCTGTACAAATTTTGCTACCTTTTGCAACTAGTTTAATTCAGATATGTCCTGTTATTAAGAGTGTATTTAACAAATGCCCAACAGTAAAAAGAAGTATGTAAGTGCTTGTGTCAGTCTTCATTTTTTATTATTTGTTTTTATTTTGATGCTGCTTTTGTATAGAATTTTACTGTTGTTTTTGTTCTGCAGAGTACCCAGAAGGCATAGACCTGTTTTGTGTTGTGTAAGCAAATGATTGAAAAAAATAATAATAGCGAAGTTGCAACCTGTGTTTAGCTTTAAAGTGAGTAAGGCAAATAGTGTTGGCATGGAGAAGTAATGAGGCTTTAATGAAGTGAGAGTACTGATAAGGAGTCAAAATGCACTGTCAGCTCCAGGCACTCTAGTTGTAGGGCTTTGCTTCAATGCTATTGAAATAAAATGATTTTTGTTTTGCTTTGAGTTGCCAAGTCCCACAGTTTCTGTCTGGCAGTTGGCAGGCTGAAAGAGCAGGGAGTGCATGGAGTTGTCAGCGACTTAATTTTGTGTGACCTGGGGACTATGTATTCTTCATATGTTTGTAGTTAATATGAAGTTCTGTGTTTATTGTGTGGCCTACTGAAGGTCCTCACATGCTGTGTTTGGCCTTCAGCAACAAAAGTGCTCCTTTTTACTGCAAGTAAAATGCTAAACTACTTTACGGTCATGATATTCCACGAAGATGGTACTCTTCCATATCTCTCTTGCTGGACAATTACAGAGTGATTCCTCTTCAGACCATTTCAGTAGTTAGAAGTTGTTAAATCTCACTTTCCTGAGGCATGATTAGTGTTTCCGTAGAATCTGAATACAGCTATAGTTGTAGACAGCAACCCACCTGCTTCATTTATTATTATCATTATTATTATTATCATTTTTCTCCATTTGAGCTTTATTCTGACCCAAGAATGTATTGCATTGATCTGAAAGGTAGGAATTTGCTAAATTTGAGGTAGCTGAGGGTAGAAGAGTGTATGTGTAAACTGTTGAAATGTACGTGTTGATATGAGACTGGAACAGGTTGCCCAGGGAGGTTGTGGAGTCTCCTTCTCTGGAGATATTCAAGATCTACCTGGACACCCACTTGTGTGTCCTGCTGTAGGGAACCTGCTTTGGCAGGGGGGCTGGACTCGATCTCTGGAGGTCCCTTTCAACCCCTACGATTCTGTGGTTATGCGTAGTTTTTAGATGCAAAGGAATTAAATTCCTCCTTGATCATGAAAGTAATAAAATGGAAGAACACAACTTTAACTCACAGTGTTGCCCCCTGTTGAAATTACATCAGACAAAAATGAGTAATAAGCCAATCTCATAATAATGTAATTGCTTTATGCAATCATGTTTGTAGGAAACTCTTCAAAATCAAGAGAAGACATTTATCTTCTCTTTTAATGAGCGCATGGGGAAAGTAAATTATCTTTGCAAATCTTATTCGAAAAAGAAAACTAACTGTCTAGCTGTAGTTAACACAGTACAGCATCACATCTTAAATGTACTGTTTTGGTTTGATCTTGTGCTTTTTGGCATTCATTTCTCACTCCTAATGATTACAGAGTTAACATGTCCAATCAAAACTACAAAAGACAAGGCAAAAGTAATCTCAACTTTTGGTATTAAAAATTATTACTTGATATCTTATATGTAGTATAGATACAAATAATGTTTTATCTGAGTATTGCTTTCTCCTTATTGAAAGGACACTATGAACAAATGAACTATTTGATATTGTTGTGACCAGAGCTGCTAATGTTCTCTGTTTTCTTCTTAAAAGAATGTGGTGTGATTTAGGTTTATGTAATGATGGTGAAAAAAATGAAGTTCATGTATGTTTTCTAGCAATATAACTGAAAGGTTACTTTGAAGAAAAGAAAGCACATTTCAAGGCAGTGTTGTAATATACAGTCACTTTTCTGTCCTACTGTAGACTTATCAAATTTTATCAGGTCTTCAGTAGGACAGAAGGAGGAACAGAAGTTCTTGTAAAGGCGAGAAATAATACACCTGGCAGCCTGTTATGTTTTAGTGTCCTCTCTATTCTTCCCTCTCCTTTTGCTCTTTAGTATAATCTCTCAAGGGCTCAAGTCTCCTATCTTTCTCTCATTCTTGTATACCAGTTTTAATAATAAATTATTTAGTCAGGAGTACTTTACTAATACAGTCATTTTGTAATTCTACAGCTTTCCAAATCTGAGACTGTATTATTTCTAGTGGTTCATACCTTTCATTTGACCCTAATGGACAGAAATCAGTGATAGAGACCTTATTTTCAACAATTTGCTAAATAGCTTAAAGCATCTCCAAATTTCCACTGATCAACACATAGCCACTCTACAATCATTATTACCATTATTGATGCCATGTAAGACTAATTATCTACCTATGTATCTTGCAATTTTTGTGGAGTTGAAATGAACGTGTCCTAAAGGTTTTGTGAATGTGTCACGTTACAAAAGTAAGCATTCTTAGAACTAACTGATACTATCAGGTAGTATTTTTGTATGCCTTTAAAAAGTGTGCAATGGTGAGGAGAAAAGCTTTTTGTCAAAATGAAAAAGAGCCCTTTGAGATGATCCATCTCATCAAAATAAGCGTGACAGGCTTTAATATCCTTAATATATTCATACCCACACATTAAAATGTTGTACATTTTTCATAATTATGTTCTGCAGTAACTCCATTTGTGTGAACTCTCTGGAAGAAAATGGAATTAATTATCCACCTGGTTTCACCTCCTATCTGAAAAGTAACAATTCTAGACATTGTCACGGCTGCTGGAATAAGGCTTGTTTTAACTCTTCAGTAATAATGTGTAAAAAAATCCAATTTGATTTTTTTAGAAGTAATAATCCCAGACTTGGGTAGTCTTGATTCTGAGAACTGTGTAGTCCTATGAGATGCTGAATGCTCTCAAAACTTGCTCCATTGATTTGAGTGGGTAGACGTTTATCATGTTGCAGGGTGTTGAGAGTTTGAGATCTCAGAACAAGTTCAGATTAAGGTTATTGTGTCTTGAATTCCCGGGCTACTCTTGAAAATGGGTTAAGCTGTGTGATATGAGTGTGCTCTTATTTTGGAATGATACAAAAAGCTGTTACACTGAAGAATGGTATCCCTATAGAGCTGCTTCCACTTTATTAAGTTGAACATTGGAAATGCAGGAAGCTAAAAGATCTTGAATATTTAACAGAAAAAAAGAGTGGACAGTCTACAGAGTGGACTGTGAGCTCAAATGTCCTTCTCATCTGAGTAATTTTATCATTCATTGATTGACTAAAAGCCCATTTCTGATATCCTTCGAGCAGGTGAAGGGGCATCTTTTACAGTCACTTTACAGGCTTCGTGCACAGATGCCCTTTATTCGGTTCAAAATGAGAAGCACGCTGTGTGTATTGGTGTTCATTTGCATTTGTTCATAGACGTCTTTTTCACAGGACGTAGCTACAATTCTTTGATAAAATACTAAAATATAGGCTGGTTCAAACTGGAACTTTTTCCGTAATCCATACTGATTTAAAGATGTCCGATGTACTAAGTGCCATCTAAAGTCTGCTTGCTTTAATAATGGCTTCCAAGATCCAAATTCATGTGGACAACCTTGGTCTAACCACCAAGATTTTCAAGGATTTGAAAGCCTTGAAAGTCCTGATTGTACAAACTCTAAAAATTTTGTTAAGTCTTGGAACTTAAACTCTGTGATCTTAAGAACAGAATTGCTGAGTCAGACCAAAAGTTGGTTTAATGTAGGTATCCTGTCTCTGACAGTGTCCAACAGCTGTTGTTTAGAGAAAGCATATAGAAAAAATGGAATTATGAAGTGGTAGAGAGACATTATCTTTGTATACATCCTGATTAAGAGTCCAGTTTCCAGGGGTGGTTCTTTTGGATATTCAGACCTATAAGCTGCCTCTGGGCTGCTGAGTTCAGTAGCTTTTAGACCTTTCTTCTTGTGAAATTGACTTTTACTCTTATTACTTTCATTCCTATTTAAACATTTTGAAACGAAGTTCACATTTCGAAAAGAAGTTAATCATTCTTTCTTAATGATTATTTTAAATTTTTCTTATTTTTATTCTAGTGTAGTATTGGCTTAAACTATTGATATGTAATGGAGCTTTTTATTTCTAAGCCAACATTTTAAACATGGTGCGCATCTATTTTGTTTGTTTTCCCTGCTCCCTGTCATAAATTGTTAAGTACAACACGTCTTTCTACTTGGCAGCTTTGTCAATTTGATTTATGTGTTAGGATATACTGTTATTATGACTGTTAGCTGGTATTAAATTTATTTCAATATCAGTGTTTCCTATGCAAAGGAATTTTTAATTGTGCTCTTTTTTAATTCTTTTTTTTATGACTCTTTCAATTACAGTGTCATTACTCCATGAAGAAGGCAGCCTCTTTCCTGGGTATTGGTACGGAGAACGTTTACTTCATCAAAACAGATGAAAGGTAAGCAAGCAAAAATCATTGCTGTGTTCTCTGAGCTTTTTGAAATGCAGTAGTGCTGTACTAACCAACTTATTTGAATGTAACTGAAAAAGTTTTAAATCTGTGTCCCTTAGAGGTAAGATGATACCTGAGGAACTGGAGAAACAAGTCCAACGGGCCAGGAAAGAGGTGAGAGGGGGAGAGAAAGCGTGAAAGAGAGAGGAGGAGCGTTTGCAGACTGTGTGCTTGTGTCTGAGTGAAAGGAAGGAAAACTATGAGTGAGTGAGATCTTAAAAATAGAGCAGTTAATGTACCAGTGTTTTTCTTACAGGTGCAATCCATTTGCCCCAAACTTGTGGGGCAAGCCAAGGCTCTCAGGTGTTACATTGTTCTGGGGAGTGAAATTCTACAGGGCTTTCACAATTAATGAAAGCCCTCAGTACAACATTACTCTGAAGTATTTAGCACGTTTCATCTAAGAGTAGGATTTCTTTTGCCCTTGATCTTTATTAAATAAAATGGATGCAGTATCTTAAAAGGGAAATGAAAATTGAAGGTTTTTCATTATGATAGCAGCTATTGTGCTAGCTTCTGCAGTGAACAAGAGTTGTAAGATATGGCTTGGTCTCTGAAACTGTCATACATGCTGCAAATTCTAATTTGTGTCCTTCTTAGTCCTGTCCTAAGAGTGCAGAGATTCCATTGTGCCTCTTTTCCCACAGACACTTTGCCAACCAGAAAGTGAAAGGGCAGCAATTGGAAGTGTATTGATGTTTTGTTTGGACAACATTAATACACATCCCCACAATCTGTAAGGTAGAGCTTACTGTAGTCATTGTAACTTCTTTTAGAGAGTTTGGAGGACCGAATATGGCTTGTAAGGCGCAGAGTATCTTCTTCTGGCATGCTTATGCCACCTCATTTCTTGCTTTAGAGCAGAAGGATTCGGATCTCAGCCCTTAGTCCATGAGCTGAGAATACTAACAAGCTAGTGTATTGTCCCTGGTGTGGATGTTGCCTACCATGAGATCCTACTTTGGGAGTTAATGTGGCTGATAGAAATGGCACAGCACTGCTATCCTGTCATGCACTGGTGTGGCCACAATTGCATTAATTAAAACCTTCCTTAGATACATCTTCTGCCAAATAACCATCTCCCCTTCGGGTTTGACACTAGACAGAATAACTAGTGATACATGGTGTCCTTAATTAGCTAGCAAACTCTTCCTTTCTTTATCCATGGAAGACAGTCTGTACTTTGCTCATTTGAGCAATCGGGAGGGGGGAGGGGGGAGGGGGGGGAGGAGGGAAGAACTGAAGTGTGGAGCAAGAGAAAGCAGGCAGACAGGAGAATGAGCTCTGTGCTCTGGAAAAACGTTTTCTTGTTGGTTTTTTTTTGTGTGTGTGATTTGGTGGTTATTTAGAAAGATCATCTGGTATTTATGTTGTTAAATAAAGAAGTCAGCCTCAATTCAGTTCTGTGCAATTTGAAAACAATGTTCTATATTAATATCTGCTCATAGGTGTGCTACCTTTGAGAAACACTCACTGTTTTGCTTGCCTTTTGATGGAAATTACAGGCATTTTGGAAATTTTTTGTTTCACCTGAGCTTCCATAACTCTATCTGTCCTTGATAAAGTACTGTTTTACAACTTTTTACAGAAGGACACTTCAGTGAATTACAGTAAATATTCTAATGACTCTTAAACAAGAGAATTTATTCATTAGTGACAAGAACACAGAATGTTCACTGGCTCTGAACAGGGAGAGTCTTAGTCCTGTTTTTAGAGAATTTAGTCAAGAACATCTATTTAACTTTATTGTGAGAATAGAAGTGTGATTCTCTTCTTCATAGAAAATTGCAATGGTAACTATAGTTTTTTGAATTTGTAATGGTCCTAAACTTGTCCCCATATTTTGTCAGGCTGCCTGCTAGCAGCTGGGCAGGCTGTGTGATTGTGATGTAGCTGTGGTTGAGGAAATTGGTAAGAGTAGTAAGAGAAACTGTTAAGTGCAGCAAATAAGTCTTAGCCTCACTTGAAAGTGTTTTGTATTTGAGCTTCAGGTTCTTTTGTAAGTTTGATGGACTTTTGTTGTAGGCTGTAGTAAGAATGAATGACCAAGAAGTGAATTACAAGCTGGTAATTCTTTGTGTGTGGGATTAATTTTAATTTATTCCAATGCTACTTTTCATTGCTTTAGCAAATTGTAGGGAAACTTTAAAGTACAAATACATCATAATTATGTGCTATTCTAAGCGTTCTCTACACTGTTAAAGAATTATGGGGCCTGGAGCATGTCTCCTGTGATGAAAGGTTGAGGGAGTTGAGATTGCTTAGAGAAGAGAAGGCTCTGGGGAGACCTCGTTGCGATCTTCTTTTACTTCTTTTACAAGCAGGAGAGTGACTGACATTTTATACAGGTAGATAGTGATAGGGCAAGGGGAAATGGATTTAAACTGAAAGAGGGAAGGTTTTTGATTAGATGTTAGGAATAAATTCTACACTCAGAGGCTGGTAAGGCACTGGCACAGCTGCCCAGAGAAGCTGTGAATGCTCCATCCCTGGAGGTGTTTAAGGCCAGGTTGGATGGGTTCCTGGGCAGTCTAATCTTGTGATTGGCAGGGGGTTTAGAACTAGATGATCTTTGAGGTCCCTTCCAACCCAAGCCATTCTGTTTTTCAATGAATTATAAAACTATCAGAATGTAAATGTGAATCAAGCCTGTTTGGCTGTTGTAGATGTTTAAAAGTGGCAACACTTTAAAATAAAAAATAAAAGATGAGGAAAACAAAGATCAGATTTCAGTTAAAGTGAAGCTACATGAAAGACTTGCACTTAGAGTTTGATTTCCATCTGATGTCTGATTGCAGTGAAACTACTCTGAGTTACATCAGCACACAGATTTACGTCATTTGTGGGATTTAACTCACTGCAAGTGAACTTCAGGGATCCAAGATTATGCAAGTAACAACTTGGTGCTGCTTCTATAGCTGCACTGTCATGTTGTGAGCCAGATACTGGAATGAGCAGAGTAGTTGCTTCAGCATGAACTTACAGCTCATGAGAATGGACAGTCATTGCTGGGATTTATACCCTCAATTTCATGAAGTTATCACAGATCCCTTAAATCTTTAAACTGTCAGATTTCCAGTGGTCTCTCTGCTGTGGTTCAGTTGCCATCAACATCCCTTCCTGTTTTCTAGATAGTAAGGAACAAGAGGGTAGGACTTGGCTGTACACGGGGCACTGGGGTCAGATAGCAACAGTCAAGTTGTGCTGTATGCCAGTGCTACCTTCCCTTGGCAAAGAATGTAGGCATTGTAGGGGGAGCACAAGTGAGTCCCTGGAGGCATGAGTCATTTCCCAGCAGGGGTAGCATGCTGGCTGTACTAAAAGCTTGATTTGTGTTTGGCATAATGGTAGGAAATTGGATGGTAAAATATGGAAGATCAAGAAATGAAAATCAGTGTATAAAAAGGGATGTTAAATATCCAGAGTGCTTTCATCTTGATAAAAGTGGCATCTGTCAAAACAGTCTGAAGCTGTCTGAACCAGAGCAGTCTGCCCTGTGATGGTGTTAGCTGGAAATGCCTTTTTTTTTTTTTTCTTTTTTCTAAGAGTCAGCATTTTTATATTCAGGACCTTCTTTATGAGGCTCTCAGTGCTGGGAAACTAAAATGTAGACTGTCACATCTTTGTCCTACTTTTCATGACCTTGTTATACTTCAGCTTTCCATATATACTGAGAGAAATGAATGGTGTGAATGACAGTTTTTTGTTTTGAATCCTATTGCAGGGGTCAGCACCATTTCTTGTCTGTGCTACTGCAGGCACAACAGTACTGGGAGCATTTGATCCTCTGGATAAAATTGCTGATATCTGTGAAAAGCATCACCTCTGGCTTCATGTTGACGTGAGTTTGGACACTGTGTGCTTTTCTTTAGCATTGCTTTTTCTTTTACAATTCATATCTTTCTTTGACTGTTGATGTTTCTGTATTGTAGTAAGTTGGACTTAATTAACTTTTTTTTTCCAGAGAAAACAGACATATATATCCTTATTTGTCTCTGCTGCCTATGCTGAATGTCAGCAAATGATTTGGTTGTGTCATGCAGTTAAGACTTTCTTGTCATCGTCATGCTAGTTTCAGATGATTTTAAAATCAATTTCTTTTTCCTTCTTGCTACAACCCAAAATGCTTCAAGGATGACTATATACTAAAAGAACTACATTCCTTTGGGGAATGGACACATTAGAAAGGTGGTGCATCATTCATACAGGTTGAAATAAAGGTATTTCGGCTTCAACCAACCAGAAATTATTCTGTTTCAGTTTCAGATTTCAGTTTCCTGTACATCCCCTTAAGGTTTCCTAAATTGTTCGGAAATTTTTCTTGTCTCATTTCTTTTTATTTTTAGTTCTAGATTTTTAAAATTGATTTGTGAGCCCTTTTGGAATAATCACTGACCCTTTTTATTACTGGCATTATAAAATCAGTTCATGAACCTCTTTGGAATAATCGTTGAGACTATTCATTACCTGAAAGAGCTAGCTGCAAGTGTGTTTTTCTAAAACTAGGCTTCTTCATATTTTCTAAAACTGCATTCTTTTTGAAGTGACAATGCCATGAACTCAGAATATCTATACCAAAATCCAAGGAATGATGAGAGAATCTGGAGCAACTTAAGAAGAGATTTTTTTAGATCTGCTTTAAATTTTTCAAGTGTTTTATGTTAAGCAGTTAAAGAAAAAAAGACAGTTCATATAAAACTGTCTCAGACTTGAATTAAGTCTTGGTACGTGTGAGTCAAAAGAGTTTTCTTATTGACTTGGAGGCAAAGATAGATATAGAATTTAGTCCTAATATTTCAAGTGTCTGCAGAGCCTCTTCCTCATTTTGTGCTGGTGAGGATTACCCAGCAGGTTTTACAGCAGAAGTGAAGAATTCATGTTAGGTGCTAGTCTCTTGTGTATCTGTTCAGTCAGTGAAGAGATGGGTGTATTCCAAATCTCTGTTGGAATACTCATCTAGGAGGTGAAACTGCTGGAGGCATCTCCAGTGGCCATGGGAGAACCATGAGCACTTTCCTAATCTACTCCCTGTAGCTGGATAACTAAAGCTAGGTGTGTATACTGGGGCAATATTCTGAACTGTACTACATAGGCAGTTGCTGGTGTTCTGTAAAAAACTAAATTTTCCTTCAACTTTACCTCTCATTAAGCTAAAAGGAAAATGTCAATGAATACCTTAGTTAATTTTCTATTTTAAAAGTGACTGTCAGATGTTAACTGATTACCACAGAATAACAAATGTACAGCCATAAACTGGGTAGTTTATGGTTTTGAAGACTCATTTTTCTCTTAGGATGTGATTCATGTTGTTAACCTTTCAATGAATTCTCAGCCTTTCTTGGGAGTTCTGTCAGTATTTTGTCCATCTTTTAATTCACGCTCAGGTGAACTGTCAAGAACTGAGCGCATTGTTTCTTTATTTCTGTTTAAAGTTTGTAACTGTATGGAAATGGAATAAAGGGAAGAGACTGAAAGCTTTGTATGTAAGTGACGTAAGGCATATCTATATATACAAACATGCTATGATAAAAAGATCAAACTGTAATTTGTAAATGTGACCTTTTCTTCACTCACAGCAGTATTTGAAATAGATTTACTGGAATAATATAGAAAAAGTAGGGATCAAGCATCTGCCATTCAGAAATAGCATGTAAGAAACACAATGAAAGGTTTGATTTTATTTTTTTCTTTACTTTCAAGCAAGCCAACCTCCCTCTAGCCTTATAGTCAAGAACATTATATTAAATCTTTGAAGGTCTGCATTCCTCTGGAAGATTTATCTTCCAGTTCAATGCTTTACACATTGTGAGGTCTCATTTTTATGGCAAGTACTGCTTCTTTGTCAGTGAGTTACTGCCATAACTTTGGAGGAAAAAAAGATACAGTACCATTAAAACAATCATTTAAAAACAAAGAAAGCTTTAATTTAAGACTCTTATCACTGATGAGAATCAGGATTATCTACCACAAATGATCTCAAGAACTGTCTGTGCAGTTTTATTCCATGAAATGTCAGTGGCATTATTTCCAGATTTACGCTGTTTTATCTCATTTCAGAATATCTTCTGATACAAAAAATTGATATATTTGCCTCAGGGAGACTCTTCTCATTAAATATGAAATGATAAAGTTCATGATCCTAAGAAAGGGCAAAAGGAGAAAATCAACATAAAATCAGCAGGCTTCAGGAAGATAAATTTTAGTAAAGTCAAAAACAGTAGGTGAGTTCTTTCATGGATACAGACCTGAAAAGGAGGTTAAGAAAAACTTTTTGAAAATATCAATAAGCCCAAACTCTCAGCAGTCAATCAACAGCCAATGCAGAGACGGTATTCTGTACGCATTGCAGCATTCATACAATGGTCATGGCAATAATCTATAATACATCTATGAGGTCATTCTTTATTAGTTATTTGATGTCATCAATATGCACTCAAGCTTGAGCACTTTTGTATGTCCTGTATTGTGTACGTATATAGCTTTAAACACAGGGGTGTTACCTCCCTGCTGGTCCTTTACAGTTTTTCCCATGGCTAACCAGAGCAGAAATGCTGTTTTAACCTATTATCCATGCTTAGGTAGTTAGTTTAATCACATTGCAAACACCCAGTGACTTCCATTGTTTGCTGTGATTTCTTACCTATGAAAGAATCATTTTCTCATTGCATGGGACACAGCTGATCTTCATGTGTTCTGTATTATTCTCAGCTGGATTTAAAGAAACCAAATGTGCCCATCTAGGTTGGTCAGTGTACCTTCCTTCTCTAGCCTCATGCATGGAGAAGAAGCTGCTAACTTTAGTGTATATTAGCAATAACTCATGGAAATTATCATAAGAAGGCCAGAGAAATGCTACAAAACTGCAACTGTGGTAGTGAATGAAAGTCTGGCTGGAAAATCATATTCAGAGAGCAGCCATCAGTGATTCACTGCTGAAGTGGAAGGATATTTTGAGTGAACTTCAGGAAATATATATCCTAGGTTATGTTACCCATTATTTTTATTAATAACTTAGATGAAAAAGAGTCCACTAGCTAAAAATGAAGATAACATAAAACTACAAGAGGCAGTGGGAGGACAGGATTAGAAATTTGAGATCTTGACAGCTGGGAGAAGAAAGTGGAAAAACTAGGTTACAGTTCAATAACGTTATTGCTCTAGGTTTAAGCTGAAATAATCAGCTGCACATAGAGCTTGGAAATGTTGGCTAGATAGCAGATCTCCAGAAAAAGATACGATGTTTGCAGTGCATCACAGATTAGCAGCTTTAAGCTTTTGCGGATAGGGATAAATATCTTGACAGCTTCTTTGAATAAAAATACATAAAATAATCCTTTCTGCTTGGTGCTCCACCTGCTATATCCACCAGCTACATTTCAAGAAGGGCTTGTTACGAGCTACTGGTCATATGTTGTTTTACAAATAAGTCATTCTTCAGCCAATCCTATGCACACAATTATTTGCCATAACTGGGCACTGCACTGCACCTTCCCCATGTCCTGGTTTCAGGCAGTACCAATCACACGCTGCTGTGTGGTTGCTGTGAGCAGTAGGTGTGTGCTTGGGGCTGGGCTGGGCCGCTCAGTGCTCAGAGCCACCACCATGATGGCACAGGGTAGGTGATGGCCATAGGGTGGGCTTGGCCAGGCCTCTTGCAACTTTCAGGTTGCGGGTTGGACATGGCTGAGCTGCTGCAAGGAGGAAAAGAAGACCATGTGTTTCCCATGGTCACTATAGATAGCAGAGGTAACAGTGTTTAGGACCGACATTTCATTCTGTAGGTTTTTGATGGTTAAACACAAATCAGGTGGCAAAGTCTTGCAAGCTCCATTACTCTTTAAAAACAGGCAAAGCCAGTGATTCTCAATCTTCATAGGTGCTTTCTTGTTCCTGGCCTTGTATCCCTAAGCACTTCATCTGTGAACTGGGCAAATAAACATGAAGCACAAATTTACCTAATGGTACTGTGGCTCCAGGACACATTGAAAGGTGATGGAGATGCACAGCCCTGCAGTGCTATTGTACCTGTATGGAAACTGTTGAGTCAGAGCCTGAAGCACTGATTGACCACCTGAGGCAAGCACTGAGTCAGCCATGGAGCACAGGTGAAGGCGATTCAGCTGTGTGATGGAAGGGGTGGAGCCTGGCTGCACTTCTAGACTCCATTTAAAGGCTGACTCGAGGGGGGAAGGGTTTCTTTCTGCAGATCCCTCCTTTTGGAGTTTTCTACTGTGAGCCTAGGACGTGTGTGAGCATTTCATTTTTGATTGTCTCTTTCCACCATGATAATCTTTCTAATTATGAACCTGTAAGATGCCATTCTAACTACACCTCTGTTCTACCTGTACATTTGTTAATTGTACATACTTCTTATCCAGATCTTTAGAAGCAGTTTTTAAAATGAGGGCAGATGGAAGTGCCAACAGTGTTGCTTAGGCAGCAGTTGTTAATGTCTCTCTGCACTTTATCTTTCATTTTGCCACTGTTCACAAGCTGGGTGTGTTCACTGCTTATTAATCTATACAAATGTTGAATGTTTGGCGGAAGTGAGATGGCTGATCCTGTCTCTGGAGGTAGGGCACAGTGGGACGAGCTCTTGTGAGCTTTTCTAGTTCTGTTTTATAGGACAGCTTGAAAGTGCCAACTTTTTCAAATACTTTGGTTGCAAATTTTTAAAAGAATTATTGTATGTTATTCTGTTGATTATGAATTGTGAAAATTGGGGAATAATTTCATGGCTTTTCTGGCTTTTTTTTTTTTTTTTTTTTTTTTAAACAAGAAGAGCAAAATTTGTCAGTAAATAGGAAGATCATCTTGTCTGGGGTAACCCAGTTTTACATCATGGTTCTGCTATAAGCATAATGTGGAGTTAGTTGAGACAAACAATTTTCTCTCTTATACTGTGGAATATAGATAGAACAGCAGCCCTATTCTCAGCAAGAATATTGTGAGCATGGCAGCTTAAAATATGATGTGGTGTTTGTGTACCGCATTAATGAGAACTAATGATATGCATGTATTAGGACAGGTTATTAACTGTTCATTTCCCTTGCGAGTCTTTATTGTGCTTGCTTCCTAAAGACAGCAGATCTTACTCCTAATGCATAGCATGTGAAGCTAACGATTCATTGATTAGCTTTCACAGCTGTTTTTCTCAAGCAATAAAGAAAAACCCAAGCAAAGATACAAGAAGCACATGCACCCCCAAAACTACCCAAAGCCAAGCAAGCATGAGTTTACCATACTTAAATCAAGAATCTTCACAGTGGTGATTTTTTTCTTCTTCATTAACCCAAAATATGTGTGTTTTTGTTGGGCTTTTTTTTTTTTTTTTTTTTTCCAATAAGCTGAATCTGGATGTTTTGTGGACTGATGCCTTCTCTGCATCTCTGAGGAGTGTTGCTTATTTCACAGGAACCTATATGTGGATTCTTTTTTCATAAATGCTGATAATTCTTTTTTCAAGCTTAGTATAATTTCTCAAATACAGTATGTGTCCCTAGATAAATGTTGTTTGAGAACTGGAGATATACTGCAGCTGGTGGGTGATATCTGGTACTTTCAGATTCACAGAGGAGAGTCACCTTCCTTAACTTGAAGTATCCAAAAGTTGAGTGTGATATATGCTTGTTTAGGCTCCTTCTGGAGTGCATGGAGAGAGACATGTGCAAAAGATGTCACTCAAAGATAGGCATCTGGAATAGATAAGAGGATATAAGAGTTTCAGTGGAGAGCTACTCACTACAGAGAATGCCTCACTGATGCTTAGACCACACTCCTGGTACTTAGATGACCTGAGATTTAAAAATTTAAAATGTGGTAAAACATGGCAACTAGTAACTAAATGAAGCATTATCAGAGAGCACTAAATATTTTATAAAAATAACATTGCCTTGGCTCTGTAAATTTTCCAACAGGCTTCTTGGGGCGGCTCAGCTTTGATATCAAGAAAGCATCGCAGACTTCTTCATGGTATTCAAAGGTAAGGCAGTTTTAGTTCATGGTCACTCTTATCAGGGACTGAGATGGACAAATGTGGCCTAATGGCCCCTACGAAAGCTGTGTTTTCCAAAATATGTACTATTATTACTTATGGGGGGGGGGGGGGGGGGAGAGTGAGTGGGGGTAGAAGGAAAATCTGATTTATCTACTTGGAATGCATTTAAGCAGTTTTGACTCGAGTATCAATGATTATAGGTGCAATTTCTGTGCCTTCTTACCTTTCTCCCTTTGTGAATTTGTAGGGCAGATTCTGTTGCCTGGAATCCCCACAAAATGCTGTTGGCAGGAATTCAGTGCTGTGCTCTTCTGGTGAAAGACAACTCTGTAAGTCTTTCCATCTTTTTTTTTCTCTTTCTCCTTTTTAAATGTAGTAGAATGTCATTGCTGTAATGTAGAAGTGGAGATAAGAAGAAAACAATTGTTAGCCAACTTTACTATACTGCAGTACAAAGGCTGAATGATGTTAACTGATACTATTTTCCATTTCACTAAATTAATAAAAATTAAGAGAGCAGGACCAAACAGATACAAGTCACTGTACACATCACTGGTCAAACTTTGCAGCTGGTGCCCTTCCTAGTTAGCTTCTGTATATGATTTACATTCAGAATTGAGTATTTTGTTGGCTGGGTCTGCAGTGCTTAAACACCAAGTCAAAGTCTTTAGAATAGCCATAGCCATTGGGTCTGCAGTAGTACTGTGTCATTGTTTAAAGAGTGCCATCTACACAGAACTACTCTTTGCATCTTCTTACGTGGGTTCACCAGAGTGAGAAAGTAGAAGGATAGTTGTGGGAGTTACATTCGATTAAAGATGCTGAGCCTTGTTTTCTCAAATCTACCTGTTTTTCCTCTTCAGCACTAGGGTAATTTAGGCTTTCTAAAAACTATGAGTAGTTAAAAGATCTAGCAAGCAAACAAAGCTCTGATGACAAGTGTTGCAAAAAAATGACTTGAGTCTGCAATGTGATGAGTCTTTATGGAATTCTTCTATCTCAATAAAGAAAACAGTAAATGGTTATTTAAAGTACCACTACAAATTCAGCCCTGCAAAAGCTTATGTACATTGTTACCATGAGAGTTTTAGCTTGTGCCTGGCTTTATCAATGACTGAACATCATGAGGATATGAAGTCCCTGAGGTTTACATAGCTGTTTTGTGGTCGTGGTCTGTAAATTAGTTTTAAAAGTTCCTGTCAAAACAGCTGATGGTTTCTATTCAGCTGTGAGTTATCTGTCCATGTAACTGATTACTAACTCTTGGTAGTAAGAACAGATGAGGTCTAAAGGGCACGGATACTAATCAGTGCTCTCTTGGAGCAGTTAATTCCAAGTTGTGGGCAAGACATGATAGAAGAACAAGACGTAATTCCTCGTTTCCTTAGGCTGGGGTCTGTGGAATTAAAGGGGATAGGTTCCAGGACTATCTGTCAGTCACTTTATCTTTATTCCAGACTGAAAAAGCAGCATAATAGAGTTATTGACTAAGGTTAATGTAGTCTCTAAGTTGCAGGCTTTGGAAGAACTCAGCACTGTATTTTTAACTAATTAGGCCCAATATATAGATAGATGTAGCCTCAGGTAATGATTACACTACTTAGGCTGCATACTGGAAACTTCTCTGGAAGAGAGAGGAAAGAAATGGAGAGGAATGAAATATTTTATCAGTGTTGGCATTTAGAGTCTCTTTATAAACGCTGTTCCAACTCCAGGACTTTGATAGCCTTTGTATTCTTGCGTAGAGTGTAATATCTGCTAGAGCACTCCTATTCAACTTCTAAATCACAGCTATGCAGTGTTGTGTCAGAAGTTCTTGTAGAGATCAATCCTAGGCAGTTGAGAGGTGAAATAACAAAAGTGTTACTGATCATACAATCAGATTCTGTAGTACAATGTGGCGTGGTCCAGAAAGTGGAAAGGAGGGTCTTACATTGTGTTTAACTCCTTGAAAAGTGGCATTTAAGCATTTTGTATATGAAGCAGTGTAAACCTTGTATGCAAACATGAGTGTGTGCTAATTTGGGGTGCTTTCTTATCAGTCACTAAGGAAAATGAAATGCATGTTTAAGACACTTCACCAGAAGGACCTTGCTTCACTTTGATCCCCTCTATACCAGATCCAGAGCAGGGAGTTGGATCCAGTCTCTTTTTTTTTTTTACCATTAAAAATACTGTTCGCACACTGGTATGAATAGGGAAGGATGTGTTTTCAGTTCTTATTTTGAATCGTTTTCTACTGCTCCTTAATTACTTATGTCTGTTGTCACAGATGAAGTCAACATGTAAATATGAACGTAATCCCCTCGCTCTATGAGTAGGATGCTGAGGTGGGAGCTGGAGGAGTTTAGCACAGATCGCTCTGTTAGTAAATGTTCAAGTAGCCTCAAGAGGTTAGTTTCTGAAATGATGAATTCTTCAGGAAGTTGGACCAGAAAAATGTTAAGCACTGACATTAACTGCTGCTGTTGTATCAAGCCTTAGCTCCCTTTTGAAAGCTTCATTAAGGAAGTTTTGTAGGCTTGACTGTTCATTTGATTAAAGGTGCGTTTGGAAACTGAAGATAATATTAGCATTGGAGTTGGGTGATTTTAAGTGGACAAAATAAAGCCTTTCAGGTCTTTTTCTTTTTTAATGTAAAGACCAGGCTTGGTATTTTACTTTGTTTCAACGGATGATCATCACGATCTTGAGAGAGAATGATCTGATAGAGTAGTAACATCCTGTTTTCCTACTAGCAGCAGCAATAGTGACTGGTTTGGTTGTATTATTATACTGGATTATTATTATCACTATCATGTTTTTTCTTTTTTGCCCCATAGCATCAGTGAAGCTATGTACTTTAGCAGTGCTGATAATCTGAAGACATTGCAGCTAGATTTTTAGAATGAAATGCTGTATTTACATTCCTGTACAGACTTTTTAAAAACAATCTGCAGGGAAATGTTGAGTAAGGAAATCTTCCAGCCTTCATGAAGCAAAGTTGGAGTGGTTTCCAAAGAAGACAGATTAAAAAAAGAAAGAAATACATGTTTGACTTGATTAGAAGAAAGAAGCCCTTTCATCAAGGGGAAAGAGAGATTGGTTAGTACTCTGAAAGGGATCAGATCAATGACAATAATTTCTCAGTGCTTAAATCACTCAAGAAATGCACAGCTATCACTTCTTCACTGCCATAACCTGAATAACTTTCATCACTTTTGTGACAAGATATACTTCCTCAGAACAGACTTGTATTGCTCTGATATGAATTGCAATGATTGTTTAAACACGGAGCTAGAGGGACTGATACTCTGAAAAATTTAGTGAGTGTACTTTGTTCTTGTATGTTTTTAAAATGCTATGAATCAGCCTGAGGTTGTGCAATAATCCCTTAAAACCTCACAGTTACTCCAAATAAAGTCCTTCAGGTCTTTGGATCCTTGCTGTAATCTATATAAATATGATTATTATCATGTATATAGATAACTTATATTTATCACAAATACCAAAGTTCTGTGACTCTTCAGATCTAGGTTAGATAATTAGTCATCCATTCTGGGGAATGAACAGAATTTTCACTTATTGCTTAAAAATAAAATCTAAAAGAATGTAGCTAACGAAGTCCCAGTTTAGCACAGAATGTTATTGATTCTGCTAGACATACCTACAGTGTAATCTCTTCCACATAATTAGCAGTGTCACAAAGATATCTAATTCACTGATTTTTTTGTTATATTTTTTTTCTGGAGCAGCTGCAGGAAGCACTCTGTTTCCCACGATTTCTATTTGGGGTTGATGCTGCTGAGAGCTCGTTCTTACCTCTTGAAGTGAATTACAGGGGTGGCCTTTTGTAGTGCACTGCTTTTGATAATTTTCAAATACGCCACTCAAAAGATTGTCCTTCTTGCTTTAGATGAATGAAATCAGGAAGATATTTGTCTTGGGAGAAAAAGCTATTCATGTTGTATTAATAAAATTCAAATTTACTTATTACTGGCAATGGAAATGGAAAGATATCAGAAGATGTGCAGTAGATAAGTGTGTTCAATGAGGGAAAAGATGTTTTGAATTATGTACTGTAAGGAACTGGATTGGGTATGTATTGGTTTTGATATCAATAACTATTTATTTATTTGCAGTTAATTACAACATATAACAACAGTCTAGACTTGATCAAAACCAAGAACTCTTAGCAACTTACTTGTGGAGTAGGGCTTTTATGAAAGTACACTTCCTTTTTCTGAAACTTTTAACAGCCTCAGTATAAGATAGAGCACTACAATTAGTTCTGATCAAAGGGTAGAAACAGATAAAAGATGCTGAAGGAAGGAAGAATCTCAAACTTGCAAATAAGTCAGTTCTAATGAAATGTTTGAGATTCTTCTGAGCTAACGTAGCAACTCAGTTGCTGTGTGGACAGTCATAGATGTCATCTTGCAAATGGCAGCGTTGAGTTAGAAGGCATACATTTTCTTTCAGTTCTTCTATACTTTTCCTTCATTTGACTGGGAAAACAGAGATAACATTTAATGTGCACAGCATGTTTGAGCTTTTTTACTTTTGCATCAACAGTGATCACAGAGTAACTGCTTTCTTGAGCAGGAAATTTGTCTTGGATTTTTTTTTTTTTTTTTTTTGCTTCCTTCTGTCCTGTACCCTACCCTGTAGCTTTTCCCTTACTCTTCCACCTTGCTTCTTGCATTGGTCTGGCATACTCCCTTTCCCTTCCACAAGACATTAATTTTTGTTTTTTCTCCTATCTGATCCAGTGATATGCCAGGGATGTAACTGCTTTTCTCTGGAGAGAGCAGCAGGATTTCTTGAGTGTGTTTTATTAGTAGTAAGATAAACAGATAGAAAAAGACCATCACACCAGCATGTCCTGTCAGTTTTGGAAGCACCAGGAGAGTAGGACACTAACAGAAAGTTGAATCCCTGCAGAAGCAGTGGAGAAGAATTCTTCATGTTGTTTTTCTCTCTTTGTGATATTCAGATGGATGTGCAGGGTTTCTTTTGTTTATGTTTTCTTTAAAGTATTGACAGAGGGAATTGAAAAAGCAGGGTCAGAAGGAGACTATTCTGTATGTGCCAATTGAATATTTCCAATTTTCATATATTTTTGGAGTTCTCTATCTTGAATCTTTTTTCTTTTTTTTACTACTACTAAAGTTACCAGCAGTATATTGCAAATAAATTAAGAACTACCTCCTTCTTTAAAAGTGATGTCAGCTACCACCATTTGGAATTCAGACTTGCAGCCAACACAGAGAAATGGCTGAAGTTGGTTCAGTTGGTTCAAACTGAGGGGTGGTGGTCAATTAAAAAATGAATTATGGTGTTCACTAGATAGCGTAGCATCTTTTGCCATGTTGTGCCCTTGTTGTTTATTGTTCTCTGTTGTATGGAGGATTTCTAGTTCTCTTACATAGACATCTGAATTTCAGTCATATGCTATAGCCATGTTTTTAACCTCACCTGAATTTCTATTCTAGTATTATTTTAGAGATGTTTCTGTTCACCCACATGTAATATCCCTGACAAATCTATGACCCTGCCTGTCTCCTGGGCTTATTGGAGGGCCATTGTCACCTCTGACCTTTTAACTTCCCTTCTAGGGAAGCTAGCTCTTCTCTCTACTTTTCTTTCTTCAGTCAATGGCTACTCCTTTGTCTCTTTTCCTCCCCCTCACCTTTAAACCTAAAATAGCCTCTTTGCTTTCTTGGCTTTGTTCTTTGCTGGAACATGTCATGGTACTCATTTTTTTGTCTGTTTTCTGCTGGTCATCTCTGCCTAGACAGCTTTTTAGAATTTGGGGGACTGTTGGAGACTGCTGACTAAAAATAATTTCATTAGTAATCCTTAATCAAGGTACACTAAAGTACTTGCTATTTTCAAATTGTCTGATCTGTGAATGGAGACAGAAATTGGCATTACACTCATCTGTCACTGGTATTTCCCCTGAATCAGTCAGATAACAAACGCTAGATACGCAGAAACCATCTACTGCTAAAAGCTAAACCTTTTGGTTTGGGGCTAAAACATTCTTCACACAACTAACTGTGCCACGTGTAAAGTTCTTTGGCCTTTAAGGAAAGAAGAAATATATTGAGCCATTTGTGAAACTGTAAGAAACTCCTCAGTCTGTTGTTTTTTTTTCTTTTTTTGACCTACAGGCTATCGCAGTGGACGCAGGCTTTTGTTTCTCTTTCTTCCCAATATGTTTATGTCTTTGGGGAGCTGTTTCTATGGTACCCACATCAGCTATTTCTTGAGATTTGAGGCAAAATTGCTCTTCAACCTGCAATGTTTTCTTGTGGTCAGCACTGACTTTAGTGGGTTCAGGCTAATCCAGCATTCTAAAGCATAACGAGTGGTGAATGGTGTCTTGCACATGCACTTTTTTTTTTTTTTTTTTTAACAGAGCGGTTGATTCAGACAAGGAAAAAGGATTTGGCTTGTGAGAATAACAAGTTTTAATACTTTCTTATCTAAACCTCTGTTGTGTTTCCAATAGGGCCTCCTGAAGAAGTGTTACTCTGCCAAGGCTGCATACCTGTTCCAGCAGGACAAGTTCTATGATGTCAGCTATGACACTGGTGACAAGTCCATTCAGTGCAGCAGACGTCCAGATGCATTCAAATTCTGGCTCATGTGGAAAGCATTGGGAACCACAGGCCTTGAGGAGAGAGTGAACAGAGCACTGGCTTTGGCTAGGTACCTCCATGTTTTTGAATAGTCTGTTTCATTGACTGTCTGAAATGCTGACAGTGCTGACACTTCTTAACTTAGAACAGACCAAACTGTTACTTTTTTCCCCCTTTTGTTTCTACATAACATGAAGAACAAATTAGTAGCAATAGCAATAATAATTAGTGTGATTAAATTTGCTAAAATATTTAATAGTAATTATTCCTTGTAAAAATAGGGATAGATTTTGGTTAGAAAAAGTGAATTCCTCTATCAATCTATGTTGTTTAACGTTTGTGATATATGATCCAGGTATAGGGTAATGCTTACCAGTGTTCCCTCCTCCTTCTAACTTGTAACTGTATGTTCTAGTATTAATGCAAAAGGAGCACCGTGTGCCAGGCTCTGAGCCATGTCTAGCAAGAAGTAAATTTGCCATTCTTTTGTTCACTTAATTCCTCATGACTAAAAAACACAGAATGCCAGTGATGTTTGTGGGGAAATTCATACAAGGATGCTGCTAATGTTAGAAAGTAGTAGAACTACATGAAGATGGAGGCAGATTTTCTTTTTGAGGTAATGCATGCTTACTTTCATAGGTTTACTGAAATTCTTAATGCTTATAGTATGTTCAGTTAGGAGCTGAAATGTCTTTCTTTTATGGTGGTTAGTTAGTGTTTATTTTTTTTTCTTTCCAATTTTACTACTTTTTTGGTCTGACAACTGGATTTCACAAGTGAAATTCATGAAATTCTGGCTGGAAGGTGTTTCTAAAGTGGTGATGTCTTGGGAATAAACTCCTGTACACCAGTTGTTTTGTCTTCTAATGGAAGAGATAATATTGAAATAACGGCCCATTAAAAACAATTCACTTAAAATACTGTGATTATTCAGAATGTGCACAGAATGAACTGTATTGAAATCTTTGCTCACTCCTGGGCTACCTATATGTATATACCTATAGTGCACTACTATAATACATCATTAGTATTTGAAGGCAGTCATCCGTATCATATTGACATTTTATTTTTAATATAAGCCACCAAGTTTAATAGAACTTAATGTTTACTGAAAATTAGAGAAATAGTGTCACTTTAACAAAGTCACTTAAAGGAGAAGTTGAAACATTCATGGCTTAAACCCAGAGTGGATTAGGAAAGAGTAAAGAGAGAATCAAAACCAGAAAAGCCCGGTTGAGCTCTGGCCTTATTCTCTCTGATTTCTTCAAAGCCACTAATTATTTTACTGATTATATGCCCTTAAAGTCTTCTGATTAGATTGCACCTTGTATTTGTTCTGAAGCATTGTACTGATCTATGTCTGTACAGAGTCTGTAATTCATTCCATTATCAGTAGTAGAATTCAGCCTTATGAAGGTCACTGGCCAAAGTCATCTGACTGAGTGCAGAGTGATTAATGACTTCTCTCAGATCAATATTTTCTTTAAATGTTAGGATTCGGCTTCGAAGCTGAGTTCAATTCTAAGGAGTGACTGGGATTTTTTGTTTCTTATTTTTCTGTTGCTTTAAGAAGAAAATTAATTTTTAGTCATTATCTGATGAAGTATATTATTTGTAGTAACTGCATTGCTATCTTGAGTTTGCATGTACATGAGCACTTTGCAGCTGAGACATCAGGTTTACTGGGCATGATGCTAGGTTTTTTAACTACCCAACAGCTGTGCAGTCTTTATCCTGATTTGTTACAGTAGATTTTACTTTGCTATTCCTAAGATAGAATTTCAGTATTTTTGAACACAGACCTGGATTAATTCTGGAATTGATACGTTGGCTGCACAACTTGAGAGCAAGATTTGTTTTCTGTGGATAGCTAGAACAGCAAAGGTTTTAAAGTAATTGCAGTCATGTATTTCTGTTGCATCAAACTTTACTTATTGGCTATTCCATTAATTTCTTGTTGGTTTAGAGGTGAATCATGTTTTCAATATAATAGATAACCTTAATATATTAGATATAACTCTACCCAACTCTGCACTTTGTTTCAGCATATTGCAGTTTTTCTGCCTTTTTCTTCTTTTAATGACACCTACTTCTAACAGACGTATGTCTGCTTTCAATGAAGATTCCCACCCCTCACTTTCCATAAGGTTTAATCATAGCAAATAGCACTTCTCTGTGCATGCCAGTCCTCACTGAGATTCAAGCCCTTCTGACTTTCTCCAAATGTGATGTGATAATAAAATTCCACTGTCAGCCATGGAAAGATGCAGAGTAAATTGCTCCACTGCCATCAGATGAATTACAGACTCTGTGCAGACTCAGACCAGCAGGGCTCATTGGCAGAGCTTTAAACTAGGTTTAAAGGGGGAGGGAAGTAATAGCAAGCTTGCCTACGATAAGATATAGGATGACAGAACTAGGTTAGAGGGACAGGGTGCTAGTGGAGGCTCTCAGCCTGCTGCCCTGAGATGTGCTGTCAACACTGCAGTGCGACTGAAATCTTATGACATTGAGTCAGGTGTAACTGAGGCAATAGAAGAAGACAAGACTAGACTCAAGGGAAATAATTCAAAGGAGTTACCTACCAAGAAATTGACAAGGCTGGTTACTCAGCTGAAGTGCCTCTACACAAATGCGCAGTAGAAAGGCTTCTACGGGTATGTCAACCAGAAAAAGAAAGTCCAAGAAGGAATGCCACCCCTCAGTGAGCAATACAGACAGGCTGGTAAAAACAGACAAGGATAGACAGAAGTACTAAACAACTTATTTCTCACAGTTGTCACAGGAAAATGTTCATTATACATCCCTCAACCAAATGGGTTGGAAGGTGGAAACTGGGGAAGCAGTGTGATCTGTCTGGCCTTTGACATCATCACACATCTTTCTCTCCAAAATGGAAAGATATGGATTTGATGTGTGGACTGTTCAGTGGGCAAGAACCGATTGCAAGATGGTACCCAAAGAATAATGGTCAGTGGCTCAATGTCTGGGTAGAGATGAGTGATGTCCACCAGGGGTCAGTATTAGAGCCATGAGCTATCCTCATGCTTGCCTTTCAGTATGCCTCGCTTCCAACCTAAGGAGTAGTGTGAACATAAACAGCAGGGTCTGAATGGTCAGGGCAGAGAACACCCAGATCCCAGGCTTCTTACAATGAAGAGAAGCATCTCAGCCATGCACAGTTCAGTGCAAGTCATAGAGCTGTGCTGCTGGGAATTGGCATTTTGTCACAGCAGTCATTTTATGGGAATGTGTGCTAAGAGGTAATAACGAGTCATATGCACAGTACTTGTTAATGATAAACAATGTGGCAAGTCCCCATGCTCAGTTTGGAAAATGTACCATCTAGAGTATTGTTCACTCTCTCCCTAGCCAATCTGTTTCTGCTGCGCCTCAGGCTTTGCAGACACAGCTGTGCTGGCAGTGTCCCTGTGAAGGCAGATTTCAGGGGTGTAAATAGGACCAGGGGGGTTATTCTGACAGTATTTTTTTCCCTCTGGTAGTGAATAAAGGAATTATTTCTGTGATGACCAGCAAGGCAGCTGCAGGCAGGAAAATACTGAATGAATGCAACAGAAAAACAGGCTTATACAAAATCTGAAGCTTGATAGTCTTCATTTCGTTGCTGTTAGAGAGCACCTTTGTATAGAAGATAAAAATATATTGACACAGCAATACTGTCTGAACTTGAGGGAGTTTCTTTGGAGTTTTCCTTGGAAAAGATTTGGGGGGGGGGGGGAACGGGACGGGACGGATGGACAGTAATGGGAGAAGCCAACCTGCTTTAGGAGGGGGTTGATCAGGGCAGCCTGATGTCATGGTTGGCAACTGTGCCCAGGGCAGAGGAGTTAGAACTTGATGATCTTTAGGGTCCCTTCACCAGAGGTTTCTTCCAACTCCTGTGATTCTGAGAAGCATTCGCTATGTCAAACTGTCCTCCTTGCCTCAAAACTCTGGACTGATATCTGCCAACATCAAAGTTGAGGTCATGTTTTTAAAAAATTGATGCTGTTTGGATCCAAATGTTTAATTTAAATTGGCCTTTCTATTAAATGCCTTCTTATTCTCTTTCTTTTTTTAAATCTATTTTAGTGCATTGTTAGAAAAGGATGTCCAGGGATTATTGTGAAGTCTCATTGAATGGAAGTGCACATTGTTATATAAAATGTGGAACAAGGACAGTAGCAGAAAACTGATGGGAACTTAAATTCTGGGTAAAACTGCAGGATAGTGGTGACAATAGTTGTAGTGCAAGGGTTGTAAAAGTAAGCAGGGAATAAGACAGCAGCACAGCATCGGCACTTGAGGAAAAGAGGTTGAGGAGTTGGTGGAAATATAAATGGAAATTTGCATCAGAAAAATTCACAGCCTGATGTAAATAGGATCAATTTGTGCCATGTGGTCCACTGAAAATCTGTGCCTGAGGACAGAATTTGGCCTCTCCTAAGTGCTCGTTGGCTTGCTGTATCCTTCATTTGTTTCTAGGAGCTGATAGTTACTATATTTTCACAGCAGGTAGAAATGAGGTTTAACTCTGTGATTTCTTCAAGGAGATTTGGGAAAGAAAAGGAGTAAAAAAAAGTGTTCAATGCCTTTTTTCTTCCCTGTATGTACTGCATTGTTCTATGTTTAAACCCCTGTGTTTTTGATTACAGATATCTTGTGGAAGAAATTAAGAAAAGAGAAGGATTTCAGCTTCTTTTGGAGGTAAGTGAAAATGGAATTGAAATAGTATTATTGTGGTTTCTTGTCTATTGTTTGGCTTTGTTCTTTTTAGCCAAATGCCACGTTACGTTTGAAGTGTGTAATTCAATAAGCTGTGATGCACAGATGTGTTCGAACACATATGTTCTGTATTCCCTACCATCAGTCTGCCCATTATCATGGCTTCTGGGCCTGTATTACCTCAGGGTGTATAAATGGAGTGCTTTTCTGTGAAAGTGAAGAGTCTGACTGGTAAAAAGGTAGTGCTTGCCAGACTTGCAGATAGGATTGTGTGCTGGAAGAATAATCAGAATACTTTGACTTTTCATCATTTAAGTCTTTCTTTTCTTTTTTCCCCCCCTTAATTCTGTTTCTACAACCATCTTCCTAAAAACTAACATAAAGTTGTTTATTATTGCTAAACTGTCAGCTTAATATCTGATAATTGTCTTGCTTAGGGGAGAATGAGCAGGGTTAAAGACTTCCATTTCTGAACCTATCCCCAGCTATTTGTTTACTGAGATTAATATATCGGATGGAGAAGGGGGAGAGGGCATTGAAAAGACCTGTCATCTGCTTTGTTGGAAGTGTACGCATCTCAAAGGCTGCTGGGTGAATACCATGAATAGGGAGAGAACATTCAGAAAGCAACAAATGTTAAGATGCAGATTTGGTTTACATTTGCTGATGCAATGAGCATTCTAGGTTAGGCTAGGATTAATATGAAATATATATTTAAGACTATATTTCTTGTAGAACTTAAACTTCTTCCTTTTAACTTTGAAAACTGCTGACTTGAAAGTGCATACTGGGAAACTGTATATGCAGACAAGAATGCTGGGAAACAGCACTTGATTGGTTTACTGAAGTGGTACATTCATTAAAAAACTCTTCCTTCCCCATTATTGTAGGGATTAGCAATAAGGCTAGATCTACTGTAGATGTGAAAGGTGTTGGGAGAGCAGAGACTGCTGTTTAGTTCCTTTGGGAATAGGACACTAGGATGGAGAATGAGATTGGAGAGAATGCTATGTTATGGGCTATGAGATGGAGGTTGAGCAAGGGTTAAAATGTTTTCAGGAGCATAAGAGGACAAGCAGTGAGAGTTTAAGGAAAGTCAGGGCAAGTTAAGTGAGCCGTTCATGAAAGGAAATTGGACTTCAGACAAGAATCTTGGGAAGATGATCCTCTGGTGCACGCAGAGAAAGTCTTGTAACGAGAACTGCTCTGCAGCCTGGAAATACCACACGTGCATGTGTCATCTTGAACTCCTCGGTGGTACAACTGCTTACCTGCTTGGATGAGAACTGTGACAAGGTGACAAGCAATAGTGAAGCACAGCTGGGGGTAGTTGGGATTTTCTTGGATGAACAGTATTTTCAGAGAGGGATGAAGTATCTGATATGTGAAAGGAAACAGAGATAATCAAGGAGGCAATATAGGCAGTGGCAACGTGGTAATATATGCCATCTGCTTCATGCTGTCATCTGATTTTAAACAGTTTTAGAATAAACCCTCCAACAGTCAGCTCATATTTGCGTTCATGAGGAAATCACTGCCTCTTTAGGGTCTGTGTTTGTGTGTACTTAGTACAGGCACTTTGGGGGAAGAAATGAGACTTCAAGTGCTGAGCTTTTTTTCATTCAGGGACAGCAGGTGGCAGGTTTGCAGTTCTATTCCTGCTGACGATATTCTCCTTGATGATTAAATTGTATTTAATGCATTCTTTGAAGCGAGGCGGAAAATGGTATGAGCAGTTCCCGGTGCCCTTTCATGAAAGACCACATCTCAGCTGGTGGGCTCTCCTCATTCAGGGTCTGCCTTGGTTGTAAGAGCAGCCACATTCAGTGGGATGAAGCAGTGGTGTGATCCATCTGTCAGGCTTCCTTTTAACTTATTTTTTTTTTCATTCAACCATACTAATGAGGATGGTGTGTGGAAGGGAGAGGGAGTGTTAGTTCATAATCCAAGTTGTGATTTAGAACCCAGTTAAATACTGCATTGCAAATGATATAGGTCACGATTAACTGAGTGTTGCTGTGGTAGCATTGGATAGGATTGGAACACATATCTACTCATGCTATTGCTATCTGTACAGGTAAAAAACAGAATAAAATTTGTTCCAAATTAGTATGAAATTTAGTCAGATTCTGGAATGGTCTGCTGGGAGCCTTTTTTCAATTACAGACAAAATGGAAACCTCATAAAACAAAATGCTTTCTTTTATAATGTATGATGAACATCCATTCTTCTCGTCAGGAGGCTTGCAGTTTACTCTCCACTGAGTTTAAATGAAACATTGTGCAGGAGGGAAGCAGAGATGTGGAGTCTTTGCTCAAAAGACTTGCTTAGACATTGGACAAGATCTTTACAGTACATGGCATGTATCAAATAAAGCATCCTGAGATTCATTAAGAAAAAAAACACAAAAACAGCGGGATCTGAGAAGACCAGCATTAACTCAATAACTACATAGTGTGCTACATGTCATGATCTAAGAGAGAATTGGCATAGTTGAGTAGAAAAATGACTGGGTGTGCAAATACTAAGCAGTGCCAAAAATAATGAGCTTGTGTGTTTTGTGTAAAATGCATCATACGAAATCTGTATTCTGGAAACGGCACTTAAAAAAAAGAAGGTAGTAACTTTAAAGAGAAATACAATTTTGAAATCCACATGTTAGCTTTTTATGCCTCTCTTACACTTTTTTTTTCCCAATGAAAATTTCTAGCAAGGCAAAATTAAGTAGGTATGTCTTAAGAATTGAAGGAATCCCAGTAGAGTTCAATTTTCTGGCAGTAGGGAAAGAAGTGGACAATGTTACAAACGTTCTTTTTTCAAAAAGGGGAAACAAAAGATAAATTGGAGAAGGAGGACTCAAAGTGTAATCTTCAAATAAGGCAGAACTTGAAGTGTTACATGTTTTCCTGTCCTGTTGTCTATATTTTATAAGCAATCACTTGTTCTCTTATTTAGCCGGAGTACGCAAATGTTTGTTTTTGGTACATTCCACCAAGCTTGAGAAAAATGGAGGATGGACCTGAATTTTGGCAGAAGCTACACCGGGTGAGTGGCACGTGAACAGTGTTATCTATAGCTTACTGATGTGTTTATGTGCTGTGTAAGAATGTGAAATAGCCCCTGGCTTTTCCTGGCATTTAACTAACTGTAGAATAGTGAACTAACTGTTAAACAGATACTAGTAGCTTTTAAAATTTTGTTCCTTATTTAGACAGAGCAAATTTATATTTTTTAATGTAAAAAAAAAAAAAAAAAAGCAGACATTTGCAATTATTCAGCTTACTATCAAAGTTGTAAACAGATGGCAGAACTGAAAGAAGATGAACAGTCTTGTCTGCGTCTCCTGTCTAGACAGGATATTTGTTACCTATTTCACTGAACATTGTCCTTGGAACTTGTCTCGCATTACCATAGAAAATGTAGGTGAGGAAGTGCTTAAGAGTAAGTTTCTGATGTTAAACAACCCAAAAATGGAAGTAGAAATACAATGGTAAAAAACTTTACTGGAGAGTATTTTCGGTAAGTCTTGGGTATAAATTTGTGAATGTTCTCAAAAAAGCAGCAGTGAAATTTTGAAGTAAATAGCTGGGAATCAGTTGTTAAGACCTGATTAGGAAACTAATAGACACTAGTATTATGTATCAGTGAATAATCTCTTCTGTGAGGAATTAAGTTCATTAAGTGTTCTGCTTTTTCTTTTTCCCTCGAATTTCTTACTAGAAATTTAAAATTATAGCACTGGTAATGTATAAACAGACAAAACATGCATACTTCTTATAAAGTTGGCTTTTCTTTCAGCAGCTTTCCTTTCTCAGGAATTGCTTTCAATATATGCTGGATGCTGCGGTCTTTCTGGTATGAGGTCTTCCTTAAATGTCCGTGTTGTGTTGTGAAGTATATTTAACCATTGCTTTACAAAGTCATGTATAGCTAGGGTGTACTTTTACCATGTTTTCACAAAGCGTGGATAGACTGTGATCCATCCATCCAGTCTTGTTAGGTTGAAAGGTGCACATATACGTATACCTAACTGTGTATCAGCTTCTGTAATTGTGCACAAGTAAGGTTTTGAAAAGAGAGGAAGGCGTAGAAGAAATAATGCTTCCACCTTTGATTTATATATGCCAGGGAGAGGACTGAGGAGGGAATGGATACAGCACAATGAATGGCTTTGAGCACATGCATCTTGTGTGAGTGAGTGGCTTTTTTAATTCCTGGTTCTTTGCTGTGGTGCACAATGGTGCTCCCGTTCAGTGTGAGGAATAGTTATGATATAGATTGAGCCAAGAAATGCAGATTCCTGGCAGGTGTTTTGTGAGATAGAGCTTGTATTAAGTTTCTCCCGAGAACTGAGCACTGCTGCAGATCTCAACAATGCCTTTCACTGGCAAGGTGACATTTTGATTCTTAGTGCCTCTGATGAAGAATTAAGAAAACCAAAACCATAACATGGGTCATAATACGTATCAGTGAGCAGGTGAGATGGCAGCACCGAGTCTCACACAAAATAAAGCTGACTTGACTATTTTTGCTAATGTCATTTTGTTCTGTGACCTAAGGTTGCTGGTGTAAACACCACACTCCATTCTTTGTATTGCATTAATCAGTACGAGTACATGGTTGAGGAAGAAGTAACACATCCTTTACTAGCCAGGTATAAGTGATGGGAAGATGTAGTCTGGAGATAGTTTTGCCCCATGCCATCAGCAGGTGGATGAGGATGCATGCAGTTCCTTGATTGCAAGTGCATTCTGCATTTTCCTATTATTTCACAAACCTAAGCATTGGGATGCTTTAGTTTACAATCTGTCTTTCCATGTAATGTTTAAACATCAGTTATCCTGTTCATTCAGAAATTAATCTTTCTTTTTGTTGACCTGCATATCTGACAATAATTAAGAAAATGCATGTCTTAGAAATCCCTTGAGCAAGTGATTGATTTCATTCAACTCCTTGTTCAGCAGTATTTTTTTTGAAAGAAGATGTCATCTAAGGTTAGCTATGTATGTTTTAGTACTGGTGAGAGTTGATAAGCCAATAACCCTGATCTCGAGTTCTCAGATTCGTGAAGAATTTGCATAGTCCTATGCAAAATAACCCTGAAGGTTTTCTGCTGTGCTGGCTCTTCTCCAGCTTTCACAGCCTACCGTATGTGGGAATGTCAGGGTGGACGGCATCACAGCGTGATACTTCTTGATTCTGATGTCAGTCTTCTAGCTGTCCTACATGAACTGTCTATCTGAAGTTTCTTTTTTTCTTAGTTTTTTTTTTTTTTTCTGTCCCTTGAGTGTTGGGATCTTGGGTGGGCTGTGGGTGCATAATCTACTGTTTTCAGAATCTCTATCATTTAAAATGAAAGGTGATGGAAAAGAGTATGCTGAAAGACACGATATAGCCACTAACTGGTCAGGAGTCATCACTACACTTTAGAGAATGAGAAGCAACATAGTGTGAAGACCAGAACAAATGGTATATCACCCTGTTAATCAGTGAGATAGGGAATTCTGAGTACAGCTGTGGTCCTGCAGTATTTGCATCTCTTAAAGTTGCAGCTGGAATTAAGTGTATGGGGAAGCTGGTTCTTTTTTACAGTACATCAAGGCACTGGATGCAGGTGCATACTCCAGGATAGTCCATGCCATGAATGTTTTGCAGTACACAGTATAATTCAGGTAGCATAAATCTTGCGATGCGAGGTGGCATACAGTGTCATTTTTCCTAAAAGGGATTTCTTCTTATAGAAACCAAAGGAATGGAAATCCTTGTAACTGGGGAGTTACTGTTCAATTCAACTAGAAATACTTGTAAGTGTGGTTGTTTTGTCATTGCAAACTTAGAGCTGCTGCTGCTGACCTGGAACGACATAAGGAGTTAGCCTTGGAATCAGTTTGCTAAAGTTGGATGTGCCCCCTAGTGGTGCTTTTTCAACTCTCCCTTTCACGAAACTGCAATATTTGCTTTGTTTACTGCTAATCACAATCAATGTGCCACTTATGCACAGTGATATAAGCATGATTGGAAGTTATAAGCCAGAAGTGGAAGTGAAGAGAGAAATCAAAGTTTTAAGCCTATGCCATTCAAATGTTCATATCTTATCCATAACTATTGATATCTATGCTTATTCTTACTTGCAACGTTCTGCTTAAAAATTCAAAGGTTCCAAAATTCAGCTCATACTGGAATGTCTCCAGATGATGCAGAAGTAGCTGATTATTGATAATACTATCTCTGAAAAGCCTCCAGGAAGCACAGGTTTTGCTGGGGCATGAGGAAGTATTTGCGGGGATACATCTGGAACTGTTGCTATTCTGTTGCTAACCGTTCCATCAAGTTATTCCTTATGTTCTAGATCAGCTAGCAGTTTGCTCAGTCTCTGTGTGGTCTGGAGGACTAAGAAGGAGAAACAGAAGTAACTGTCTTTAAAAGAGCCCTCCTCTATGGAACCTGGCTGTGCTAAGGGGCTCTGGAACATGAACTATAGGCTGCCGCGTAATGGATACTACACAGTAAAGAGGGATGGTGGTACTTACTGCCAAGTACCAAAGTCCTCAAAGCTGTGGTATAAAAAACTTCAGTATATTTCTGTTCCCTCTATTATTCTTTATTAGATTTTGCCTAGGCCGCAGTTCTAAACAACGTGTGCTGGAATATCTGAATTCCAGTGGTTCAGTAAAGATTTGTATACTGTAATTAGTTGCAATTACTCAAAATTCAAGCACCATAGTTTTGGACTTTATTTATTGTTTTTTTTTTTTTTTGTTTTGCTTTCTGTCCTTTTGTGGATTTTTGGACAAATAATACAAACTTTATTGGCAATATTAAAAAGCTGAGGATACACTTTCATAATAAAGCCCATATAGCTTGGAATGTTGTTTTTGTTGCTTTCTCCCACTTAGTAAAGGGCAGCCTTGTTCCTACCTTTCCCCCCACCTAACAGAAGAATATAGATGTCTGCTAACTGAAGACACTTGTAAAATAGCCTGTCATGCTGGCTGGTGTTGTGATACATTTATGTAATGAGAAGCTTCGTATCAAAGCAGAAATATAAGGGGGTTGAAGTGGTGTTGCCTTGGCAACCTCTGAATCTTTTGGTCTTTGTGGTATAAATCAAACTCTAATCAAGGACCTGATTCAGTATTCTCTATGTATTCAAAATACATATTTACTGTGGTAATAGATTTGAATGGAAAGGGAAAACAAAAGCTTCAACAAATTATATTAATAAAGTTTTCTCTATTTATTTTGTAACATCTAGAGGTGAATGGCACAGGTTATAACCGCAGTATTAAATGCAGAGGGCCCAAGTTGAGGCACAAAAAAGGTTCCGAAAATATCACTGCAAGTGTATTTCCATTTAATATTTGTATACAAAATATTACTGCTTAAATGCCTTGTGTACACTTAAGTAATATTTTAAAATATTTGAAGAGTAATATTAGTGACCTGTTGCTGGGAATCCTGGTCACATTGGTCATTTTTATGGTAGCAAGTAGTGTTACTGACTCTGGCTTCTAGATCTGTTCGACATGAGTTTTTTTAGGAGGGGCATATAAAATGACAGGGAAATAATGGTAAGATTTACACAGATTTAAATGGGAGTTAAATTGGTTAAATCATTGTGACTGACAGCTCTGGAGCTGTTCATCAGTCATTTGTGAATACTCTATGTTGAGCTAATTGTTTCTGATCCCACATGTTTTCTTGTTGCATTGAACTAATATTGTCATACAGAAACATGTTTGGAGGAGAATAGAAAAAGAATGAGTTGCAAAAGCATGGAGATTGTTAAGGGATGGTGCCATGTCCTTTTTCCTAAATCAGTTGTGAATTTAAACAAAACTCTACAAGTGGAAGAGACTACTTTGTCAGGTCTAAAAGGAAACACCTGACAGGGATGGGATGATCCTCTCAAAGAACGTGATGTGGATCTATCAAAGGCATTATCTGCAGAATCTTGGTTTGTCAGCTAAATCCTAATGCTTAACAACAGTTCCAGATTCATCCTCTGTGATTTGAGGCAGAAATGCTAGAAGGAGTTGGCACAGCTTCCCCGTCTTTAATGTGGAGAAGAGGAAGTCCCAGATCATGACTCAGGCAACTTAATATCTATATCAGCCTTTGGAAAGATTTGTTTGTCTTCATTGTTTGGAGGGGAAATTGAGGGATGCTAGGATCCCAGAGTGGATGCCATAGCTCATAAACACAAATAAGAAGAATCTAGTAATGTGTCCTGAGCATGCTCTTTGCTGGTTTAAGCCTCTGTTTCACCAGCTTCTGGAGGGAAGAATTACAAAATATCCTAATTCAATGGGACTGGATGGGTTCTCTGCTCTATGCTGAGGAGAGGTGAGAGCAGGACTGCAAATGAGGCAGGGCAGACGGCGGGGAGCTCAGGGGAGAGAGGTGCAGTGAGTCCTGAAACCACAAAATGAGTAATACAGTAATAAAAAGGACTTATGTGGTAATATGACCATTTCTCAGGAGAGAGTGGTACTCAGAAATTCAATAACAAAATAACTAGTCACACTTTAAAGCAACAACACCTCCTATTTTACAACTAATTGTACATGATATGCACTAGTAGACGAATGAAATCTTTGTAGTTTAGCTGCATATAAATTACTGTTATTGTTAAGCAGAGAGATCTGAGCTCTGATAAATGAGTAGGAGCAGTACAGTGGTCTGGAGTAGTAGAGAAAAATTATAGCATTGTTTTACTACCTTGTTAATGAGGGGATTTGCACACTTCCCTTTTAATACATATTTCTGCAGTTTTATTTAACTCAGCAGTAGAAACTATTTGAAGCTGTTAATTAGAGAAGAGATTTAGCATGACCTTGTTTTAAGTGTATCCTTCTTAATTTGTGTTGCAAGAACAGAAAAATAACATGCTTCTAAAAGAAAAATGTTAATCAGAAATAGGATACTTTGGTTTCTTTCCACTGATCTACACATAACTGGACTTCATGGCTTTTCTTTCTGTTATATCTATTCTTGTGTGAGTACTGAAGTAGTAGGACTAGACTAAGGGGTCAGATTGACTCTTAAGTTTTCTTACCAGTAGGATTAGGGGTTGACTCTTTTAACATTCACAACGCCCATCTCACATTAGACTTATACTGGAGTGCTGCTAGCATCTATATTTCACCTTGGTAGAATTTTACACCTGCTTAACTTTCAGGCTGCATGCAGTGGATTGTGACTCTATTAACCTATTCTCAAACTTGCTTTTCATACTGATGGCTGGCATTTTAGGTGTATGTTTAGGAAATAGAAAGGAGGTATATTTGTATGAACGTATTGTAACCTACAGCGGAGGTAATAAAATAAAGCAAAGATGCGAATGGTTTCCAGACCATGCTTTTTACAGTAGTCCTAAGTGATGTTTTACTAAATCATCGTATGGCAGTTGTAGAAATTTATTTTCTGGCTTTCTGCACTGCCCCTCTTCCAGACCGGCTTTTCAGGAGTGGATAGTATTAGTAGGCTCCAGTAAGTTGTCTTTACTCATGGAGAAATCTTTCTTTATTATGTTTTTTCATTTTTTAGATCAGTGGTACTGTTTTCACTGAGGTATATGGGCAGGAATGAACATCGGTAGAAGAGCTGATAGTTTCCTTCCGATTCATTTTATCCATCCAATTTCTGTCATTTGGATAGCTGATTGTCTTTTTTATTCTTCAGTCACTTCCTAGACTTGTAATATCAGGTTATATCTGGAACTGATTATATTTACATTCCATTCAGCAGTAATAACATTTCTGGCAGCAAAATATTTCTACTGTAGGAATGCTGTTAAATAGCTTCTAAAACTACTCCTCAGTTCTCAGAACTAAGAAAAGAAACCCAAAATGGCTTTGGAGCTGTAGTGTTTACTAGATGAGAGTGCAAGGTGACTTTTGTCGGATACTTAATGTTGAGCTGTACACGTTCAAGGCCCACTGAGGACTGTTGATCCCTAGTGCACAGCCTACAAAAGCAATTGAAGCTGTGGGGAGAGATTCTGTTGCAGCTCTATAAGTTGCATACAGGCTGAGCAAGGATTTCTTCTTCCCCACCTGCAGGGAAAGATTGCTCAGATCTCCAGAGGTTAAACGGATTCCATGCTAGTTGTTTGTTGCTTGAAGTTCTTTTAAAGAAAATGGAGGGTCAGATCATTTCTTTGTGTGGCAGTACATGTAGTGACATGAAATGAAGCTGGGGTGGAGGGACAAAGAGGAGAAAAATATGGTGTGGAGGTAAAATCATGTGACTAATAAAGCAAAGAACCAAATCCTTCAGGGAGGTTAGTGCAAGATGTCTTTTCATTGCAGTATGTAAGTCTGTGTATCTAGCTGAGATGCTAAGAGCAGCATAGCCACTTAAGCATGAATTAAGTACTATATTTAAAGCTGTGTCTCTAGGAGTAGTTAGCTAACAGGACTGTTCTCTCAGAAGAAATGAAAGTGTAAACTGTATATTTCAAAATGCAATACTGCAAGACTTTTTAAGTTGTTCACGTGCACTTTTTGAATGTAAATGTACGTACGTGCTCTTGCATGCATGCTTATGTCAGTGTGTTTTTACATACTGGGATCATCTAAAATATAATTCTTGGAAAGAAGGATAAAATAAGGCATAGTACTGAATTAAGTGAATTTTAAGGAAAACTCCTCGACATAATCACACAATCACAAGATGGCTGAGTTAGGAAGGGACCTCTGGAGGCCATCTGGTCCAACCTATGCTCAAGCAGGGTGTTCTAGAACTGGGTGACTTTTGAGAAGGCTTTTGAGAAGGCTTGTGGACCTCTGTGGGAAGTGTTTAGTCACTTCCACAGTAAAGAAGTGCTTCCTGAAGTTCACCTTGATCTTCTGGTGTTCCAGTTTGTGCTTGTTGCCTCTTATCCTTAAACTGGGTACCGCTGAACAGAGACTGGCTCTGTTCTCTGCGTTCTCCTTCATGTTTCACATATTTAGTAAGATCCCTCAGTCTTCTCTTTAGACTAAGCAGTCTCAGCTCCCCTGTATGAGATTCTTGTCAACCAAATTCTCCACCATTTTGAGGTTAAATAGATATATTGTTTGCACACTCCAATTTCAGTTAATTAAACATAGTCAACATTTTTGGTATCATAGCCATTTTTTTTTCTTCCTTTATAGAAACAAGCTAACAACAACAACAAAAAAAAACCACCACAGAAGCTAACACCCTTGTATCCCCTGTAATTATACACCTTTCATGAGACCATGATCTTTAAAATGTGTGGTATGTTGACAAAAATGTATTCATTTTTAGCCTGTTTACTCCCGAATATTTTCCTTCCTGAGATTTGCTTTTAGCTATGGCAAGCTGCTATACTGCTGATGTATTTTGTAGAGTTCATCTTTGTGCATCCACATTCCTGACTATACGACTTGTTTGTCCAAACAACACGTGTTTCCTCTACTTAGTAAGACTAATTACTCTTTCCTTCCTTTTGGAGTTAGAACCTATTAACTAATATTTGAAGTTGCCTTTGGTGCCTGCCTGTAAACAGAACTGATTTTAATAAGAAAGCTTAGTTTGAAAACATTCAACATAGTTAATTTAGTTTTGGCTGTGTTCTTAAAAAGCAGCATTGTGCTCCTACGTATCTGGGCACTTCTTCATTATGCTCACTCAGTACCATATGTACATTAATAACCAATGTTGGAAGGAAAAAAGTTTGAGTTACAGGCTGAACTCCCAACTATAGCTGTTCTGAAAGTGTCATGGATCATGTTTAATAGCCTGTGGATCAAAATGAAACCCATATACATTGCAGGGAACTCAATAATTGAAGCATCCCAGGAATGTTTAAGAACCAGAGTCCTAAGGTCACTGGAAGCTTCTTTCTGTGCTCAGCTTTTACCTGAATAAAAGTTGTCTCCTCTCTCCTCCATCTTTTATTTCTATATCAAATAGTAATAGTATTTTAATGCGCTGACTTAGATGATTTTTACCTGGCATTTTGGGGAAAAATGAACTCATTTGTCTTCCCCTTGTTCCTCCTGGTTTTCTGAGACATGAGAAAAACAGTAATTCAGACCTTTGGCATTTCAAGATGTCTCCATGATGTGTGATTGCAAGTCTCTCCTCCCTTTTGGGTGCCTGCAGAATGGTCCTGCTGTGGCACTGAGCATATGAAGCTGATCTGCACATCAGCTCTGAATTTACTTTTTTCACACGTGAAGCTCTGAAGTATCATAATTGGTCCTTTGGTGATGAGAAACACAATGACTTTTAGGTGAACGCTTGCAGCGCACAACTTGGGGTGCTCGAGGGTCTGATGAAATGATTGTCCAGCACAGCTTTTGGGTTTGTATGCAATCATTATGTATGTTCTTTAACCTTGCTAATACATGCTATTTCGGCACTGAAGGATTCACGTGAGATGAAAGTGATGCCTATTCCCCTTGCTGGTCCTTTGCATAGGATGAACCTCATTGAGAGTGTGAGCAAAGAATGAGGCTAAGCAAGAATACTTTCAGCAGTTGCTTAATAGTTAGATCATGACTCTTCTTGTTTTTGCCCACAGCAAAACTGGTATTGTGGAGTGGAAGCCACTACTTTCAGCCACTCAGTCTGTGCCTTTATCAGTGCAGTCTCTTCCTCTGCAGGGGTGTGGTAACAGGAGGTTCTCTGAATGTGTTAAATGTTTTATGAAGGTCCTTGAATATCAGAAGTTGCATACAGGCTGAAGTTTCCTCTAGTTATAAATCTTTCTAGTGTCGTTCTCACCATTCTGCCCTGTCAGCTGGTACCTGCTGTGGTTTCTCAGTGAAATGTTTTCTAGCATTCTGTTGTTTTTGTTGTGTTTAATAAATAACAGCAATGAATTGGCTGTAGTGCAATAACAGTGATTATGAGATTAATAGCACAGTGATTTTTCTGATCTCTTTATAGGGAATTAGAGAGAAGGAAATTATAATTTGAATTCCACCCATAGTCAGAGGACCCTCATAGCATGAGATGTTGTGCATTCAATGGAAAACTAGATAAGGTAACTCTTTGCCCAATCGGCCAGAAAATAGGAGTTGCTTAACTGTGTAAGCCTTTATTTTATCTCCGAGGAAAGATATCCTTCTGCTTTGTTCTGAAACATAGGTGACAATTTCAACACTGACTTAACCTATCTGGGAAACATTTCATTGTATTTGCCATACTGGGCGTAAGCGAGAAACTTCCACGTTGTGTGGAGTTGCAAAGGATACTAGGGTGTATGCAGTGTTTCTAGAAAAGAGTGACAAACACACAGATGACAAATATCTAATCAAAGGATTCCCTAGTGGTTGTTTTGGGATACGGGTGAAACATGGAACTTCTGCTCATACTGGACAGCTTATGTAGATTTTGTGGAAGAACAGTAGTGCATGAAAATGTTGTTGCTTTGTTCCTGGTAGTCCAAAAGATACATTTTTTTTGAGGAACACCACAGCAGGAGTGCAAGTACTACAGAGGAAGACATGCTCTCTGCCAAAGGGGAGCAGTGAAGCTGTTGTGCTTTCACAGCCGTTCTGCTCTCTGCACTTTCCTGTCACTTCTTAGCACCAGTTCTTTACCAGTGCAGTGTTTGTGCTCTTAGAGTCTGAATGGGCCACGTGTGCTGGGAGAGATATGTTTGGATGGTGGGTGTCCAGAGATCTGTGAAGGATATCAGCTGGCTTTATCTTTTTCACTTTAAAGTACACTTCAACAGAATTGTGCCTGCTAGGCAGGAGTGCATTACCCAACATTTAACAAGGTAAAGCTGCTTATGAATCTAAGTGAATAAATTATAATTTACATGTTTGCAGCTGTTTTGCATCTAGCCATGAACTTGAAGCCTATGGTCTTGAAGAATGAAATGACAGAATAAACTACCTGGCTTCCTCTGTATTCATTGGGGCTTTTCTCTGGGGAGCCCAGAACTTCCTGTAAAAGCACATCTTCCAGAAGGGCATCTTTTCTTGAATGAAAAATATCAAGGAATGGAACAACTGCCATTTTCCTTGACATCTTCTTTGACTTGTTAAATTGTCTTCCTGTACAGTAAGAGACAGATGGGAAGAGATGAAAAAAGTGTATTTTCACACTAAAATAGCCTTCCTACCTTACTTCTCTATCTTCACATTCACAGACTATCAAGTCACTGTTCTTTTATTTATAAACTAAATGGATTCACATCTTTAAGTCTTCATTAGTCATTGAATCACTTCTTTGGCACTCGGTGTTCTTCCAGTTTTTCATTATCGTAAAAGAAAAGTAAACATCTGAACTCTGTATTGTTGCCAGTACCTGAATCTCCAATACTGCATGTGGAGATGAAACTGTCTCAATGCTGATGACCAATCTTCTGTATTTTCCTTTGGGAGTCAAGCTGATGAGGCTTTGCAAAATATATGTATTGCATTGATGAATGCTGAAATGAAATCTTTTCTTGGAGAATGACTATTTCAGTAAAATAATCAAACTCAAAAGAGTTTGTGAAGAGTTTTTTTTTTTTTTTTTTTTTTTTTTTTTCCCCCCACTGGATCAGGGAAGAGACTGAAATCCTAGATTAGCCAATGGTCCTGGGATTCATGTGAAAATCAGCCCTGACTATTTTAAAGTCATCCAGATAAGAGATCTCATTGCAAATCTTTTATTATTTATTCCTTGATTGAGCTTTTTAGGCTGATCTTGGGTCTGATGTAGAGTGATAATAATTACTGACAACTGTTTCCTGCCAGGAAGGATTCTTAGTTTCTGATACGTGATCTCGAAGTTCTCTGGTTGCTGACTTGTACGATTTTCAGTCAGTCCTTTAGGATAACCATCCGTTCTGAGCTGAATGTTATTTTTTTCTGCAACGTATAACTTACCATTGGCTAAATGGAAAGCTGTTGTTAGAGTGTACTTGAGCACAGCAGGTCTCTGCAGTGGCCTGTCTGCTTCTGTTTTCTTCATTTGTGAGTCTCTCACTCGCATATGGTATCAGCTGTCATTTATTGACTTCCAGAAAATTAACAGTGGGGATTAGTATTAAGACTGATCCTGATCTCTGTGGAGCCTCAAAGGCAACTGCATCTGATGAATGTTCTATTTGCTGCATGTGAAGATATGCTTGCTTTTCAAATCTTAGCAGTACTTTTTCCTGCTATTTTTCACCTAGGTAGTTTTTGTAAGGCCTTCTTATTAATGCTTTGTGTGATTAAATCACCAAGAAAATTTGTAACATCAGCAAAATTGTGTAGGCAGACTGACCATTAAAGTGGTGCTTGGCAAAGACATCAATGTAACTATCCAAAAGGCTAAGTTTCAAATACGTTCAGATCAATTTTAAAGTAACTATATATTCTTACCTTTTAGTTCATTATAAATTTAATTAGGTATGAGTATTTCCTGTATTTTAAGTTATATTCATCTTGACATAAGCATCCTAAATTCACTAGATCCATCGCTTTGCTGCTTCTAACCTTTGTGTGTATTCTAATGTTTGTATTCTGCAATTTCCTTAGTATGTATTTAGTATGTATTTGTATTCAAAGATTCAGTCAGCATTTTAAAATTCTTGGTTGCAAAGCCATCCAGGCCTGTAGATCTGAAAATTTGCCCTCTGTAGATGTTTAACATCCTACTGGCTGCTACTGGATTGGAAAGTTCATTGGCTTTGTGGTGGGAATCCTTTGCCCTGCTCCCTCCCTGTAGAAATGAAAGATTTATTGAGCACTTCTGCCTTGTCTGTGTTTCTAACGATTAGCCATGGCTCCAGCCTCACTCAACCCTAATATCCATACTCTTGTACATAAAATGTTTCTTCTTTTCTTAATCCTGTCAATCAAGGATTTCTTTTCCTTCTGATAAATGTTCTCCATGTCACATTTATATTGATTGCTATCTGATCCATTTCCCCTTTTCAACTTGTTAAATATTGCTTTGCTATCCTCACTTTGCCAATGAACCAGGATGGGTTTTTAGATAAAGCTGTCTTCTTTCTTGATTGAAAGATTGCAGCCCTTGGCCATCTAATCTTTTCTAAAGGAGCTTTAAGCTTTCATCTATTTTCTACCTGAAGTTTTTTTGGAAATTAAGTCTTTTGGAAGGTCCTTTGTGACTGGGAGCATCCTTTGTCTGCCCTGCATCAGGCTGTAATCAAAGGGAAGGGCTGACATATAGATGGGTGAGACTATCTCTGTGATGTGGTGTGGTTGAAATGAAGATGTAACGTAGGTGGGTGTGCTCCATGCCTGCTGTTGAGTTGGGACAGGATGTGATGCTGTGTAAAACTTGACTTGAACCTGGCTGTGCAAGTATGTTTGGTAATGGGATGTGGCAACTGGGGAACCCAGGGAAGGCGTAGGAAGTACTGGATGTTTGTGTATTTTATATGCTTTAATGATGGTCAAGTTCATTTAACGTCACATCGTTTTTTTACAGAGACCCTGTAAGTTGTGTCTGTGCTTAGGAACCAGATTTATTTTCATGATCAGTGGTAACTACAGGGTATTTAAATTGACCTAGATGGCTTGTTGCACAAGCTGCTGAAGCATTCTTCAGGAAGTGATTTGGCATGGTGGTTAGGAGCTGACTGTGGGGTCTGCACTGTGTGTCCAGCTCTGGAAACCAAATACTGGAAGTACATCGTGCTGGATAGGCTGGCTGTGCATGGCGTAAGCAGGGCTTAAGCGTCCTGACCTAGCAGTGAGGAGCTACACGGGCTTCTGAGGATTGTCTCTGGAGCAGGATTTCCAACGCTAAGCCACAGCTAGCAGTGAACGCAGGAGACCATCGGGGGGCACCAGAACAACAGTAATGGGTTTGAACTGCTAATTAGTGCCCACACTGCTAGTATCTGTTTCGGCCAGTCAGGAACAAAAAGCAGTGATGTCTGAGGATGGGAGGAAATTTCTTCCAGTTCTTAAATAAACATAATTTCCATAGTCGTACTGCCAGTTCGTTTGAAGGCATGAGCAGTTTAAGAGTAACCTATACCAAGCATGGGTTGTCTCATATGGTCTGGGCAGCAATGTCCTTTTCTTTTTGTTTCTTTATTTAACCCTTTGTATAAAAATGCATATTGCTTACAAGGTTTAGACTGGAAAGTAGATATTTTGAATAATTATCACAGAGAAGTGATAAGAAATGAAAATAACAAAATAAAACGTGAAACTGTGCTTGTAAAGATTCTGCAGTTCCCTCCTTCCTAAGCATCTGAATTGTTCTATGCAAACTCTGAATTCAGGGAGTCAGCACACAGTTTTAGCAACAGATGAGTGCTTTTTTTTCCCTCTTTTTTCTTTTTCTTCTTCTTTCTTCTTCTTTTTTTTTTTTTTTCTTTTCTTTTTTCCCCTTCTAAATGACAGTTCAGCCGATGGTCTGGACTTCAGACCATGAATGAAGGGGCGCATAAAGACGTGCCTTCTGGCTAGAGGCTCTATGAGGGTTCTGGCATGGGCAGATATTGCATAATGGTGGCTGTTGGTTACTGGTAAGTCATAGTGTCAAAGAATCTGCCTGATCCTTAGCGTGCCTTTTACTGTGGGAAAAACAATACTTTTCCTTTTAAAAAGAAAAATTTACTTCACTATGCAGATCCTGCTCTTATATCCTGCGATCAACACATTCACAACTCTCCTGTTTAGAACACAGCATCCTTATGTGAAATCTGGCTATCATAAGGCAGCTAGGGGCATCTGGAATTTACTGACTTTTCAAGTTCTTTAAGCCTGTCTGAGACATCTATAAATGATGAAAAGAACTGTTAATCCTGCTGCTGCTTAACTTTAAAGGAGAAAGTATCTTCCCTAAATTTGTGCAGCTCCTTAATTCGTGCACTAGGTGGTGATCAAAAGCAACCCACGTTGTGTGCTGTCTTTGCTTCCTTGTCATATCTGACAGTAGGTAATAAAAGTGCATGAGACTGGCCATTTTTTTCTGCCAGCTTTTAACTTCTCCTCTGTCCCTGAATAACTAATTTTTTTTTTTTTAATAAAATCCTCTTAAAGATTAGAGTAGAAGTGAAAGTGTTCAGTGGTGCTGCTAAGTTTTAATATTCTATTGAACCTGTGGATTTTGGATTATTTGTTTAATAAACATGTAGGAAGTATCTTTGCCATTGTCATCACCAGATATTCGTAAAATACCCCACAACTTCAAACTAGGATTAGTGTTGCATACACAATCCAGAAATTCAAATATACCTATTTTCAATATAGTTGCTATGGACTGAAACCCAGTTTTTGAACGTAGAAATTTAGTGCTAGTGTTTGATATAATAATGGGAAAAGAGGAGCATTACTCCGAAAATATGCTTACAGGTTTTTTATATAATTAAAAAGAAGGAGAATCCTCCTCTATATTGCCCCCTCCAAAATGATAAAAACTGCTCCAGTATTCCTGTACCTTGGGAATACTTCAAAGGGCTTCAAAGGGAAAGAATGCAAGATGTATTTTGCATTATGTAACTGGAAAAAAAATGGAATCCACAGAAGAAAATCAGTCAAAAATGCTCCTTTTACTAAAAAGTTGAAGAGCAATGTTCATGCGTTGGAGTCTGGTAGCTAGATTTAGATTGATTAGAGACATGGGGAAGACTACTATTATATTGCTTAGGGTGATGGTTGATAGTAAGTGCAGTGTTCAGACAGAAGAAAGTACAGCACACCAGGCTGCTGTGACCTATGCTTTAGCCATTACAGATTATCAGCATAGTTCAAATAAACAGTTGAAAGGAGGAGGATGTCACATTAAAGCATGTCTTAATAGGTGGGTGGGTTGTTTCTTTATCCTCTATGAATCTATGTAAAGCAACAAAAGCCTGGCTCATGACTAATGCCTTGAGTAACTTTTCTGCATTCATCCTTTTCCTGAGGCTAAAAGGAGGTGGAATCAGCCCTCTTCTTCTCTAGCTGGGATGTGGGGGACATCTAGGGCAAAAGATACAGCACTGCTGAGCCACCTTCATTTGTGTCTCAAGATGGATGAGATCTGTTGGTGCATGGTATATGGCTTAAATTAGCATTGAAAGTCTTCTGTTTTTCTTATTGAGCAGGACATAGATACTCAGTGCTGAGCTCTCATGCCTGGAGATGGATAGAGAAAAGTCCTCTTAGGCAATAACCTCAGGGTAAATATGTGCCACCCCTTGCAACTTCTACAAGGCAAGCAGTGAAGGCAGAGCTGACCAGCTGTTAGGAAGCTGGAGAGCAATTAAAAACTGTCTGCTGACAGGCAACTGTAGAGTTAAAACAGCAAAAAGAAATTTGGTGCAGCTACAGCGTGTTTTACACTAGTGATCCATGTAACAATGAGGAAATGCATAGCAAAGCCAGATTCCAGACTACTGAGTTGATGGTATGATTCATGCACTTCTAAATTCAGCAACCAACCCCGTTGTAATGAGAATCATCTGAGGGAAGTAAAATAACAACAGTCTGAAGCCTATGGGAGGGCAGTAGCCTGTGACCATGCTAGATGCAGAAGGGCTGTGTCAATTGCACTGCAGCATGTTGGAGAAATGGAGGTTATGCCATGGAGCTTTTTCTTTAGCTTGTGTTCTTGTTTTGTGGGTTTTGGAGGAGTCCTTGTAAGACTGACTGTTGTTCAAAATTGGACCAACACAGCTGCGTGGATGCGCTGGCTTGCATAGAATCATAGAAACATTGAGGTTGGAAAGGACCAGTAAGATCATCTAGTCTAACCATCAAATGGAATATATGCATGCAGATAGTCTGTGTGTACGTGAAAACTGGATCATTGCATGCACATGCAGCCATCTTAGCAGCAGAACACCAAAGGGATTTGTACACATTTAACTTGTAAAAACTGGCTCTGAATGTATGAAGGGAAGTAGCATCGGGAGAGCTGAGGCACACCCTTTATGTGATATTAGCATGTATTCTCACAACTGTTCTTGGTTAAAGATGATTCTCCCTCCAACAGAATCCAAGTTTCAAGCCTCATGTTGTCTTATGCTGTGTATTTGAAGTTTTTGAGCTCAGAGACCCTAATATACAATAGGATAATGAGGTAAAAACATGTGTGAATTTAATCCTGGTCTGAAGTTCTCCATTTCAACTTTTGACTGTGGCAGATGATTCTCCCCACTGCATTTAAAAGGCAGAGGTTTCTAATTATCAGTATGTATGTGTGGGACCAATGGGACACTCCTAGGATGAAATGCAAATGAATTCTTATTTATAGCAAATGATTCAAAGCACATGTGCCTGTAACTTCAGAGAAAATTGTCAACTGTCAGCTGTCGAATAGAGAGAAAACTTCAGAGCAGAAGCAATGCAATACAGTGTCAGAAAGTAGCTGAATCCAGGTGCCCTCAGGATTCATGGGGATTCTTCCTTTTCCACCAAATGTGCATGGAACTACCGTGGTCCTCTACCTTCAGTCTATTCTGTTGCTGGTACCTGGACCTGCAAAACCCTCAGGTTGCAGGTACTTTGAACTCTTATCCTGCTAGTTGGCTTGTCCACCTTGAAGTTCACTAGTGTTTACGCATCTATCAGATGACAAAAATAATTTTTTTAAAGACTAAAGGATAGACTGTGGTGATCAGGTGCAGGGGTCAGCTTGGTAAGTGTATTGATTAACAGTCTTTGTATCTGATGGCCTGTATACATTTTCCCTCTGTTTCCTCACAGTCGTTTCTCTCTAATCTACCCTGACTTCTCCCTGTCCACACATTAGGTCTTTTCACCTAAGCATCCCACAGTGTGTTTTCTGCAGTCCCAGAATTTTTTTCCCCTCTGTGACCTGTGAGAAGTACTGTACTCTTCTCCTGTCATTCCTGTGAGAATTTTTCATTTATCTTTCTTTGTGGGTTTCACACCTCTCCTTTGATAGTCAGAGGAGAACTCAACATGGCATGCTCTGTTTTCACTAATCGGGTTACCAGGGCTCTTCTGCTGGTCATAGTTGCTCTGATCCTTGCTGGGTCTTTCTGTTCTGTGTGGTTAGCCTTTCATCTCATCACCTGACACACAGCTACTGTGTTCAGTAACTGGCGCACAGAGCTTTGCTTGTACTCTGAATATTCTCCTTCTCCTCTGTGACCAGTGAAGCTCCTGGACCTGTCCAGGAATGTAGATCTTAAATATTTTTGATCTAAGATAAACTGTCTGCATAGGTTTTGTTTTACCATGTTTTAGCCGTCTAAAAGTTGTTCCCTGAGGTCCATGGAGTAGGAGAGAGGCTTTTCCAAATCGGTCCCGCCTGTCTTAGATGCCTTCTCTAGGCTAAATCACTCTCTGGAGGTGCACCTTTTTCTGCCTTAAAGACAAAAAGCTAAGTAAGCTAGATATCCAACGTTCAGACTGCCAAAATGATGGGAGTTGAATCTTACTTTCCACTTTTTACTTTCAGTGCTGCAGTCTGTTCTCTGGGTAACATTTGATGGATGTACAGTTCAGTGCTGGTGCTTCTCAAGTTGTTACTTTCCCTGTGTGAAGTAAGCAACCACCATTTGTACACAGTGCAGGCCCTGATTGAAAAATACCACCCAGAATCAGTATCAGCTAATATATGGAGCTGAAATTTATAAATTGTAGTCTATATTACTAATGAGTTCATGGCATAAGGATGGAACAACCAGGATTTGGTGTTGTGTAATTCACCATGTTCGCACTAAAGCTGCACAATCACTGAAGTTGCCAACCCTAGGTGTGCTGTGAATTCAGGAAACATTAACTACCAGAGGAGCTCACATCTATACTGCAAGTTTCCTGGAGGAAACCACTTTGAGCCAGTGAGTTTGTGTGGGTTCTGCAAGACTGTTTCCAAGGCAAATATGCACTAAAAATATGCCATCCTGCTTATAAAACCATCAATGTACCTGACTGACATCTAGCTTCGGCATAGGGATGTGGTTAAGATCTTGGTTATTATTTCCTACTTGCGTGCCTCAGTTCCTTCTGGGAATTAAGATAATGATCATAGTATTTCCTTATCTGTGAAATACACTCACATGTGGGGGTGGAAAAAAGTAGATCTCCAAAATAAGAGAATTTTTTTCATTTATACATAGAATTGTGGCTCTTTTATATTTTCACTTTTTCCTGACAGCAGCTACTTACTGATTTATTTCCTTGCTTCTTACCTGCCTGGTGGATGGATGTGGCTGTAGGAGTACCAGGTTTCAAGACAAATGAGAAAGTTTAAAAAGTTGTATAGCTGAAACAGAGATTTTGAAATCTTAGCTATGCTGATCCTAGCTGGAGAATGGAGGGAAAGTCTACAGCAGCATGAAGGAAAAAACAATAAAATGTTCTTTAATACAGCCATAGTAGAGGATCAAAAAAAGTACTTCCATCTTCAGGTATTTTGTTTTATTGAAACTTTGATTCAATTATCAAAAGTGTAGTAATTATGACCCGTGCAATACTAATGACTTTTGGCAATAAGACTTGTGAGGACACACAATCTAATTAGCTTTAATGAGATGGATTTAATAATACTTTAGATTAACATTTGTTAGAACTAAGTATCAAGATTTATTGTTCTCTGAATAAATATTGAACTCTTGCTCTCAGGCCAATAAATCTTAAGCTTGCCTGTACTTAAATGACTATTTACTTATGTTAGCTCTTTTTGTTTCCTGCCACCAACTTCAGTATGAGGATAGGAGCCCTGCACTTCCTTTCTGCTGCATCAAACACTTCTTAGAAAAAGTTGCAAGAAAGCCCTGAAATTTGTAAAGAGGAGAGAAAAAGAGTTGGAGTCTACATCCTTTATCCTTTCTTCACATAAAACTGCTATTCTTGGCTCTTGCTTGATAAATAGAAATTTCTGAAATGACCAGAAAAAATCCATGGTAATGCCACAGAAAAATCAGGTTGTTCACATCATCTGCTCAGTTAAGCAGTCTTTGTATTTTGTGTAATGCTGTGAGTAGTTGTTCTCAGTGTGTACTGAGGCACAAAATTTTCTGCTTTACTTCAGATTTCGTTTTGTACTTCAGATATTTAAGCATATTAGATTCCTTTCTAGCTGTAGGCATCTCAAGAGGATTGAGATGGAACATTTTTCATGCCTGCAGGGTAGGAACTTCTTGATAATCTCTAAAGGGATCTAAAGGGATCTAAAGGGAAAGAAATATCTACAAGTCTTACAAAATTTCTCATAACCAAGAAGAGTTCCTCTAAAAACAGCAGAAAAGTATTGAGACTGATTGAGTCTTCCTTTCAAATTTAACAGAGTTCTAAGGAGCTGTGTGAGTCTTCACTCCACTCCAGGTGAAGTCAGATATAAAACTCCCCATTATGTTCAGTGACAGACTTCTGTAAGTGAATGCTGATTAATGTAGAGAATCTTTTTCATGAGCCGCCAAAGAACCAGAGACTTTATAAATTATGTAAAAAGATTATTTGTATTTATTGAATTCTGTGGAACTGTTTCAGTAAAGAAACTGAGATGCAGTAGACTTTAGTGGATGAATTTTTTACAGTTGATCATAACTGCTTAAGATCAAAAGATTGTTCTTGCATGTACATTCTCTTTTGTAAAAATAGGTACACTGTGCAGAAGCCTTGCAAGAAATAGGTAAATCTTTCACGTTGTTACACTGTGCTGTTCTTCTGTTTCAAGTTGTAGTACTTTTATCTTTTTGGTGGGATTTAGAGATTGCTGTGGCTCTGGAGGAAATTGTGGCATTTGCCATGGTCCATAGGCTAGGCTGAATGCCGAGCCGTAGCTATAGGATGTAGAGTAGGAGCAATGTTAACATATTTTTTTTAATTCCATATATTCCTTTTTGAGGTAAGTATATCTGCAGGACAGATGGTAAATGTTGAGCCCTGTGTGCCTTTCCCCCACCAACTGCCTTCAAGTTTTCTAAGGATTAGATGATCCTTAGGATCAGATGACTGACCTCAGCAGACTCAAAAGGTGGGCCTGTGTGAGTCTAATGAGGTTTTGCTCTTGGGCCAGAGGAATCCCAGGCATACGTACAGACTGGGAGTAGCAGTCCTTGAGAGTAGCCTTGCAGAGAAGGACCTGGAGGTCCTGGTGGATGAAAAACATAACATGAGCCATCACTGTGCTCTTGCAGCTCAGAAAGCAAACAGTATCCTGGGCTTCATCAGAAGAGGGGTGACCAGCAGGGACAGGGAGGTGGTTGTCCCTCTCTACTCTGCCCTCACGAGGCCCCATCTGGAGTACTGTGTCCAGGACTGGAGCTCCCAGTGCCAAAAAAAGAAAACAAACAAAGAGGTGATCAGCTGTAGTGCATCTTCTTTTAATCATAATCATGTATACTTCGGTTTTTTAATTGCAAAAAATGGTGGATGCAAACTATTATTTTCCCTTTGCTTTGCACCTGTTGAGACTGCTAGAAAATCTGCAGATTCTGAAATCCTGTGGATCCTGTTTTATTCTTTCCGTTCCCTGATTGTTTGTGCGTTGAGGTACAAAGATTTGTAATGTATGTTGTATTTCACTTATGAAAAAGAAAAAAGAAAGTATGCTTAGTGGGGATGAGGAAAGGAGGAAAGTTGAGCTGGAATGAACATGGGGGAAGTGATGACTTTGGTAAGATTCCATCTGGAAAGATTTGGTGGCCTTTATTACATGTCAAGATTAGGCTTTAAATTAATCAGTTCCAGGCAGACAAAACAGTTATAATAAGTAGCAATTATTCGTCCTATGTTTCACTGGATAGAGGGGGAAAGGTATCGTTTTCTTTGTTACATTATGTGGTCAAATCAGATAGCAGCCTTGCTTTTGTGGTAGCAGTCTGGGTTATGGCAGAATACCCCTGCCTATCCCACTTTAGAACTGGGTAAAGAATATGTGCAAAAGTTCATTACTGTTCTTCAGTATGTACGGTAATGCAAATACATGAAGATGCTACTTTATGCCAGAATCTGACCTGTGTAAGTAGAAAATAAGGTGTTAACAGCTGGGAATTGTTCTAACATTCTGCAGTGACATTCATTCTTCTTCTCCAGAAATGTGTTGAGCTTTTGAATTTGTCACCAAATAATGTAATCTTCCTAGTGTAAAGTGCTCCTCCCAGCCCCAGACATTCTTACTGCACTGTCATCCTTTCTCCCAGTGGAGAAGAACAACAGAAGCTCATCCCTATGCATACAAACTAAAAAGGATATTTTTCTGTTAGTTGCTCTTGCTTTCAAGATGACAAGCTGCCCTTTCATCCTGCAAGGAGAAGGGAGATCTTGTCTTTGACAGGGTTGAAAGAATGGAAAATCTAGTCAGTAAAATGGGAACTTAAAGTGTTGCACAGAAGAACTTCGTGTACACTGTGAAAACATTTAAAACATTTGCTTTTATAAAACTAGTAACACTCGAGTCTCTTGCTGCTCTTTAAACAATCAGAGTGCACATGCCTTTCATGGTTTCTCAATACTTAGACTTTCCACGTGGCTTGCTAATAAAACTTTGCTAAAGCAACACAGAAATGTGAGAAATTATAGGGAATGTAATTAATAATGATGAATCATTTGAATTGTCTTGAAAAGATGCATGTACTTAGATGCATGTGCACCTGGAAAATAGTGATGTTTGCCAACATAAGTTTTAGCTAAAAGTAAAAACATACACAAACTTGTCCAAGCACTGATTTGTGGGTTCTGTCGGTTCTGCCTCCTTCCTAGAAGCAAATACCCTTAGTGTAAAAGCCTTAAGCTGAAGGCAATTTTTTGTTGCATAAATAACCGGCTAAAGAAGTCACTGAAGGCAATCAAAATCTGAATCCAGCCTGCCATCTCCTATTAGTCAGGTCGTTCAGAGTGATTTGTGGTGTTCATTAGTGGATCTTCTGGCAAAAAGTGACTGGACGGAAGATTATATTCAGTGTCTGATAGCGTAGACGTGCTGCACAGCCCTGAGTTGAAGGTGCATGAAAAATGTCTGTATCAGGGCAAAAATACAGCAGCATCTGGTCTCCTTTGATATGTTAGTTGTTCTGAAGAATGTGGAAGTGGTTACTGTTATTTTGACAAATGCCTTTATTTCTCCTTTTGTTGCGTGGTGTGGCACAAGGGGAACGCTGGCGCAATAGCATACAGCAATAATTTATTAGTGGTTTAGGGATGTGGGCCCAGAACAAATTCTAGACAAAAGAAAAACATGTTTGGGTTTTACAGAGCGCCTTGGCTACAGGAACAAAGCTGTGATTGGGTGTGCAAATATTTGGTATTTCGATTGTCCCAGTTGGGGTGACAGCTGACAAATCGTCTGAGTTTGTTTTTAATTATCACCAAAGGAAAAAAAAGCCCGTTGTTTTAAAGCCAGGCACTGATTTTGAAGCACAAGGCAAGAGAAGATGTTTAACAGTGGAAGATATGCTTTCTCAGTGTTCTAATATGTTGAAAGCACCGCTACCTCCAAATATTTGTAATATTTAGCTAGTTTTGTGATTACAGCCGACTGGAGTGTTGTGTTGACTTGTATTGCATCCAATGATTGGTACTGAAATATCAGCCACAATTCTCACTTCATGCTAACTGGTATCACTGATATCAACATTATTTTCTGCACTCACTGGGAAAGGAGGTGGGTGTGCTGTGACAGATGTTTGAGACCTGTTTGCACAAAAATAATCAAATAAATATCATACCAGCGTACAGAGCACCTATGAGGTATCAGGGTCAATTACAATAGATCTGTGAACACAGAGAGGCCTTACTGCCCTAAAGAAGCTCCTTGTGAAGGGAAGAAGCATGTCACCCAAAAGAGATCGAGTCATTTGTTTGAGACAACCCAAACATTCTCTGGCTGGGTTAAGGACCAATCCTGTTTGTTGAGTCTATCCAGTTCTACAACTACTTTGCTATCCTTCAAGCCAGATAAGACAGACACATTGTAAAGACACTTTGAAATTAGTAGGCAATATATACAAGTTTAAAATTGTGTCCAAGTACTTAAATGGGTTGGATTTTTGTTTACTTTTTGGTGTAATTGCTGAACCATAGTTGTTTACTTATGAATTTGCATGAGTCTGAACTTGTCATTTCTTGCAGGAAGCTTAACTTGTCAGACTTTGAATAGCCAACAAGTCACCTTTTAAGTAAAAACCATGAGCTTCCAAATAGAAATTTGCCCCTTCTGGGGTAGTCAGAATGAATTTTTGTGGTCAGATGGGAGAGACTGTTCTGTATAAAGTTGTCTTTTATTGCAAGAAATAATTGAGGCAAGAACACAAAATATGGTTTCCATTTATGTGAAATCATGAGAATGTTTCCACTTTGTACAAAAGGGAATGGTTTGGGTTTTTTTTTGTCTTCTAGCTGCATCTCTTCTGCCAATTTCTAGTGTAGCATTCAGTACCTCTGAAAGTTTCATAAAGGCTGTATTTGAGGAAGAGAAATAGTTTGATCTGCTAATACACTGCTATCCTTCCAACAATGTCTAGCCTGCTTTCGTGGATCCCTAGAAAGGTTATTGATTTACTGCAAGTGTAGTTTTCTCTAGTAAAGGCTTTTTGCAAACTGCCACCTGAAAAAGGAAGGAGGAAATTTAGCTAATTGCGTTCTGCTTCCATTTCAGTGGCAATTCTGAAATGTTTTCGGAAGGAGTAGAATGGTTTATGTGACTGTGAGCTACTGCTGCCAGGAGCTGGAGGAGCTCTTCAGAATTGTGTTGGATGGGTGCGTGGTGAACTGGGAGCCCTCAGAAAAATGCTGCTGATAAAATTTGCCATTATTAACACTAGTTTTCACAGGTACATTCTGACTTTGCAGTACTTGCTAGGCTAGCGAGATTAGAGTCAACCATGCTACTTAAAGCTGTTCACATGCACTTCCCAGCCAATTTTTGCTGACGAAACATGCAGTCCCACAAAATTTCTCATACTTCGTCTTTTCTAGGGGCAAAAATTCTACAGATGTTTTAGTTAAGCAGTGTCAGCACTTTTGACTCTACATATTTATGGCTGTGCAAATAATGGATTTTTTGGTTTGGCCATTGAACTAAGAAATTGAAAGGAATTTTTGTTTTTAGTCAAGCAAAAATAATTTTTTGTTTTGAGATGTACTGAAATGAGGCAATCTGCTTGGTTTAAGTTTCCTCAGTTCTTTTATACTCCCTGCAATGAAAATGGTCCAATTTTCCATTGAAAACATGGTTTTGAAACAACTGTTCAAATACTTTTGTTTTTAAAATTCAGAAAACTACACTTTTCTGGTTTCTCTATTTTTCTAGCTAATGCTATGTTTTCAACTGTTAAATGTATATGTTTTTCTCTTTCAGGCAACGTCTTTTTGTAAATTCATTGCTTAGTAGTTTACTTTTTTTTTTTTTTTGGCCAACACTGAGGACAGTACAAAATTTTAAGATACTGCCCATGGTTTGGAAAAGCTGTTGTGTTATGTCAGTAACTGAAATGGCTAGACCACCATGGTTGGAGTCTGTGAGTGTTATAGCAGTGTGGGTAGCACTCAGGTAGCAGAAGTACAGTTCTGGAGGCATAGAAAATCATTTGTGATGGGACAGTTTGAAAATACTGGATGAGGTGAAAAAAAAAAAAATAAAATAAAATCCATTACCAATTAAGGGAATGCATTGAGAAAGAAATTCATATCCAAGGTAGGACATGTCTGAGCTTTCTTGCCCTTTCAAGGTATCTATTAATTGCAGCTGCCAAAGACAGCACTAGAGCATAAGAATAAGAAGTTAATAAAAACCAGTCAGTTTCTTTGCTTTAGTTAAGCAAGAAGAACAAGGTAGCCTAACTGTTGGGAAATTCTCGTCCTCCTTAGGACAACTTATTTGGCTGTCCATACCCAGCAGCACTAGCACAGGTGGTGTTGGGAACCCAGTGGGTTTATCTCGTGAACAGAAGTTGTATTACATCCTCCTTTGTTCTTCTTTTGAACTGAATGTAGGAATTAAACTATATGCTTGTAACTGGGGGCTGTATAGTTTAGAAGTTAATGAGGTCGTGTGGTTTTAGCAAAGCTAAGCATCTGTGGGCTTTTCCTTTGTTGCTGCTTTTCTTTTTAATTGAGAATGAACTTCTACAAGTCAGTTCTAAACATCCACTGTTCAACATGAGACAGCTTATAGTGAATGACATCAAAGGCCTTATATTGTGACATGAGTGCTGGGGCAAAAATATCATCTATTCAACAGAACTGCTTTGGAGATTTTCCTTGCACATTAAATCCATATGCTAGGAAATTATCGTAGCTTAAGAACCATGGTTACATGACATGCTGAGAATGTTTTGGAGGCCTTACTACCTGCAGAAGAATAAATGATCTCAAATAGGGATTTCATCAAATACTCTGAAAGGATTTTAAGCATCCAGACTTGGGAACTAACTCTTGCAGACACAAGGCTTCTGTTTTTCTTGCTGAGAAAGTGCTCAGCCCTGTTGATGAATCAGTCCTTGATAGCTGCTGAGGCTTGACTGTGGCCTGAACTTGGTGGGAATTCTTTGAGTATTGGAGAGACCTGCATTAATTACGTCTGAGGAGTCAATTGTGGGTCGCACAGATGCTTTTAAGGCATCACCCTGTAGTATAGTTGCACAGAACTGCTCTTCTCAAGGATGCTTGAGATGCGGAGAGGGGCATATATTGCTTTTCCCATCTTCCTGGTATGTGTGGATACTCCAGCTGCAGTGTCCATGGTGGCCATTGCTGTTCATCTCACTGTGTGTGTGTGTGTGTATGTGTGTGTGTGCAAGCTGGGAAGGAACATTGGCACCTTCCCCATGATTTTGCAATGATTTTGCAGGGTCAGCTGCAGTCTGGATTCTTGATGGGAACAGCTTTAATTTAGGCTAAAATTTTCTGGTGTTTATGGCTCAGTTGAGTGCTGGCAGGGAGTAGGGAAGAGATTATCCGGTCATGCAGGTAAACAGAGAAGGATCCAAACCACTATGTCCTTGTTGCTACAGCTCATAAAACCTCTGCTATAAAAAGGAGGAATCCAGGCAGCATGAGATTAAACCCCCTATGTAGGTCTGCAGAGGGAGGCCATGATGCGCAGGTCCATCCTGTGGGTCTCCTGTTGTAGCAGCCCTGCTGGAGGAGGACCTTCTGCTCACTGTGCTTCCTCCTCACCTTTCTGGCACGTCTGGTAGCTAAAGCATCACTGGAGTGATCTTTTTAAATAGTAATCTCCAGGGTGAGGAGAACAAAGGAGAGAAGAGAATTTAAGTTTCAGGATACATTACACTTAAAATTCTGAGACTGTTCCAGTGACAGGCAACATAAAGAATTAGGTTTACAATTTGAAGTAAGTTTTGTTGTAAAAATAATTGGACTGGTGAAGCAATCTTGCTCTCACTAAATTGCTTTCCTAGGAACCTATCCTGAGTGGGGCTGTGCAGCTCTTTCTGATATTTGAACATCCTCAGTTCTCATTGACTTCAGTGGGAATTGAACTCATTGAACTCCTCACTAGGTAATTAGTTCTATATAGGTCTGATTTTTCTGCAGCAAATCGGTAGCTGCCTTTACTTTCACTTAGCAGTCAGACCCAGTGCTCCTCAAGTCCCAGCCTTAGCCTCTATGCATCATTTAATGACTCTTTTGTGAAACACATACTTAAGCATTTGTGCTTATATTCTGTTGCTTACTGTGAACAGGATTCACAATAGTTTTGTTACAATGACTGCATCACATTACCAAATAGAACATGCAAAATACCTAATGGAACACCTTTCCAAAAATAACCCTGCAAGATAGTTTCTAGATTAGTTTAGGTTTGCTTTCTTTTTAAGTAGGATGAGTTTGTTTTGCCTTCAGAAAGGGTGGGATGCACTTCAAAACAAATATTAAGAGGACAACTTCATTCATGTTGAGGGTGAATGACATGATGACTGAGATAATGAAAATGAGATTTTCTACCTTTCCTCTCCATGAGAGAAGACCAACTGAAATGCAGTATATTTACAGCCCCTGATACTGCTGGAGCTCTAAATGTTTTTGCTTTCATGGTCTCCATTTGTGCTACTGTACATCTGGGGGATGATGGATTGCGGAGCACTGGATGTTGAGATGAAGAGAATCAATAGGATGATACAAAAGATGAAATAACTGATGGAACATCAATAAAGGCTAAAAGTTGCCATAGGGATTTGAATCTTAAAGAAGAGCTTGAGAAAATATATTAAGAATTCACTTTTCCCTTTGCACTTGTACTGCCTTTATTCCATGACTAGACGTCACATGGGGGTTCTTGTCAAGGGCAGGGATAAAGGAGGTTTTTTTTCTTTTCTGTGTCAATATGGTGCTCAGTATGAAACCTGCTGGGCATGATGGCTTCTGAGTACTGTCACTGTGTCATTGTTACCTCAGCCCACAGTGGTGTGAATAAGAATGGAAGAGTAGAGCTTTTAGTTACCTCATGTGCTGTTAGAGGGTTCAACACACACAAACTGCAGAAGTAGAACTTCTATTATTGCTGAGTTATTCAGTGTTTAAGACTGAATGGTGTCACAGAGCTGTATGGTGGTGTGCATAGCCTGGGCATTCCCAACCAAGAGTCTTTCCTTTTGACTCAACCAACTGGCAAGTTGTGCAAAGTGGTGCAAGTTGTGCAAAAACAATTGCAGAACCCGTATTTTGCCACTGTACAGTGATGTATTCAGTGATTTGTTGGGGTGCAGTTTGGAATATTTGATCTGAAATGGAAAAGAGTGTTTAGCAAGTAGCATACTTGCTGCAGACAAAAAGGTCTGTCTCATGCGAAATAACATCCATCTCTATCCAAGCAGAACTCCAGTTGCTGGGGATTATTGTTTTTTTTGCTTGTTTGTTTGTGTTTTGGGTTTGTATTTTGCTTTAGCGTAGACTAAATGAGGTTAATCTGATGTGATTCGTTTCAATAAATCCAAGTGCAAGGTCTTGCACCTGGGTTGAGGTAACCTCCCCTCCCAACACAAACTGGGGGATGAAATGACTAAGTGCAGCCTGCCAAAAAGGACCTGTGGGTGCTGGTGGATGACAAGCTGGACATGAGCCAGCAGTGTGCCCTTGCAGCCCGGAAAGCCGAGCATATCCTGGGCTGCATCAAAAGAAGTGTGACCAGCAGGGTGAGGGAGGTGATCCTGCCCGTCTACTCTGTGCTGGTGAGGCCTCACCTGTAGTACTGCATCCAGATGTGGAGTCCTCAGTACAGGAGAGACATGGAGCTGTTGGAGAATGTCCAGAGGAGGGCCACAGAAATGGTCCGAGGGGTGGAACACCTCCCCTACAAGAACAGGCTGAGAGAGCTGGGACTGTTCAGCCTGGAGAAGAGAGACTTCAAAGTGACCTGAAAGCAGCCTTTCAGTATTGGAAAGGGGGCTGTAAGAAAGAAGGGGACAGACTCTTTAGCAGGGATTGTTGTGATAGGTTTCAAGGTTAAAGAGAGTATGTTTGGGTTAGATATAAGGAAAAAGACTTTTACAGTGAGGGTGGAGAGGCACAGGCACAGGTTGTAGAGGTGGTGGATGCCCTGTCCTTGGACACATTCAAAGCCAGGCTGAACTGGATTCGGAGCAACTTTGTCTAGCTGTAGGAGTCCCTGTTTATTGCAGGAGACTTGGGCCTAGAGGACCTTTAAACGTCCCTTCCAGCTCTAAGGATTTTATGATTCTGAGATTTGGAGCTGCAAAACAAGAAAACAGAAGAATCCTTGAATCATTTTCCAGGCAGACAGAAATCCAGGTGGGAGATGGTGTTCTTTCCATGTTATATGGATAAATTTGATGAATTCTATTTCTAAATGATGCACGTGTTGCCAGATATATGGTAGAATTGTGATTTTATTGCTAGCTTTCACTAGGATCTTTATGCAGGAGGCACACCCACAACCCAACATTAGGTTGTACAGTGGAGGTGCTATTGGATGTGAGTGAAGGTATCATGGTATGCATCTTAACGTTTCCGCTGTAATGCTGAATCTTTCTGTTCTTACTGTTATCTGTTTCCCAAATGTTTATCAGAACTGCTTTCATAAACTACTGCTTAATTTTTGCTTGCAGCACTATGCAAAAAAAAACAAACTTCTGGTTGCAGATTGCATTCTGAAAGAGTATTCATTGCTCTCAGGTGCATAATTCATACTGATGCCACACTGTAGACTTTAATTAGAATTCCTAACTCCATCACTCTCAGGGTTTGAAACAAACACTAAATAAAACACGTAGCTTTGTCACTAAGACAAAGTTATTTCAGAGAGGTAAATTAAGTTAGAACCATGAGCATTCCCCCTCTGAATTCAATATGCATTTTGAAACAGTGATAATATAGACACACCATTCAGCAAATATGGAAATTCGGGCTGTTAGTGTAGAAAACTGGAGATGTTTCTATCTAAGCAAACTATATGGGAGCTGCTCACTAAGACATGCCATGTAAAAACAGAGCTATTAAGGCATGGTTGGCACCATCATTTTTCTTTTGCAGATCTGGTGGTATTTTCCAGCACTAACTTCTAGAGCTGAAATGAACTAATGCGAAAGTCAAGGTTAGGTCCTATACTTATTTGTTTTGTTCAAAGTCAGACTGTCACAAAAGTATGCAAAGGAATAAACTGTTCTGAAATGCATCAGTATTATTAGTAATATATTAAAATGCAGCACATTTTTAAAACTATTACTTGTTTCAATTCTGTCTTCCAAGGAATAGAGTACTTAATCAAGCAGTGCATTTAAGTTTATGACTGATTTCAGGCATGAGAACACAGAAGAACTACTCACATGCTTAAAGTTAAGCACAAGATTAATTGGACAAGGTTAATAGCCCTGCTGGGATGAGATCAAGTACTCAACTACAAGGACTTGACTCTTCCAATCTTCCTTATAGTTTGTTCAGTTCTGAGACACCTATTTCGTCCCATTGCATACAAGAGTGGTGTAGCCAAATGTTACTTTCATTGTAAATCTAAAGATGAAACCTTAACCTCTGGGATCAGGACTTCTCCCTTAATAGTGCATTGCTCTGACTTCTCTGGCAGCTCAAAGTTCACACGAGTAATGGAGAGTGTCCTCTAGAGAGAGCTGCTTTGCAGGTGTGGCAGCTGAAGGGCCCAGAAGTGAAAGTAGTCAGGCTTAGGCTAGTTAGCACAAGGAGATAAAGTGTACCCTTAACCAGCTGCAGCTGGTGTTCTGAGCTCAAGCCTTTTCTCTAAATCTAGGGCCTACAGACATTAACCTGAGCTTTCCCATGTGGCAGATGAATGCTGCGAGCAGTGGGCTTTTGAGGGGTTTAGATTTTGCATTGGTTCTCCCAGGAGTCCCAGAACTTAAGGGTTTCAGTGAACAATCTGCCTCTAAGTCTTAAGGTTTGAACTGTAATATTTCTTGGGGCAGGCAGCTGGGAAGCAGCCACAGGGTGCAAAACTCAGGCACTTCAAAAAAGCTTCTTAAGGCACAAAACAGTTCCTGTACAGATCTGCTGTATTCCTTAGGGTAACAACAACACTTTCGTTTCTCTGTTTTCAGGTTGCTCCTGTAGTTAAAGAAAGGATGATGAAGAAGGGCAGCATGATGCTTGGGTACCAGCCTAACCAAGGCAAAGTCAACTTCTTCCGCCAGGTGGTGATCAGCCCACAAGTGAGTCGAGAGGACATGGACTTCTTGCTGGATGAGATAGAACTGCTTGCCAAGGACTTGTAGCTGTAACTCTACAGCACCGGGCACTGCTTGTGTGTGATGATTATGGAGACAGAATGGCAGCAGTGCTCTGGTGCTATTGTGTGAAAGGTAGTAAAAAGCTTGACGTATAGTTTGGAAACTATCATTTAACATTGTGACGTTCAGAGTTTTGCAGGTAGAATTCCCCTCCACAGGAAAGTATTTGCTGATGGAAGCTGGGACAGGGCAGTGCCTGCAGCACCACGGCCATTCTGGGAAGCGTTTCCTGGAGCAGGGAGCACTTCTGAAAATGGTGTCTTTATCCCAGAGAGGGCTGCTATTCATGGGGTGCCTGCGTAGCTCGGACTGATTGCTTATATAGGCAGGCAATATTCCTCTGAAGTTACTGTTAGTAGCAAATTTAGCTCAGTGAGCTTTAAAACACTCATTAGTACTCTGTCTACTTTGTCAATATTTTAGTTTGGTATGAATTTAAGAGTAGAGACCTGGCTGATATTTACACTGATAAGACTGGAAATTGTGAACTTCAATGAAGAGTTCCTCAAGGAACTCAGTTGTCCTCAAGGAACAGTTAGGTGAATTGCCCAAATTTCCCACTGTGAGCACTACTACAGGCAGCAGAACAACGCGAAGCTGTGCTGTCACCATCCTTGAGGTTAGCAGGACCTGGCTGGACAAAGCCCCAAGAAGTCAACACTGACCTTGCTTTGAGACAGTAGAGCTAGATGACCTCTTAAGGTCCCTTCCAACCTAAACGACTTGTGGTTCTGTAAAATCAAATAGTTGGGCCTGGTCACTGTTTGCCAACGTTGCCTACACTGCAATAGCAGTGCTGAGAATATTGGAAGTGTCAGAAATTCAGAAATTCTTACCTCTTTGGTTATAGTTATAATTTCTGAACTATATTTAAAGCATAAGTATTTATTTAATGGATTTAGATGCACTTTAAAATTATAACAGATGAAAAAAAAAAGTATATGTACCTGAAAGATATGTATTTTTAAACTTGGCAACTATATGTTAAACATGTAGAAAAGTGATAGTTTTCACCGTCAGTCTGTATTTGCCTATATTAGATATGAGATGACTTGATTTTATGTTATCAGTGTATAATTTATACTTTGGCACTGAAATCAACGTGGAGGTGATCAGTGATAGCCTGCCTGTTTTTATGATGGGAGCCATCAAGTATCTTTTGTTAATCTTATGTTGCAAAGTTAAGTTCTAAACTTTGTGTTAAGAATTACAGTATCCTTTTGATTTGTTGTCATTCTAGATATAAAAGGGGCAGCTTTGTAAAGCTAGAGATGTATTTCTTGGAGTGAATTTCTTGCAACAGACTAATGAGAATAACATATTTCATCATCTGATTAACACCTACTTACCTTATTGTTTTGATGTTTGTTCCTTATTTTGTTTTTGAGATAGCACTGACCAATGCAGATCTTTGTGCTGTAATGTGTTGATGAAAGTTGTCTTTAAACACAATGCTTTTATGTTTTCATTTCTCACGTTATGCTAGGATCCAACATCGCGTGACATTCCTACTTCCCACCTCCAGGATGATGGTATGGAAAGTTTAGCAGGGTCATGATAACCTAGGAGGTCACACTGTCAGAGCAGTAGATAGAAGGAGGAGTCAAATCTGCAGAACTTGACAGATGTCCTTAACAGTGTCCTGGAAGTGATTATTCTGTTGCTATTACAGCGAGTCACTGGATATTAAGCTGAACTCCACATTGATATTAACATAAAAATAAATGGCACAACATGGCCCCTTGATTCTGCACTGTAATATTCGCAGAATGCTTTATCATTTACTATCTAGTGCTTCTGGGTATGCCAGTTGTTATGGTTTTGTAAAGCACATAACTAAATGCAGGGCCCACAAAGCTTATTTAGCCTCTCAGCCACTCTGGGTGGAGTGCAGAGCATGTCAAGGGCTGCTGGATGGATGCGATGACTTCGCTGTTGCTTCTGAAGGTAGATAGGACTGTTAACCCTTCACTTTTTCTTTTTTGTCCTTGAAGGGAGAGAGAATACTGTCAGGATTCTTTTATTGTTATCCAGAGTCTTGGTGAGTACTTAATTTTTTGACTCAGAGGAAGTGTGTCACTTGCTGTCAGCTGAGAATTTGACCTGGTGTTTTGTGACACCACTACTGTCAAAAAAGTGTTGTTTCTTTCCATGTCAGCACATTTTTCTGTTTCCAGGTACTGTGGGACTTCTGTCACATGTTGGGTTGAAGTAGCAGTTTCTCCTGTGTCAGTAGTGGCTATAGTTCTTTTTTTAAATGAGGGGAAAATGGAACTTTTTCAGTGTTTGCAGAAAGTGTGTCTCAGATCAACAAGTACACTGATGTTTTCAAAGGTATGGTTTAACCTTTCAGTGTGATGTGAGTGCCTTATCTGATGTCTCTGTATCTTCTTGTGTTTCTGACCCCTTATCACGTCCATTGTGGTCTCATTTCAGGACTATTGTAATTTTTTTCATAGTTGCTTATTTAGGATTGGGATGTTCGAAATGGCTATTTTGTAGCTGATGATTTTAATAAAAAGTGAAGTAAATGACACCCATATAAATGTAGGCTGTGTTTGTAATTTCTCGATCTAAAACTGCAGAGATGTGTACAAGAGAGGTACCAATGAGCTCTCCAGATGGAGAAACAGCAAGCTGCCTGCACAGCTTTAGAATGTGAAACCTAGCTTAACCATGCTTCAGGATGTGGTTTGTCTGTGTGCTGTGCCCTTATCATCTTTAATAAACATCTTGGATGAAAATGTGTCACCATTTATCTTGCTCTCGCTTTCAAATGCAGAAGCTAAATTATTTTTGCAGAAATGGCTTTTTTTTTTTTTTTTCTTTTGAACTATATGGGACTGGCCCATGAGCTCTCTCCCACTCTTAGTTACTGAGTTACATCTCTCAGGTTGCTCAGCCAATTGTGAAGGTAGTGGAGTACAGGTATAAATCAGTGTAGAAACAGATCCACTGGCTGATTTGTTTGTTTGTTTGTTTGTTAAATTTTATGTGTCTACTTTTAATAATCTTTTTTCAATACAGAGCTTTAGGAAAGAAAGTAAATACTTAGCAGGGATGCTGAGGTAGTTATTGCTGTCAGTTATATGGATGCATCTTCTGAGAACTTCGGGCATTTTGTGCTGGATCCATGTGCAACGTCACTCACAAATCATCGTGCCTGAAGCTAGCAGTCTTGCTCTCAGGACTTCCAATACAATTTCCTGTGAAAGATTGATGGAGATTAATAATCAATAGAGTCTGCTTTGTATGATTTTAGTGCTTCTGACTCCCACTGATTTAACTGGAAACCCTTGCTGGATTGGGATGTTTCATTTCCGTATCAGTAGTTTGTCACTCAGAACATCTCAGTTTATCTACTCAAGGCTCATGCTGAAGATCAGGTTTATCTGTGTGTCTGTAAGACTGAACTGGAATGTATTTTCATTTGTATCAGCCAGTGATGTATTAAGATGCTTTCCAAATAACATTTGACCCTTAAAGAACACCATGTAAGAATTTGCAAAACCCCCTGTTATGTGTCCAGGATTTCTTCATACACACAGATCTCAGCATTCAATCACGCTCAAATTATTTTTATTTTTAAATCCTTGAGTTGTGTGATCAGACTTAAAAAGCAAACACACAAAACTGATACGAAATGTTGAATACAGAGGAGAAGAATTCAGCAATATTTAAAGCTCAGTTTGCTGTCTCCTATTATATCACATACAAGCTCTGCAAAAAGCCAGCGGTCCATTAGAAGTGTAATTTTAATGCCCAGTTTTCAACTGCTCCAACCCTACATGGCCTTTCTTCCCTGTTGGCTGCTTATGGGCAATCAGCAGGAGAGCAAAGTGTGCTCATCCAGGAAATCTGTTCTAGGTAAGGCCCACTGACATGATGGCCCTTCTTCCTTTGGCAGAACTACTAAATGCTGATACATCCTTTGAGTTCATAGATGCTGTATTTAGTGCAGTAGCTACTGTTACATCCTGAAATAATGCAATTGTGCATGCAAATTGCAGGTTAGATGCGGTCAAAGAGATGCTGTCTGGTAAATGCACTGTGCAAACCACGAGAAGCCCTGGCAGAGAGGTTTTCTTCCTTTAACTTGAACGTAGTCTCCCACAATTACATGGTTTTGCTTCAGATGTACAATTAGATGTTATTACTCTAATTCTGTAACTACACAATAATCATCTAAAAATTACTTTGAGAAACAAAACAAAACAAGGAAATTTGCACAGCGAGAGGTACAATAAAGAGAACGTCAAAGGTTTCAAGGCAAACCCACAGTAGGAAACAATGGGTAATGGGAACAATTAACCCTTGCTAAAATCTAATTTAAGTGAATGCTCTGCGAAGAGGCGCAGGAACAGTATGGTGAGATGATAGCAGCCATTACATAGAATCACTACAGAACTTTTGTGTCCCCTGACACTGCAGCCATCTGCCCCAAAATATCACAGTCCACCCACTGATACCAGAGGAGACCTTAAAGAAAACACCATACCTTGTAAAATGGTAATGGCTCTGTGTGTAACAGGATAAAGTGAAACTGGAAGGGCAATGTTGAAAAAAGTCCACCAGAGATGACCGCTGTAAGCTCACATACGTTCAAGGTACAATTGATCACAAAAGGCAAGTGACAGAAGGTGATGGGCATGGGCCTTTCAAAGTCTGCTGAGCACGTTCTGTTTTAATGAAGCAATTTCTTTATTGTAAGTAACTCGGAGAGCAATCATTTCTACAGAACTTCTTACAAACGGAAAGTATGATGAGAAGATTTGCCATGAAAGAGCAGAGGCCCATGGAACAGAGCATCTGCTTTTGGGACCATGTGCTCTGTACTGTCCTTTGCACAAAGCTGCTCTTCCAAGAAGCTTTCACCCCACCAGTCATTCTGGGAAGTGACTCCTTGGAACGGGCTGACACTGACACTGGCAGCCATAGCGTTATCCAGTCTGCTCTTCTTGTTCCAGGTAGGAAGGATTTTTTTGCTATTTTTCTGATTCTGTACTCTCTTGTGCTTGCAAAATAGTTTATTTGCAGGGAGATTTTCTGTATTTGGCATTGTGGGGAAAATGTCAGCATAGCAGAAGGGGGAAGATTGAAATGTGGACCAAAAGCAACATTCAGGGTTGTATCTTGGAGTGGTGTTTGCCTTCTCTGTCTCAGCCATGGGTTTTTCTCAATGTTCAGATGATTGTATGTACCCCTTGCAGCACCTAAAGGGAGCCTATAAACAAGGAGGGGAGTCAGCTCTTTACAAGGGTAGATAACAGCAGGATAAGGGGAAACATTTGAAGTTGAAGGAGGGAAGATTTAGGTTGGATGTCAGAGGGAAGTTTTTTACTATGAGAGTGGTGAGGTTCTGGAATAGGCTGCCCAGAGAAGTTGTGGATGCCCTGTCCCTGGAGGTGTTCAAGGCCAGATTGGATGGGGCCTGGGCAGCCTGGTCTAGTACTAGATATGGAGGTTGATGGTCCTGCATGTGGCAAGGGGGTTGGAGATTTGTGATCCTGGAGGTCCCTTCAACCCTGGCCATTCTGTGATTCTGCATGATTGTGTGATTGTCATCCACTGCTGCTGTCACATCTATATGAACACCAAGATTAGAGCTTCACTACACTCTGTACAATAGGGGAGACCAGTATGGCCTTGGGAAACTAAAGCAAAGTGTAGCAGAAGGAAATATTAATTGTTCTCTTTTATAGAAGAATGATGCACAAGCAAGTTACATCCTCCTTTTTTTGTGTGTGAAAACTTGCACTGTGGCTTTGGGAAAATTGTTGAAGATGCAGCTAAAAGCTGCAAAAACTTTTGGTAAGAGCTAGTGTGTGGTAAACACTTGTGAAAAACTGTAGGGGTGGATCTGAAGATTGCATGAATCCTCTATGAGCTAAGCCCAAGTGCCACATTAATAAAATCAGCCAAGAATGAGGTGCTAAACATCAAAGCAGAACTAGCCCTTATCTGGAGCAAGGCAGCAGGAAAATCTTGAGCTGGGCATGAGGTTGGCAGCAGTTTCGCAGGTCTGTTTTCACAAGCTGTGGGCAGTGAAGGGCTGTGACATTGATGGATTTTACAGCAGAGGAGCTGCCTGGCGTTGTGCTCCATCTACTGGTGTTTCTTCTGGTAACAAACTTGTGAAACCAAAGGATGTCTCTTCCAAAGAGCATTCTTGGACATGACGTATGTGACAGATGTCAGAAAATGTTGCTTTGCTCCAGGCCAAGTTTTCTGTGAAAACCTTTGGATTTCAATGGGCACTACTGAATACGTGCAGAGTGACAATGCAGTCTACTGGTGAACCTTTAATAATGCCCAGGTGGTGATGGGGACACGTTGCCATGGTGTATACCACATGGTGACACTGGTGCATTGAGGGTTTTGTTGAGCAGTAGGGAGCTCAGGTGCCCTGAGACCTGCAGATCCCAAAGCGCCCCTCAGCTGAGCAATGAGTCCCAACACTTGCCCTTCACCAAGAGTGAAAACAGCACGGCAAGAGCGTGCTGGCCACATTTAAGACTCAGAATGCTGTTTTCAGGCTTTGTTTTATTCTAAAGCAATAAAAATGAATGTTTTTTAAAATATTTTCCTTTCCATGAGAAACACGACTGTTCCATGGTTAGTTATGAAAGAGGACGTCCTATTCTCATAGCACCATACATTTTGAAATTCTCATAGAACAAATTTCCAGCTTCTTGACTTCCCTGCAGTCAGACCCTTGGAAACTTGAGACCAAAGAGAGAACTGCAGCCCCTATGGCAGGAAGGGAGCCCAAGATTTCCTCAAGATGCTGTGCTGTCCATCTTGAGATGGCATCAGTGATACCGGAGAGACGATGTGGACTGTAATTCATTGTCTCAAATTTTGGGCACCCTGAAGACTTCCTGTGAGGTTATCTTAGTGGCTTGTCTTTATTCTCCCTTCTGATCTGGGGGGACAACTACTCCTGAGACAACACATTTTTTTTTCTCTGCAACTTCTATGCATTCAAAGGCTATTGGCAGACTAGTCCTCTGAGACCTTACCAGGGTTTCAAAGAGGGGCAAGGCTACTTGGTATGTCTCTCAGCCACAAAGAGGGGCAAGGCTACTTGGTATGTCTCTCAGCCACCACTGCTGATACACTACAGTATGATGTTTGCCTTCCTCTGAAACAGCAAGTCACTATTGACTCTTGCTAGATTTGGGCTCCATTCTGCCCACTGGAGCATTGTGGCTGACATTGTGGCTGCATGGCTTTTCCCCATTAGATGGCTGTAGACGTTAGTCCTGTTTAAGTGTCCTTGCTAAAGAGGATCAGGCTTTTTCAAAACGCTTATTCAATCTACCAAGAGCAATTTGAACTGGAATTCCATCCTGCAGCATGCTTGCAGCCTCTTGCAGCACAATAAGGCTTGCAAATTTAATAAGCACGTGTTCCAGCCCATCACCTAGGCTACTGTTTCAAATACTGAGCGGCAACAGACCCAGGTCACTGTGGAGCAGTGCTGAGAAGCTCATAGGGATGTACATGGTAATTATTATGTCTTTCAAGCCAGATTTGCGCCCACTCCTTACTTGAATTTAGACAACAGTTCCTTCGTTTGCTAACAAGAATGGCATGTGAGGCAATGTCGAAAGCCTTTCACAACTCAAGATGTTTACTGTATCTTCTCCATTTACAAGGGATACTGTTCACCAGGAAACCAAACCGTGATGACTCCATGCTGACTTTTACCCTGGACAAGTGCAAAGATAAGCACGAAGGGATCTAAAATTGCTTCTGCTAATCCTTTTTGGAAACCAGGAGGAGGAGGAATTTCACCCAGCTCAGCAGGTTTGAAACAATACAATACATGTAAAATTTTCTATGCTGCTGTTACCCTGTGCTAGCTTTAAAAAATGGTCTTTAATTGCCTGATTGTAGCTTGAAAGAGTCATAGATCCTTAGAGTTGGAAGAGACCTTCAAAGGCCATCTAGTCCAACTCCCCTGCAATGAACAGGGACATGCACAGCTCAATCAGGTTGTCCATGAACGGATCCAGCCTTGAAAGAAGGCTGGTACAACCACACAAGTACCAAACATTTTGGCTTTTTTCAGCCACGTTTCCTTGCCATTGTGAAGTTCTCCCTGAAGGCTTTCCTTTTCTATGATGTTTTTATGTGTTCCTTCCTAAAACACCAGAACTGGAAGAGAAGGCCACTGCTCCCAACCTGGAGTACTTAGCTTGATTAGATGACATTGTAGGAGGGCTATTTCCTCAGATACTTGCATGAGACATTAAAAAAAGAGGTCCTTTCTGTGCCTGTTTTAAGAGCCCTGGTTCTCTGGTGGTTTCCTTTGCAGTCATGGAGAGAAAAGCCCAGGGAAAAGCTTGCCCTGTTTTGTTCTTTGGACCAACTTACTTATCCAGAGATGTAGGAGAGAAACTGCTGCATCTCTTTCGGGAGAATTTTCTTGAGAAAAATATGAAAATATTTTACATTCTAAAGTGGATCTTCTGCCAAAATGTTTTTCTCTAAACCTAATAAAACCAAATTAGACTGTTCCCCAGCTCAGGAATGAATTTCGTCTGGTTGTGTGTCATGGATATAATAAACAGTTTATACAAGAGCAAAGGCTGTGTTTAAGTACAGCCGAATCCTGTTTGGTTTTCTGTGATTAACCTAAACAATTTATAAATGGATGAAGTAAGTTAATTTAAATTCTTTTTTTCCATTTCCTTTGGATTTGTTAAGATTGGTTTCTTAAAAGCTACCATTCCATAAGTGAATTCAAGACATGTGCATTCACAAATGGTAACACTCCTGCAGTGAAATGAACTTGCCTTCTTCTTTTCCTTATTTAATAAGACATATATCCTCTTTAGAAGTACTTGGGCTGAATGCCCCATTCTCAGGGCTGAATGCCCCATTCTTGGTGGGAGATGCTGTTAATGCCTTGAAACACGGGACCATTTTGCTGTGCCATTTGGAGCATCCCAAGGAAGATGTTAGTCTGCATGACGCTTTTGCAGACTCCTCCTCGCTGACAATGCTGAAGTGTTTGTGACATCAGAGTATGGAGGAAATGCTGCTTCTGGTCATCATGGGGGGGTTAGCTGCAGCAAAAGCATGAGGATGTCTGTGTGAAAGAGTGCAAAGCTTAACAGCTGAAAAATTAAAAGTCCTGGGATGAAATTTATATCCTGCTCAAAACCTTTTAGCTAATTAAAGCTATAGCTGCCCTCTTTCTGCCTCCAAGAACACCGTACGGATAATGGACAGCAAGCACCTTGGTTGAAGAGGATCGCTCCCTGGATTCAATTTCACCCAAGGAGAAAAGCTCACCCTTCAGAAACAGCACTGGCTGCAAGTGTCAGCAGCTGCAGCTTCCACTGGCTGAGTGCTTTTGCTATGGATGGGATGTGCTGTGTGAACCCATGTAGTCTCCTTGGGGCAGCACTTTGGAGCAGCATCACACACAGTGCTTCCTCCTGGGGCTGGGAGCAGCTGCCCTCTGGGTTTTCTCACTGGAGCCTTTCCCTGGGAGCCTTCAGTTCAGTGTGGTTAGAGCAAAGAAAGACAAAACGCTGTTTTTTGTCACTGCAGGCATTCATACACCCTGTACAAAAGGCTTTGCTCTTTTAAAAATGGTGTTTCACTTTAAGTGATTTTCAAGTGATCGTCACAATGATTCAGAAGCAGCCCTGAGCAGGCCTCGTATTTTCACAGCAATTGCTGAATCTACAAGTCTGGGAGGCATTCTTCATACACTGCCAGTGCATGCATTCCAATTTAATATTGATGTATTTATGATCTTATTGTACAGGATGGTCAGAGCAACCTGGATGGATTGTTGCAGAAGCCCTCTATGTATTTACATACATTTAACAGGAAAATCAGCATATAAAGACTGGGCATACAGGCAGACAGACAGATGTTTATTCGTCTTCCAGATGAAAACTTTTCTGAAATATAGGAGAAAAAAGGGAAGTGCTATCAGCCCCTCCCAAGACTGCTGTGGGTGCCCCATCCCTGGAGGCATTCAAGGCCAGGCTGGATGTGGCTCTGGGCAGCCCGCTCTGGTGATTGGTGACTCTGCACGTAGCAGGGGGGGTTAAAACTAGATGATCATTGCGGTCCTTTTCAACCCAGGCCATTCTATCATTCTAACATAGCCAAGGGAAGGCTGAAGCTGGGCAGAAGTATCAGGGATCTTGTCTCTGTGGGTTTCAATGTCAGCTTGTCTGAGGAGCATTGTGTTCAACCCTGCCTCCTCAATCAGTTGACCACTTTATTTTTTCAAGACTTCAGCTACATAAATGCAACTGTCCAAAGAGATTGGTTTGTCCTCATTAAAACTAAGAAAATACTCCGCAGCAGATAATTTATGAGCTGACTTTTGCCTTTGCCTCTTCATGAAGTGATTAGACGGTGCTCAGAGCATTCATTATTCAACAGATTTAAATCTATTTCCTGGGCTCGGCCCTCCCAGGAGCCTCTCAATTTGTCTGTGTTTCAACAAACCGCTGGCTTTGTCCTCAGCTTCCTGCCCAGGATTACGGCCTCTCAGCTGCCTGAGGTCACAGCTGGGTGAGAGCTGGTATGGGCACTGTGGGCCAATGGGCTCTGGGCAGCCAGTAGGGCACACCACAGGCTCAGGACAAAGGCGCCTGGTGGGCCCTGGGTGCTCCCAGGAACACACACACGCCTGAAAGCATACCAGCATCCTGCAGCAAGGTGCAACACTTACACCTATGCTGTTTTTGGCAACCACCAGAGCCTTCTGACCACTCACATGGCGTGAGCCCACTTGCAGGAATTTTTTCCAAGTAATAAAGGTGGTATGAATGCAGCCAAACGGCATTCAGGAGCCACAGGCAGAAGGATTGGAGCAGGTTTTGTTCCACCTTCTTTGTGGCTGGAGGGAAAAATTGCCATAGGCAGTGTTTTGTAACAGCCGCAACATTAAAAAAAAAAGCAAAAAAAGCAAAAAAGCAAGAGAAGGAGTTAGGGCTCAGGAAATAAATTAATCAGTGTTCCTCTGAAAGCAAAGGGAGTCTTTGGGTCCCAGCACAGCTGGCGTGACAAGAGGACAGTGTTGCAGGTGCTGGACACACAGCCCAGTTTGTTTCCAGGAGCATTCAGAATAATGATACTTTAATATCTCTCTTGTTGTTTTTTTCCCCTCAGGAGCTGGCGCATGATTTTTTTCACTGTTTGTGGCTTTTCCATTAACAGCTGGAGCTTGTCAAGCAGGAGTGAAATCCTTACTGCACTGGGAGTTGTGCAAACTGGTAACACAGAGCCAGCCTGTGCTAGGATTCTGGCCATCCCTGCTTAGACCACTGCACGGGTCAGTAGCAACCCCAAGAACAGCTTTTGTGTGCCCTGGTGCTAATATTCTGACTGACATACATAGGGGTTGAACTGAATGATTTTTAAGGTCCCTTCCAACTCAAGCTATTCTGTGACTGGGATTGATTCTATGACTTTGTGATTATTATATGACTCTGTGATTGATTCTATGACTATACCTTTTAAGAGCTGCTCAGAGAAAAGTATTGAATACCCTATTGAGGATGAGAAAGAGGGCAAATGACTTAACCAAAAAAATGAAAAATCAATGATAGGTAGCATACTTTATTTCACAGATGTTGTGTATTCAACTCTGTAGTTGAATACTCTGAAAGGCCTCTGTAGTTTGCCTGCTACATTTTTTAATACAATTTGTATTTGTTTCTGCACCACTCGTTTGCCCTGTCACACCAGAAAGACATTGACTTCAATCCAACCTAAACAGGATGTCAGGGCTTGAAGATCTTTGCACAGTGCACGGCCAGCAGTGGTGAGGGGTGAGTAGGACAGAGCCACGACTAGGGCAGGGCACTCTGACACTAGGCAGGACTCTGCTGGAAATAAATCATACAAGCATGCAGTCGTTTGAGTTGGAAGGGGCTCTTAAAGGCCATCTAGCCCAACCCCCCTGCAATGAAAAGGGATGCATACAGCTACAGCAGGTTGCTCAAAGCCTGGTCCAGCCTGATCTTGAGTGCGTCCAAGGATGGGGCACCCACCACATCTCTGAGCAACCTGTGCCAGTGAAAAACTTCTTCCTTATATCCAATCTAAGTCTCCTCTCTTTCAGTTAAACTCATTTTCCCCTTGTCCTGTCACAACAGACCCTCCTAAAGTGTCCATCTCCTTCCTTACAGTCCCCCTTCAGATACTGAAACGCACTCTCAGGTCTTCCCACAGCCTTCTTTTCTCCAAGCTGAACAGCCGCAGCTCTCAGCAAAAACGTTTTTTGGGCTGGCAGCTCTTCTCATATTCATTGGTTTCTCGTGCTCTGTGCATGCCCTGCACAGGAGGGGTGGCTGGCTGAACACCGAGCACAGCACTGAAGCCGCGTGGCACAAACACATTAATCACACTCTTCCCTGTGACACAGATTTAGTGCACTGTCTTCTAGCTCACTTTAATACCAGACCCAAAAGAGCAGAGGATTAACAAAGACCTTACCTGCGCTTGCGATTGAGTTGACAATAGGAGAGAGTCAGCTGTGAGCCTGCTTCTGTCCCCTGCCCGTGACCAGAGAAGGTTTTACATGGTGAAGGAACGGCCACTGCATCCCTTTGCTGATGCTCTCCAGACAAGACAGCAGCACAGAGGGACACGTGCAGTGGCAGCTGGACATCTGGGCACCTAGTGAAAAGGGATGAGAATAAATCCTTTTAGGACAGGGATCATTTTTGCAAGAGCCCCCTCCTTATTCTAGATGCTCCAGAGATGAAAGACAAATTTGAGTCGGTGTTATTTTATTTGCAGCAATAAACATTTGATTTATATAAAACAATAAGAACAAAAAGCCCCCAAACACTGTTTACAAAGCAAGTTAAGTGCTTGAAACATTTGATAAAGAAGAGTATATAACATTCACATCCCTATTTCATACATGATGTACAGGTGAAGTATTCCTTAAGAGAATTAAAAAAAAATCCCTTTACATGTTGTAGTAAAAAAAACCAACAAAACAACAAACAAAATAAAACCAAGAAAAAACAACGACAACAACAAAAAAAAGGAAATAAATGTGTCAGTACTGTCAGTAACCTCTGGATGCCATTCCCTGACCTTCAGTTGGGTGGAGGGAGAGAAAGCAGCCATGGCTGCCCTCAGCCCCCCAGTCCTGCTGTGCAGCACACAGCTGCGCCTCGCTAGATGGCAGTGGCCCTGCAGCTGCATCATTTTCCTTGCCTTTTTTTTTTTTTTTTGGAAATGCAAATCCCTCTCCCCTTCAATTTGACACAGTGTCCTCTGAATCCTGTTGTAGTTGCTAAGATTTTGCTCTTTGTTTAAATATTTCTGAGCAGTTCAGTTAAAACAAAATGAACGGGGATACAATACCATTTGAAACGAAGTACTTCTCACTGCAAGTCAGTCTGAGTTCCTATTTAAACAAGCATGATTCCTACTAACTTGGCAATATCTTCTAGATTAATATCAAAGTTTATCTGTCAAAGATGTTCAGTGAATTGCACCTGATGCAGACCTGTGTGGGACTGCTCTGTGCTCAACTCCTGGTTTCCACAGCCCGCTTACATGCTGCACAATCAACAAGTACAATTAGCAGAGTGGCACAGTTAGCATTTTACAGGTCATGTAACTAGAAGGACTATCACAGTGGAAAGGGGATAATAAAAAATAAATGAAAATGCTCACCCGTGTCCTAGGCCCACAGAAAAAACTCCGAAGAAAGTGATCTCCAGAAACAGACCCTTCCCCAGTGCCAGTCAGCCCTTAAATGGGGTCTAGGAGAGGTGCAGCCAGGCTCCACCCCTTCCATCACACAGCTGAATTGCCTTCACCTGTGCTCCATGGCTGACTCAGTGCTCGCCTCAGGTGATCAATCAGTGGTTCAACAGTTCCCAAACACATGCCAAGGGAAGAAAAAAGTGAAACATCACTGCAGAACTCCTGAAGACAGAATCGTCAGAATTATAAAACGCACTGCTGTCATTTGTATAAGTTTACATATGTCAACTGTCTGGATAATTAAATTCCCACTACCCTGCAGAGAAGAGGGCAGGATATGCCATGAACCTGATGCCATGGAGCCTCCCCTCATTTCTAAGGTCCTTGTGTGAAAGCAAAGGCACTGGGTGTTGTCTCTTGCTTTTCTCTAGAAAGCATGGAACAGTCAGGCTGTGGTATGTCAAGCAATCAGATATGCTGTACTAGGAAAAAGTTATTTGTTCTCACAGCAACGCAATTAAGGTAAAAGGAAAAGGGAAAAAATAAGTACAGTCTGCGTTCAGAATGCAGAGCAAATATAAAACATCTGCTTGGATTACTGCTGGACTTGGTGCGGTTTGAGGGTCAGGAAGGGAGGAGGGGAAAAATCTCATCCCGCTGCTATTTTGCAACCTGCTTGCAAGCAGCATGAACTCAGAGCAATAAAGACGTAACACTAATGACCTCTGCATGGAAACACAGGTGGTGGGACCAAACCTCCTCACGCTCCCTCCCGCTATGGGAGGCTGTGAGGACCTTGGGGTTAAGGCAAGAGGGCAAAGACATCCCCGAATCTTCCCAAAAACACTCCAGGCAGGAGCGTGTAGTTACAACTGCAAAGCCAGATCTGTCTCCTTGCTGTGAGACTGCTGCTGCAACTGTCGTCTCCTGGGCCACAGCTGGGTGTGTGCAGCACATGCTTCAAAGCCATCTTCTTATTGCTCCTTGTTCCTATCTTTTTGGCAGAGTGCTTAGTGCACAATCGCTAGTGTCCTGATACACCAGTCTCCCCGGGTGCTTTCCCAATGGGGGAGGGATCTCTAATGCACAGGTAATTTCCTGCGAGCATTTTTTAAACTCTATTCTTCAGATCATGGCTGTTTACAGATATATAGATAGATATATACATACACAGACATTTTTAATATATATGTATATATATATAAAAATAGCAATTTCATAGTTATATACAGGCATTATTAAAGTGCATAATGTTATTGGCTATTCTCAAATCTCATTTCCTGAGGAAGTGCTAACAGACTTAGCTCCTCCTATGACATGACGCCGGCTGCCAATGCTGGAGTACAACACCCGCTCCCTGGCTTTTAACTCCCATGCATACATCTCCCTGCCCAGAGCCACAGCTCAAAGGGAGTAGTGACAGCCTCAGTCCTCCAGGAAGCAAGTCAAGGCACCGATCGTGACTTCTTCCTCTGCCAAGGTAACGTGCTTAGGAGTAACCTCCCTCCATTTCGGAGCTCTTGGGTGCATGCTACTTGGCGGTGGTCACGGAGCCGTCCTCGGGGATCTTCTCCTCTGAACAGCTTCTCCCTGAGAGCTTGTCGTGGTGCTTGAACTCACTGAAGCGCTCCGCCACGCACTGCGCCGTGAGCCGAGCCTCGGGGTCGTGGTCCCAGCACTCAATAAGGGTCTCACACACCATCTGGATGCCCTGTGGAGAGCACAGAGAGAGCACTGTGGTGGGGACAGCCACTGAGCCACCACCGGTACGTGCTCATAAGAGCCGGCTGGGGTGTTCTCTGAAGCCTAGAGGACCGTTGGTGTGCCTGCGGTGACAGAACTGGTCCCAGAGGTGCTCAGCAGGCTCTGCTGTCATTGAAATGGGGACATGGTATGCTTTCTTTTTAAAGAAACCCTACAACCTTACGTCCACTGGCTCCAATGGCCGGTAATGCCATTTCTAGACACAGAATCCCAGAATCCTTGGAATTGAAAAGGACCTTTAAAGGCCATGCAGTCCAGCTCCCCTGCAATGAACAGGGACGTGCACAGCTAGATCAGGTTGCTCAGGGCTTGACCCAGCCTTGAAACTCTCCAGGGACAAGGAATCAACCACATCTCTGGGCAACCTATTCCCCAGCCTCGCTACCCTCCCTCCTCCAAACCTCCACTTTTTGGTTTGGACCAGTAGAATCAAGTAGTTTTTGGTCTAATAAATACAATCAGAACAGCTGAATAACAACTTCCCACTCAACCCATCCCTCCGCATGGCTGAATCCTATTTGTGTTGTTGTTTTTTTTGTTTTTTTTTTTTTAACAGAATTCTGATTGCCAGCAATATCAAGCCTGACATCAGCCTTTATGAATTCTCCACAGACAAACTAAAACTGTGTGCAAATATGGGCCGCAGTCCCACAAACACTTAAACACATGTCACTCACAGATGTAACTATTTAACCTTCATTTCAATGCTGATGCACATGTTTACAGGAGCAAAAAAACAGTTGCATCTTCGTAATGCATTTTGTAAACATGAGGTATTTGCCAGGAAATTGTGTGCTTTGCTTTACGACACTAGAAGCCCATTAAGCGGGATTTATCTTAAACTTCTTATTTAAAAAAATAACATTTCACAACACTACATTAATTGCATAATTTACCTAATTGTGATGTTGACTGATGTCAACGTTAATAGCAGAACGTTACTGTCTGTACACAAATAACATTAGTTTTCTGATGACATTGAAATTACAAGCAGTAAATTAAATTAAATATTAAACATTAACTTGAAATCAATAGTGCAACAAATCTCATTAAGGGGAAAAAAATGTAATATGTAAATCCATTCCAGAATTTTATCACGATGAATAATGAGTTCATTACGAAAACACGACTGCAGAGGAAGGAAATGAATATGGAAGAGCTATTACAGTAAAAGCAACTTCAGTGGAGTTCAAAGCAGATCCTCAGCTGCTGCAAACTGTCACAGCCCTGCTGAAGCCCATGCGTCACTGAGTTGTAGATAGCGCAACGTGAAACGCTGAAGGGATTCAGACAAAGGGAATTAAATCCACCTTCACTAAATGTCCTGGGAGGGTGTTATCAGGCATTCACTTCCTGCCTTAGACTCCTAATTGAGCCCTGCTGGAGCCAGCTGTGCCCACTCCAGTTACACACAAACGCAGGCAGCACATCCCAGCTGGCAGGACGTCCTGTGCTGGGCAATGCGGGTAGCACCAACTGCCCCCAGCACTGCTAGGACCCTGAGCCTAACACACACAAGGAGCTGCTGGTGCTCCCTCAACAAGGCACGACCAGCCACGTTGCTGCTCCTACTGCCATGCCGTGTGATGCCTGAAGGAGTTCAGCCCTGAATGCACACAGGTCTCTGGGCCACTCAACGTTACCCATGGCCTGCTCTAAGCGTCGATGACTTCTGCTTCATCGGTGCCTTTGCCATCTTCTACTGCATGTATGTCATCTGACTCTTCCCAAATGCAGAACAGAAATATTTGCCGACAACTTCTGCCTTTGCCTTAGCATAAACAGCACAATAAGTGATGGATTGATACTAAGATTTCCTTTTGCATTGGAGCAAACTTACTCGCCTCAAGTCTACTGACTACAGATCTTCCTGTTGTTCTTCTATCTCCCTAATCGGTTCTCTTTATTTTTTTTTGACACGTTAAGACCATGACTTTGGAATATTCTCAGAAATGTTCTCACACTGCTCCTAATTTTAAGCATTTTCTTCAACTTTTTTTTTTGCTCCCCAATGACCTGGCTCAGGATTCTTTCCTGCTTTGTTAACTGGGCTCTTCTAAAGTCTCACATGTTCACTACTGGGTTGGACGTCCTTTTGCCTCTGGGGAAAACAAACAGCTGTAGTCAACTCCTGATGACTTCTACCTGTTCATACATAACTTAAAAAAAAAAATTGCAGTCTTCTACTCTATACAGATGAGCATCAATGTAACCTCACCTTCCCAGTTCAACAGATCGGTTAGAAGATAGCTGTAGCTATAGATCCTAGAAATTTCAAAGGCCTTTCAGTACTGGCAATATCAGTTCTTCAGATGTCCCTCAAAACACAGCTCTCCTCCCCAGTGAGAGCATCGCTCCTCAATAGTCCTGCTCATTGCAGATGACAGGTCCAGGAACGGCATGCACGCTGTCGCAGTCATCAAGCAGCAGATGTGTTGCTCCTGGTTGGAGGACTGACTGATTACAGCCACTCACATGGACTTTCCTAATTAAAGGTTTGACTATAATTCTAACATTTCAACTAGAATGAAAAAAAAAGGCTCCTTATGGAAATACCAGCTGGTCTTGGTTGCCTGGGCTTTTATAAATGTTTGTGATACTTTCCTTTTGTCCATAAAGACCACTCAACATATTTCACTGATAGGTGGAATGACCAAGCCTCACTTCTCTGATATGTTTCTCATTTTATCTCGTCTGATAAAACCACTCAGAGCAAAAGTTAAGGAATGCATGCCTTTGGCTCTTTTCCATTCAGCTTCAGCTACTGAGAAATTGGGCTGCATCTGTCGCCTGGGAAGTGCCACCATGATGTGTAAGAACAGAGAAAGCTGACAGAGTGCTTCCCAACATGCCAATGACTGTCACTACACTGCCCTGAATAAAAACAAACCGAGTTGCTGACGACTCACTTCCTATTTTCCTAAACCTGTCAACAGCTGGGATGCCAGTATTACTTTTCTCTGTGGTAAAGTGCTGAGATTTGTTTTCTCTGCTGATGGAACCCGTGTGCAAAGCTGCTCTCTTTGACCTTTCAGAGCCTGCACACAGTGTACTTTAAGGCCCTAATTATTCTGTGGCTGTCTGGATGACTGTGGGGTCTCAGGTTTCTATTATTTTTTGTTTTAATTTGGTCACTTTCAAATTACACTGGTGGGCAGCAGAAATCCATGGGGATCTGGGAGCAGGCATGGTGCAGAGCACTGTGGTGTCTGAACTATGGACAGCACCAGTGTCACTATGTGACAGAGCAACGAGTGCAAAAAGAGAGGCCTCTCTTGCTGAGCAGGACACAGAGTTAACGCTCAGGCTTTGGGCAGCAGCTAGATGGGTTCTGCAGTGCTCTTACCTGATGGTTGAGCCAGGAGCTGGGGATCTCAGGTCGCCCTCTGTCTCTTAGGACATTGTCCTTCATGCTTTCCACGCAGGGATGTTCTCGCACTTTAGAACCAAAGGGGGGCTCATACTCTTTCACTTCTGCCAAGAGAAGAAGCAAACACAAGGGTATTCAGCTGGGCTGCATGTGTGCCAAGCGTGAAGGGAGCTGGCTGTTCTCTGGAGGAGGAGCCGCTGATTAGCTGCACAGTGCCACCGTTCTGCCTGACCAGCTCCAAACAAAGCAAAGCCAGTCGGCATTATCAAATATGTTTCAAATGTGTTTCTCCCCCACACACACCCCTCTCCCTTTTTCCTTCCTAGCCAACTAGACAATTGACAATTAAACTCTTTAGCACATAATCATATTAGCAACAGTCAGAGCATCAGAGTAATATTTGTGAGCCGTACAGTCTCCGCTGAGGCAAAGCACACAAGGACTTCAAGGTGAATTTTGCTTGAGCCAAGTCTGCAAGAAATGGTTATGCTGGTCCCCCTTAAGTTCCCTGGAGTTTCCACACATTAACCAGGTGAAATATAAACTGAAATCTAGGTCACAGATATTTATGTGCCAGATTGCTAGGAGGAAACAGTTGCTTGAAAAAGAGAAAGGTACAACAAGGAACAGTGCTGGAAGCTTCTATACTGTCCTTGCTTATTATTGAGCCGTTAGTAGTCTGCTCTGATTTTAGACCTCTTTCCTAAAATAGGTCAATTTCAACTGATGATGAAGGGGATACAGTTTCCTGTAGGGACTGCTGCCATTCTCATTTTTCTGTGCATGTTGCATATTTTCTTTGCTTTTCTTTGGGGAGAGAAAGGAAGAAGCAGACATATGGGATCTTTGGAGAAAACTCAAGAAATCTCCAAGAGTGGAAATATTACAGTAGATGCTGACACAATGTAGAAAATGCTGTGGTTTCTTTGGGAACAGATGGAGTATTTACACATGGGTCTAATGGCTTGCTAGTATTAGATAAAGATTTATGAAGTTAGCCTGTTCTGCTGCCTTTTATTTATTTCTAGGAATTAACTGAGGGCAAGAAAAACTGACGTGTAATCTACTAGGCAGGTTGAAGAATGCGAGTGTCTAGAAGATGTGTGAAGGGAGATGAACGAGATGAGAGACACAGTACTATTGTATAATGTTGCAATCAAAGTTCAAATGCAGTGTCCAGTACTGTTCACTTCTCTCGAGGTGCATTTTATAGTAAATAAGACCTCTGAGAAGGGTGATAACAATGATTAAAGGCCCAGAAAGAAATGTCCTGCTAAGGGAAGAACTGCTAACATTTGACTTTGTTTTCTTTGGCACATGATACAATATCAAAGTAATTAATGATGAAGATAACATAGATCAGATCATTCGGATCGCTTTGTCTCATGATGAAAACAAAACTAAAAGGTGGATTTTTCTCCAGAATTTTAGAGACAAGCTGTAGATTTCATTGCTAGGTGATGGCCACAAGGTGAAGACTACACCAGGCTACCGAAAAAGAGAAATAACTAAAAGAATAGCCCAAGACACAACAACGAACATTTTGGAAGGGATATTAAACTCCATGCATTAAATTGTCCAGAGTTTAGCAAACTACCGTGCATGCAGTGTGGCAGATAACCCCACAGATGTCTCCCTCCTTTTTCTGTGAAGCATTTTGTGCTGGTCACTCTCTACACAATTTCGTGCTGACTGACTATAGTTCTGAAACACAAGTCCTATCTTCCCATAAGCAGAATACCTTCTCTAAGGCACAAGGGCCAAAGTCTACTTTGCTTTCTTCAAATCAGTTTCACCCACATTAATCTCAGTTTGAGATAATTCAGCCAAAGTAAATTTACAAAATCTTAACTCTAAAAGTTAAATGAGAAGTTGTCATCTTGCTGGTCAAACTGGAAGCCCAATGGAAGCACAGTAGAAGTACAACGATTACAAAGCTGATGCTTTTGCTTTCAAAGCTAACCAAGATGGTAGAGACTTCTGAGGAAAAGTAAACTGCATGATCTAGACACTGCCTACACATCTCCAGCAGGCATGGTTTCCTTGTGATAGTGGTCCTGGACACCCACTGTAGTCTCAGAGATCTCCCTGCAATATGGAGCACTAGCACAGAAGAGCACAGGTGAGACAAGAGTACGAGAGACATGTGGAGCAGTGGCATGTGTGTGGTATGATAATAATGTTTTGAATGTTCCCAGGACGATGTTAGTTACATCTAATACGAACAGGCCATCTTGAGTGCGTATACACTTTTTTTTCAATGACTCCCTTCAAGCCAGGCTCTAGTTTTGCCCTGCTGTGTTTGCCTCAAAGGAATGTGAGTGACAAATCAAGGGAAGCTCTCCAGTGCTGCCTGTTCCCTCTCACTGAACTTAATCTGAAGGCCGTTGAGGTTTACAAGACTGTTCATTTCGTAGAATCATATAATCAAAGAATCATGGAATCACAGAATCATGGAATGGTTTAGGTTGGAAGGGACCTTTAAGATCATGCAGTTCCAACAGCCCTACTATAAGCAGGTACATCCCCCTCTAGATCAGGCTGCTCAAAGCCCCATCAGCCTTGCCTTGAACGCCTCCAGGGAAGGGGCATCCACAACCTCTCTGGGCAGGCTGTTCCTCACAGTAAAGAATTTTTCCCAATATCTAGTATAAATCTACTCTCTTCCAGTTTAAAGCTATTTCCCCTCCCTCGGTCACTACATACTCTTATAAAAAGTCCCTCCCCAGCTTTCCTGTAGGCCCCCTCCAGGTACTGGCAGGCCACTGCAAGGTCCACTGGAGCCTTCTCTTCCCCAGACTGAAGAGCCCCAGCTCTCTCAGCCTGTCCTCATAGGAGAGGTGCACCAGCCCTCTGCTCATCTTCTTGGCCCTCTTCTGGATCCACTCTAACAGCTCCATGTCCTTCTTGTGTTGGGGGCCCCATAACTGTATGCTTCAGATGGGGTCTCACAAGAGCAGAACAGAGGGGCAGAATCACCTCCCTCGACCTGCTGGTCTCACTTCTCTTGATGCAACCCAGGATACGGTTGGCCTTCTGGGCTGCAAGTGGACATTGCCAGCTCATGTTGAGTCTTCCATCAACTGACGCTTCCAAATCCTTCTCCTCAGGGCTGCTCTCAAGCCATTCTTTCCTGTATTTGTGCTTGGGATTGCCTCTACTTGGTGAAAGGGAAAGCCTTCCTGGAGAACTGATAGGTTTCTAATACATTTCCCCTGTTCAAGAAATTCCTTCTATGCTGCATTTTTTTTTTCAGATTTGCGATTTTGTTGAGGAGAAATTGAGGCCAGATGCTAGTTCTCTGTAATGACTTCATAGTAACACAGTTGTGCTTTTCCTCACTCTGAAAAGCATGCAGCATCTTCTCGCTATTTATTATCTTGCTTCTCCCTCCTTCAAAAAGAAAAGCCAACTGAATCCTCCTGCGGTAAATCATCCATATAGTGTGGAATCTCAGGTGTCAGACACATTTTGGAGTAATAGCTGAGGTTATTCATGGATCATGTTGGCATGCTACAGTAGACGTAATAGGTGTCAATTTGAGGCAGGTTAAGATGCTTGTTGCTACATACTCGTGCACAGCTATATACAGACGCTGAATCTATTTTTTATGACTTAAATGTTTCTTCTGATTGTTTTCAGACCAGTCAGACACTAAAAATGACAACTAGCTGAAGTACCATAAATATCTTAGGTATTTTGAACCACAGCACTTTTAGTATTCAATAATGGAAGAGTTTCTTCAACTTTAACCTCTTGCATTTAATCTTAATGGTTGTGAGCTACCTTGCACTAATAATCACTGTACCTCTGCTTCCCTTTGACACCAGCATGGCTATAACTTTCAGAAAGGCTGGGACTGGATTTTTAGCCCTGGAGACATTACTGAAAATCTATTTGTGCTTGATGAATGCTATAGAACATTTGGCAGCGGACTCCTCATGAAAAATATGCCTCTTGCATGCGATCTTATGCTCTAAGCTGTTTGCAGTGAGATTTTCTTCCTTTAAGTGAGAACTGCACACCTGCAAACCCCATCAACACTTCCCCCATGTGATATGTCTTGCTCTGTTTTTAGTGGGACATTTCCTAATGCATAAGATGAAGGCTTACTTGAAGAATTAAACCAGGAGTGAGGAGGAAGAAGGCTAGCGAAAATCAGCTGTGGAGCACAATCCATAGCAGTGATCTTATGTTTTTGGAACTTCTGATCCTTTTGAAAAAAAAAACCCTTAATTTAGAGCATAGGAGGGAAGAGCCGCAGAGGGGATAAATCAGTTGATGATGCAGTTACTGTGATAGCTTACATACACACACACATCTGCATGTGCGTGCAGATTGTGTCTTTCCTCATGCTAGAAGAATCTGGGTGGTGGGTCTACATACTGTTGCACAAAGGGACTACGCAGAAGCTCAAAGCCATTTCAATTTCAAGTTTAAGGAGTTGTTAGATGCTTACGCCACATTTTCCCTGGGTTTCCCAGATCCACTCCTTCAGAATATGAATGCTAGCTGGGAAGTCTGAGGATGCCCTGGGATGAATGAACCTACAGTGCCGTTTTCCTTGCACAGACATGTTTTAAGTGATTTCACATCTGATGATCAAAGACACAGTCACCTTTCCAAAGGGCTGGGAGTGTATAAGCTCTGCCATAAGAGTATGATTATAGGCTGTTTAGTCATTGTATGCTAGACCCTGAGATGGGAAAGTAGAGGAATACAGCATAAGAGTGCCCTGCGGGGTGATCTTACCTACTGCTACCTGGGCTTGCTGAAAGACAGCACTGAATACTGTGGTGACACATAGAGAATTTCTGGGATCCAAGCTACTGCTCCACAATAGTGGTGATGGTGCACTTTGTGGGTGTACCAGATGTGGGATGCATGCCACCACATGCCACTGCAGTGCAAACGTGCCGCACTGGGACTTCTCTTCACAAAGGAGAGGCTTAAACCAGGCCCCTGCTGCAGAGACCTCAGGCCTGATGCACAAGCACAGACCTAACGCACAGGCACAGCCCCACTGCACAGGCTATCAAAATATTCCCTGCTGCCAGAAACTGTCACCTCTGTACACTCAATGTGATGAATGCCCAGCGTTCCCTGAAGCACAAGATGCACAAATGCTTAGCTGCCAAACTGTACCTCTTGGCTGACTCTTTCCAAGCGAGCATAAGATTAACCAGCTCTTTTATTCACATTAAACAGAGCTCTGGTAAAACAAGGCTGCTATTTCAGACACAGCTCTGCTGCTACACCAAAGCCAGCCGCCCCTTCAGGCACTGCAACACCGTACAAGCAACGTCGCCATTTTCTGAGGAGTTTCTCTCCTTCCTCACCAGCCCTGTGCAAACTGAGGCTTTGTTCCTCTCCTTCTCCCTTGCTGCCCCCAGCAGTCCCCTGCCTGCAGCAGCTCCGATACGAAGCAGATGGTTTCCTTTTCTTTCTAGGAGGCTGTCGGAGAAATTACACTTGCCTCAGTCACCAAAGCTCTGTCGCTCTGAAAGCAAGCGGTTGAGATGAAAATTGTATTTCTCACAACGTGCAGCATCTGGTGCACAGCTGTTGCACTGAATGAAATACCAAGTTAACGGCAGTGTGGAGCAGCTGAAGTTCTCCCCAAAGTAGTATTGCTGAGTTTCTAAATATGCCTCTTAAATTATACTCCGGTGAAAAACCAGTCAAACTCGCTATTTGCCTCTGTCTCCCTCTCCCCTGTGCCCCATTTCTGCTTCTTCATATTTAGCAGAACAAAGTAACAATGAACAGCATGGCCTTTCTCGAAAGCTGATCCCCACCTGCATATTTACTATGGCAGCTTCACAGTACAGATTATGCTGCTGGGTATTTTCGTTTAAATGTCTGCTGACTGAAAAGGCCTGGCATTCTGCTGAGGCTATGCTCGACAAAGCTGCTGCAGTGAAAGGACCTGCCTCCATCGCCTCCCACACTCACCAAACACCTGCACACCAACAGACAAATCCTGAGAACACCCTATGTAAAAGAAATAACTCACCCTACCGTTAGCATAGCAATTAACCCCTTCTTTCCCGTGCTTTCCCCCAGCATCAGGCTGCTCTCTGAACTTCCCTGGTCCTTCTCTAGTGTGAGAGAGCCCACACTGCAGAGAGGCCTGCACTGGGGAGACAGCACTTACATCTTTTAGGTTTCTTTGGAAAGGCTGCAATTAGGTAAGTCTGCCCTGGCTTACATGCAAAGTCATTTCTCTCAGCACCTACGAGGTCAGGAAATGGAGTGGTTTGCATGAACGGAGGCAGCTCCTCTGAAGGGTGCAAGAAGGGAAGGGAGTCTCACCAGTGACAGATGGGAAGAGAAAGCAGAGAGGGAGCTGCAGTCATGAATCACTGTAAGGGTACTTCACCAGCTGATTGCAAAGAGAGTCAGACTGCACGAACCAAGACAAGATCAAAGAGGGAAATGAGAGAAACCATGCAATGCTGCTGTAGTTCAGTACCACCAACAAAATAAGGGAGCTGCATCGTAGGAGTTATATTTAGCTGCTCTGGTTGAAGACACTCAGCCCAAGTCCTACCCACTACAGCCCAAATACTTCGGTGGTTTCACTGGGGAGTGAACCACCTGGAAAGATGACTGAAGCATGGAAACAAAATTTAAGAAGTATGTTTCTGGAGATGAGGATGACTGAGAATTAGGGAAAATCAGAGGCAGGGGCTAAGCTCCAGCATGAAAACAAAGGGGATGCTGGGCCAGAGAAACGCCTCCTTTTCCTAAAATCATTTCAGCTCTTCTTCTCATGGTTATAAGGGGTCAACCTCTTCTGGCTAAACACGCTGGTGATTTCCCTTCCTTATGAAACTCTTTATATCCTCTTTTAGGCAGTTGCCATCTGAGAACAGCAGCAACAAGGTTTGTTCTTGCCACAAACTCCATTTCACTGTACTCAGCAAATATGAACAGCAACACATTCAGGCACCAGTGAAGATAAAAGACTCCACAGTGAACAGCTCATATTTGTATTAATAAGGTGAGTTCCTAAATGCAAGAAACAGAGAGAGCTTGAGACAGAGCAGAGATCCTTTTTCTCAGGTTTTAAATCTTCTCAGCTGCACTTACAAAGTGCTAATGAAAGGCTGAGGTTTTGCCAACGCATTTAGAAACATACATAGCCACCAACTGTTAAATGTGGATAGGTTTGCCATGGAATATGCTAGACTTCAAAAACTTTCAGCTTTTGGAGCACCACATGTTTTTTCCCTGAAACATTTGACTAAAAAAAAAAAGGTTTCACGCATTTCTGCTAGCACTAGCTATTTGCACACCCTGCTTTCCCAGCAGGGCGCAAACAGGGGCAAAACTGCCCACAGTGCAGCCCACCCACAAAGACCAAATGCTGGTCAGACAGAGCAAGACACTGGGATGCAGGCATTTCTATCTCTTGCACACAAACATGGTGATGCCAAACTGCTACTGCGCAGAGTGGCCTCAGAGACCTCCACGGATAGTCAGCCTTGTGGTATCCCACAGATGTTAGCAGAGAAACAAGGAGCAGCTATATTCATTTTCCAATAGGACACTGGTTTCTCTCCTGTACACTACGTTCCCCATACTGCAGTGCTCTACAGACTGTTCTGTCTCTGTTGCAGCCCTTTGAGACTCAACTGTGGCAAGTCCAATGAAAAGAGAACCTATGTGGTTTTGGAAGAGAGGTAACAAATACAAATAGTCACATATCTGCTGTAATATTCACATTAGTCTTACATGCAACAGCCCTGCTTCCTAGACTGCCTGGACTTTTGTTAAAATGGTTGCTAGACAATACAAGCAGACTGAAAAAATTTATATGTAACAGTCTCATTTTAGTTCCTGAAGTTAAGGTGAAAATCTTCAAATATGGCAATATATAATGCAGAATTTCAACAGCAACTTTTCAGATTTCTAGCACATACTAGCCTAGCAAACTGGGAATTTTGGGCCAGCTTTAGGCAAAGTAGAAATGGAGATTTTGTTTCGGTGAACGAAGTCTGAATATGAACAAACACAGTAGCTCTTCTTGGAGCTATTTTGATACTCAGTTACGCTTATTTTTGTTACTGCACTTTATACAATGAACATCCCTTGGTTTCTCCTGTGGATGATCTCTTGCAACATCCCAAAAAATGATGAGTGGCAGTTGTGGATTTCACAAAAGCAGAAAGATTTTTGAACCCCTATGACGGCTCTTATTGAAATGATAATTAGTAAATGTGACACTTAACTGGCCCTCATTAGGTTTCAGAGTTAACATTCCATGAAGGCAAAAGGGGGACAGTTATCACTTCTTGGTCTTAATATTTCATGAATCATTTAGGTTGAAAAAGACATCTAAGATCATCAGGTCCAAGTGTTTCAAATATTCTTATATTAATAATTATTTTGGGAGAGGACAGGCAGACCAGTCAATCCACGGCTACTCAAGATGCTGTAGTTTAAAAAAATAACAGGCATTAACAACCTTCAGAAGAGGCTTACCTAGCAGCAATTTATCCTTACAGCAACAGGGAGCAATTTCCTCATGCTTTCAGGAGCTTGCCCTTGAAGCTTGCTCATACACACGTGCATCTTATATTACTGAAGGCCTGTTAGCTTACAGCAGCCAGGCCCACGAGAACAACAAAGAATTGTCTGTACACACAGACAACCACAAGAGCACTTCTATCCAAACATACCTTTAGAGATAAGAAAAGCGATGGTGCTTACCTCCAACACCATTGCAGCGAGATGTCATTTCCCAAAGGACCAAAGCCATGGAGTACACATCTGTTTGTTTAAAGGACTCCATGTTCTCAAGGTTCATCCTGGACTCCAGGACCTCAGGGGCCATGTACCTTGCTGTGCCAACCTGCAGGAGAGGAAATATGGGAGAGCTCATGAGCTGCAACTGTAATTCATGTTTTGGATTCTGCTGTGATCTGACTTCAGCTTTCATAGAAATGGTGCCATTTGACACATATCCAAAAATGCAAGCCATACTTGGCACGGATCATGCTTTCTGCTGCCAAAAGAATCTGGCATTGTCTTGACTACCGACTGTACTTGCACCTCCCTTGGTAAAGAAAAAATGATAAAGCAAAGAAACAAACAAGCAAGAAGAACAGCAGCCTTCTGTAGTTCCTTAAACAACTGTTTTTAATGCTGACAAACTTTCTCACTCTTTGGCTGTTCATTGAGATAAACTCTGTCCTCTGGGCCTGGAGCAATTGCCACTGACCAAGTGATTTTCAGACGAGCAAGAAAATCACTGTATTCTTTTGCACTGCATATTATAGAGAGAACTGTTTCTTTTCAAAGTGGTCTTAAAATGAGAGAGGTAAATGCAGGCTTGGCACAAGAAAGCTGATGAAGACGTACTGAATGCATAAGCACACATTCAAAGTGAAACCAAAAACTGGCCCCTCTTCATTTGAAAAGTTGTTCCCATAAAGTTTATGCATATTCAGTAATTTTCAGCAGTGATTTTAGCAGCTGTGCTGCAGTCTAGATTACGACCTTACATTACTGATGGCAAAGTTTAAGTGTTCTTATCATATGAATAGATGTAAGGAATAATTATTGGATCTCTGAGCAGATCCAATGTCAAAATTTAAATTTTTTTCAAAAAATTTCAAAAAATAAATGTATAAAAAAATTGCTCTCCTTCTCTCCTCATCCGGAAAAAGTCCAAAAATAATCAGATCAGGCAAGGACAGCTTCAGATGGGAGACTGCTTAATCACACACAAAAAAAGAGGAAAAAACAGAAGTGGGTGATGCAGTAGGATCTGTGGTTAAGAAGGGCTATTTGTAGAGTGAACTACAGCCATCAGTCCAGAGCTTGGTGGCAAGCAGAACTACAAAAGAACATTTCGGTTATTGGGTCTGCAACTGAAGGCAGCTACATAGTAAATGCAGTCTCCTACAACATGTGTTTGGCATGCTTCTGGAAACACACCTTATCATCCCATACTCAGTACAAATGGGACACAGCGCTACAAAAAGTGTAATGCTCCCTAACAACAGTACAGACTAAGGACATTGCTTTATCATAGGACTGTGCAACATCAGAGAATTTATTTGTTAAAGGTATACAAATGGCTGTAGTACCAAGGCCTTTATTTAGAGAATAGCAAAAAAAAGTCTGTGAAATCAGTCCAAAAGTTAAATTCCCTGTTGTACGGAATCTGTGAAAATGAAGGCCAAACATGAGCAACACCAACACATTAGAGGTTCTTGGGATAACCATGTCCCAGCAGCACTGAGTTCACCAGTACCTTCCTGCCCTACTGAACATGAACACATGGCAACCCTGCAGCAGAGGCTGTTCCTAGCCCCATCCCTTCCCAAACATACAGCTTCTCTCCAAAGCAGAGTCCATCAAAGTATTAGAAAAGATTCTGGCATACTATGCCCCAAAATTGCCCAGCCCCATCCTGCTGTTTTTTTCATTAAGTGTTAATGCTGCCTAAATACAGACAATCAACATTGTCAACAAAAGCAGTTCTAGTTTTGCAACATTTCATGCTCTCCTTGCAGCAGTGAAAAAGATTCTGCAGCTTTGCTGTACAATTGAGGCTCATGTTCTAGAGCTATGAAGAACCACTGAAAACACAGAGAAAATTGAAAATGATGTTAAGAATGATATCAAGTTTTCTCACTTTCCATCCTGCTTAGAATTCATCAGCTATTGCACTCTGCCTCTGTTCTTTTATCTGAATTTAGATTACGAGGTCTTTGGGTCAAACATTCTTTTCCTACAGCTTGCAAAACTTGAGTCTGGGTCCCAAATATATTTCAGACACTTTCTCATTGTAAAGACCAGTCCGTTTTCTGTTCTTCTCTTCCAAAACTTCCAGCAAGGGAACATTTTTCTTCCTGCAGTACTTTTTATAATGTTTGTGACTTTTAGAACTTTTATACTGGAAACCCTACATTTCTTTCAAGTTGTCTGAGATGTTTTGTGCCTTGAGGTGTGTCACTCAGAGGGGCAGAGGCTATCCCTCTCTGTGTGATTAGGACGACCATCTGTTGTTATAAGGCTGCTGATGCTGCCAAGATGAGGAACATCTGGCCTTGCTGGCAAATAGCAGTCCTCTGAACACAACAGGACACGGGTCCAGATTTACATATTCAGATTAAGTAATGTCTGCAAATGTTAGCCATTGTGGATGGCCAAATAGCTAAACTGAAAAGACCACAAAGTCTGGGGAAAAGATGGTTTCCAGTCAGTCATAAAGAACACTGGTATCATACAGACAATAATGGCAACATCTGCATCATGCAGAAGGTAGTTGTGTGGATGGGAAAGAAGACAGTTTTGTAATACAAACAACTTGCCTTGAATATTGCAGTCCAAGGCTGATCAGAAAAAAAACGTAAAATACTTAGATTTTTCTATTCATTTCACAGGAAACCAGAAGCTTCCTTGAATTCAAATGTGTGTCAGCTCCATTATATACCTTCAAAAACTGGACCTCCTGATGGGAAGAGTTTTGGTGAAAGTGTAAAGATCAGAAATGATGGCAAATTCTTGTGCAAAATCTCCTAGGCAAAAGCTACGAACGGTACTGAAGTTGTCATGTTGACACATTTGAGTGGGTAGTGCTTGTATGCGCAGAAGAAATGAGGCTGAGGTTTACAGAGCCACTTCACACCATCTTACACTTTGCCATGGAGAAGAATAATGTTAATTTGGTTATCCCAAAACTGATTCAGTGAAGCTAAACAAAGTAAAACACTGGGTCTCGCCATGAGTGCCCAAGGGCATCAATTCTAAAGTAGCAACATCTTCTAGGCAGTGCTGTACTTCACTGTCAGTGCTGGTGTGGAGTGTGGGAGGGCAGTATTAATGCTATCCTCCTACTTCCAACTGTGTGTGAGCAATGCCAGAGAAATCAGATTGAAATATGGGTTGGCTTTAAGCAAAGTCTCCGTGGGGTTAAACTTCACAGCCTATGACATACACGGCCAAATACTCTGCTTTTGCTGTACTCCAACCAGTCTTGTAACTGTCAATATGGTACGACTTCACTGGACTCCAAAAAGATTTGGCATGCTGAAGAGAAATGATATGTGACCATGAGTGGTGTTTGTGTAATTTTAAATATGCCTTCCTTGGTTATCATTCACTCCTGACTCTTGTTAAGAAACCCTATCAAAATGAGATCAGGGCAGTTCCCTTAAACTAATGAGACTTCAAAGATCTTACAACAAAGATCTTAATTTGATAAACAACAGCAAAGTTCTCATGAACTCAACAAACACTACTGCCTGATGAGTTGTCCCTGAAACGTCCCTAAATCAAAATACTAGTTCCATGCTGAGTAGAAGTCAGTGTAAACAAGCATGCTTTGGATACTTACATATAATTAATCATATGTGGTACATAACTAGGAACATAACTTAAGAAAAGGTCTCAACTTCCACTACAGGAGTTTTCATCAGAAGAGAAAATATTTAGAGATATATGAAAAACTGAAGCATTCACAAATATCATCATGGCACGCCTGTGAAATAGATGAGCATTATTCACACTACTTAGTTCAAAAAGGGGCAGTTATTTTCATCTGATATTACTGCATTTGCTTGCATGTGGAGAAAGTCTCATAATCTTAAACAGGTTTATTTTTGGCCTTGTAATGTGATTATTTATCTCTCCGTTGTCTGCTACACGTCCTGAGGACAGAGAGGACCGCATTCACATATGCTGGGATATACTGACACAGTAGTTTTACTCACACAAACCTAGTGCTAACAGGCCTGAAAACTGTGGCTTAACTTCAAAATATGAAGCACACCCCATCTTGTGTGCACATCGCAGCAGTGTGACAAATAGTAGCTGACAAGCTTTTACATGTTTCGCTGTAAGGGCACAGAAAGGAAGATGGTGTCATATAACTACGTTGCTCTTTGATCAGAACAAAATCTTCATCACAATTCCCTCATTGCTTTTGTGTGAGGTTTAAAGCCTATTTGTTCATTGAAAAGAAGAAAAACAAAAACCAGCCCTTCATTTTTGTTGATTTTAAGCAAATATGGCAGCACAGGTTTTTGGTTTTTTTTTCCCCTCCTCCCCAGGAACTGACAGATGAACTGGTATGACACACAACACATCTCCTGAAACTTTTAACATACCTGACCGCTGTTGGCCAAGTCATCCACAGAGAGAGAAGGGTCCAGCCTCAGAGATAACCCAAAGTCACAGAGACAGCAAGTTAAATCATTTTTCACCAGGATGTTGGAACTCTTTAGGTCTCTGTGCACAATAGGGGTTTTAGGGCGACCACAGGGTGTGTGATCACTGTGCAGATGGGCAATCCCTCGGGCCAAGGATCCTCCCAGTTTCCAGAGGTCTTCCCAGCTGATAATGTGCCGTGTGAGGTACTCCTGCAAGTTTCCTCTAGCATGGAAGGCAGTGATCAACCAATACTGTTTACCAAGATCTGTCTTACGCTCCTCTGCGGTCAAGAATTGGAGGATGTTCTCATGCTTAAGGTTTACATCCGAAAAAATGTCTTTCTCGGTTTTCCAGGAGGCATATTCTTCATAGGGGAAGATCTTTACTGCCACAGTTTCGTACTGCTCAGATGTGTTTTGCTTCAATTTGGCTTTATACACTTCAGCAAATCTTCCTTTGCCAACAACAATGTCCAGCTCAATGGGCAGCAATTCTGTGTTGTGGTTGATGTTGTTGGCACAGGTAGAGCTGATGTCTGAGTGATCATCATCCAACATAATGGCACAAACATCACTGCAGTCTTTATGTTTCCTGGGCTTAACATTCTTCTCCCAGGCCTTGTTGAGCTTCCTCTTCTTATGAGTGCGGTAGGCGTAAAAGATAACAATCACAGCAACAGAAATCACCAATAAGGGGACAAGACTTATGATTGTGACTTTGGAAATTTCATCTTTCTCCTCTGGCTTATGGGGATCATCTGAAAAGAACAGAAGGAAGGAATACATTAAATGAGCATAGCTTTATGTGTACAGGAAGTTGTGAGTAACCTATAACATTTTTCCAGTGTGCCATACATGATTTCCTCCATTAACACAAAGTAAAAAAAAAATGATCACTACTTCCTTATCTCATATAAGCCTTCACTTACCAGAAGTTCCCTGTTTGATTATTTTACAGGGAGCCAGACCAGAATGAGCAAGAAGCTAACCTAATTTAACAGCTTTGTTTTTCTCTCAGGCTCTCAATACATTATGGACAAAACCTTCTCTTTCCTGAACACAATAGCCAAAGTCTCCTGTGCTTACTTCAGTGATATATTCTTGACAGATCTGCCCCTTTAACCAGTAATTAAAACAAAACATTCATCTTTCTTTGAAAAAAAAAAGGATAAGTAAATAGACAATGTAGCATATGAATACTGAATTGTCCAATTACCATTTCAGACCCAATGTATCTCAGTAAGATCCATAGAAAGACATCAGGAAGCCTGTCCATATACAAATACTGCCTGCTAATATTCAAGCACAAAATATACGCCTGCGTATAAATCTGAAAAACAGAACTCATTCTCTTACTTTGATATATGAGAAAGAGTACTGCTACAACAGATTCCAACACCTGCACTTGCACAGCTGTTTGAATCCTGCAGGCACAATTAGGCATGTATGGCATATCTGAGAACTGTCACTCGCCGTGCACTTTTTGCATGGATTTATGTAACTGAAAACATCCTGTGCGTGTCACTTGCTGGCTGTACACCAGCTATTCTGTTGGAAAACAGCAGATAGCTCATTCCAGACACCTTAGCTGATGCAGCCTGTATGTGAACATATTCTCAGGTGAAACACACACGGATAGGGAACAGAAGGACAACAGGGACAAATTTTTGAATAAAGGTACATCGTGGGAACAGTGAAGAACTTATTCTAGTGGTGAGGGATGCCCTTACAACCCTAGAAGCGATCCTTCAAGTTCAAACGTACTGCATTATCATTCTGCAGTGGATGGGGTTGATTGAAAGAAGCATGGAGAATCATGAATGGACTAAAAGAACTGACGCTGCAACCAAAATTAAGCAAGCGCTGGCAGCACAATATTGGCAGATGCTTATGACATTGTCACTGGCTCAGGTTCTCTGTGTAGAGCCAAATAAGTCAATAAGAAAAAGAAAGTCTAACAAGCTCTGAGGAGAAACTGTCACTAACTAGGTTAGTTTCAAGTCTTTCTCAAAATAAAGGTGAGCAGTGCTGAGAAGGATAGGGATAAAGAGTTTACAATTAGAATAAGTGATACCTCAGACCCTTCAGTTTCATTTATAATCCCTTTTACATTGGAAACACAGCTGGCAAGCAGCAGGAGCCTTCAGCTATTCAAAGGCAGGTGACAGGACATCTGAAGAGTATGTTCTTTTTTTGGAAGGAGGTCTGAATCCCAAACCAGGATGTGCTTCCTCTGTTTGAAAGGTTCATCAATCAGCAGTAGAGTAAGTAACTCAATCCTAGCATCTCTCACAGGATTTCAAGAAAGAGAAGCACCAACATTTCCAGCACTAACATTCCCAGTTAGCACAGGTTAATGGCATTAATTAGCAGCACCATGCTCCACCTACATAGACATGCATTTATTTCATTCATGCAAATCAACTTCTTAAACCTAATCCCTCCTTCACACCTATGCAAACCAGAAATCCTTATTCCCAAGCAATTTCCTACGGTAACAGAATATTAGTACCAAGTCTACACTCATATGATAATCACAGATTACTTGCAGCACTTTTGTCTCTCAATGTCTTTTTAAATGGCCTTTACTGGAGGAGTATATTTAGAAAGTCCAATGTCACTGTCGGTAAACAGAAGATTTACATTGCTTATTCTCACATGAGTTCTTCACTCTCAGGAAATCTACTTTTAAAAGCACTAGGGAAACTCTGGAATCTGGAAGAGGATTGACAGTTGTGCTCTGCTTCCAAGTTCCGGCTGCAAGAAAGCCACAGTTCTATAAATCAGATAAAGCCCTTCTGATGAACATTTAGAGTTCTGCTTTTGTGTGTATTGTTGTTCTTCTCTCCCCTTGGCCAGAGAAAAGAATGCTTGAAGTTTGGATTCTGACCTTGAGACTAAGTTGTATGTCATCTGCAACCTATATCATGTGTCCTACTTTTTAACAAAGATAAACATACGTTTTAAATCACTTTAAGGCCTTCTACTTTGCCAAAGAGCTGCAGTAAGTAGCTCAGATATCTGAATTACAGATATCTTTCTAAATAAGGGAGGGAAAAAAAAAAAAAAGAGATGTATTAGACATCAGGAAGACTGAGGTAGTTGGGTACATGTGCAGATCAAATTGAGAATCAGTTCACGCAGGTCTCCATTCCTTTATTGCTATGGGTACACTGAGGGTCTCTGGCTATTCCCACAACGCCTGAGAGTGCAGACCAACAGCTGAGAAGTCTCTACCAGTCTTCACAGACTCTTTAGCTCTTCCTCTTCTTGCATAAGAGAAAACTCTGCTAGTGGTGCAGGGGAAGATAGAAACTGTTGATGTTGCAAATGTCACTTCAAAAAGAATGAAAAAAATAATAATCAAAGCAGAAGCCGAGCACTTCCCCTGAGCACAGCATCATCCTGCACCACTGCTGCAAAGTGACACATCCACTTTGGCAGCATCCTGTGGAGGAAGTAGGGAGGCAGGGGGTAAAAAACACATGGCTACATATCTTGCACCTAGGGAACGAGAAGGGTGTTATGCTCATTCTCTATTGTATTAAAAGCTGAAAAGTCCCACTCAAGGCTTGGGAAGAGCAAGAATGAGCACCAAACAGAGACAGCTGAGCATCAGGACTGGCCACGTATAACCCTGGACTTAAAAGGAGAGGACGAAGCTTCCCATCAGCAGGATTAAAGGTAACAGCAACAGTGAATAGTTGGTGGTGCTGAGGGTCAGCCCAAGCAAGGCACTTCTGGAACCTCCTCTGATTTTGAGTTCTGATATGAGCAAAACAAAATCAGCCCCTCCAGCACAAGCCAAGTTCGGGGTACTTCTGAGTTGAATTTGCATACCAAGTCAGGGCAGGATCAAAATGAAGAGTGTATCTGCATGTTTGCATTATGGCTAGCCCACATTTTCTGGCTTGACTGCAGGAATCTAAGAATAAACATGCTCATTGCTTATAAATAAATACCTATGACTCAAACCCCATAATTTCAAAAATGTGAGTGCAGTTCCCTCTTTCTGGGCACTGTTCTGAGCAAAACCTGTCTGAACCAACAGGCAAGGAAATGGTTAAATAAAACAGCCTTTCAGATTTTGCCAACATGCTCCTAAATAACTTTCCCCACCCAGAACTATCATTCAGGCAGATCAGTTCTTTCTCAAGCTTCAAAAGAACCTATTAATATAGCATAACAATAGAGAAGTCTAGCTAAAAGAAAGCTTCCTGTATGCGGTTTAAATTGAGCACAAGCCATCTGTACAACCCTTAGCACTACCTAAACCTTTAGGGAATAGGAGTCAGGTGCCAAGGAGAATAGAAACTGCAGTCAGTCACAAGTCTTCAAGGCACAACACTGGTTGCCTGTAAATTCTGTAGGTTGGACTCGTCTATGATCGACTTCAGTGTCACTGAACTTTGGAAACAAGGAATAAAACAATGTCAACAAAACTGAGACCCATGCTCTAATGCACAGGGCAGCACAAGCACACAGTTGTTACTGAAAGAATTACTTCAAAGCTGTTGCTGCTTGTGTAGTTTCCGAAGTTGCTGCCTATTCATCCACCAGTCAGTGGCACACAGCAGGGTAAAAATATATTCCATACCAGCAGCACTGAGGCTAGAGGTATCAATACTGATGGATTGCAAGATTGTCTAGTGCTTTAAAAACCTTCAGAAATACAGTCACAAAATCTGGGCCCAGAAGGTGGCCTGTGATCCAGTTATTTTGCAAGCTCCTGAGACACAAAGCAGCCCTTTGAGTTGACTGAAGGACAACTGTGTTTTGCAGCAACTCTGAGGTTTCAGAGTTTGGTTTCAATTCCACACTGGAATGAAAACTAACACTTTTTGAATGTTTTGTATAAACAGAATTCTGTTCAAATGCTGCAATTTGGCAAAAGATGTGAGTATTGAATCCCCATCAGTAAGGGAACCAGTCTGGGTTAGGGAGCTCCAAGTTCAAGTTCTGCTCTATTTGATTCAGAGAGGAACTTTCCATCTCTGATAATTCTCAACCAGGCAAAATGTGAGTTTCAATCTTAAGGGCTTATCGACTGCTGGGCAAAACTCTAGGCCATAAAATAAAAATAAAAAAGGTCTGCCCATCTCTTTAATGCCATTTCTTGGATAAAAACTAATTCCATAAAACATTTTATTTTCAGTGAAATGAAGTTTCACAGGCTCTGAGCAGCTGCTTGTGGTAACTTATTTTACAGAGGAATCCTCAAGTAATAATAAAATTCAGTAGTTTATTGTCTCGTGCTTCCTCCTGATTTAGGTCTTTTTAGAATTAAAATGGCTCAGAAATCTTCAGCAAAGCATTTTAAGTTGGGAAATGCTGGTTATCAAAACAGAAACTTGATTAGACAAGACATTCCTGTACTTTTCTCTGAAACTCATGTCTTGTGAATGAAAGTGGTCTGAAAGTTGATCCAACTTCTGTATTTAGAAACTTCTGCTAATTTTACAAGCACTGTTTTTGAGCTTTGTGTAGTGGGGAGATGGGGTGTTGCTTTTTTTTTTTTTTATTGGGAAAGGAGTGCTTTTTCCTCAGTGGATAGTGGTTAATTCCAACACATAATATACAGAAATAATCAAAATCAAATGCTGCACTTCAAAATAACCTGCCCTTTTTTTTTTTTTTTTTTTTTTTTTTAAATCTTGACAGATTCCTGGAAACACTTTAATTTTCCATCCCTGTTGGAGATGAAGAAAGTTTTTAAAACTTCATAGATCTGTGGGGCAGGAAATCAGTCCCACCCCTCACTCTCTATGCTGAGCCACCTGATGGCAGAAGATGTAGATTACTAGACTTTAAAACCAAAGCAGATTCTATATTGCTATCCAGAGTAAAATAGACCTTGGCATTTCTTGTAGACTTTCCTGAAAGTTAAATTCCTAAAGCCAGCTTCTGAATTTAACAAGTTTTTTTTGTTGTTGTTTTTTGTTTTTGTTTTTGTTTTTTGTACAAGATAATTCAAAACTGTAAAGGCCAGTAGTTCACATTTGAGATGTCTGTTTTCATATTTAGTCTAAAGAAGATATTTAAAGATGTCAGGGCATCTGTAAGCCCAGCGTCAGGATCTGCTGAAGCAGCCTTCTGGAGAAGTATAAGTAGTTGGCAGGCATATTTGTCCTTCTGCACAGGCTCAGTAAGAGTGGAAGCGACAGCATACAGCCATCTCTAGAGTCTGCTTCTACAGCTGAGCTTCTAAAGTGCTGGCATCCTCATAGTTCAAAATCTGGGGGCTGAGGATGTTTGCTCAAAGTGTGGGAACTCATTCCCTTTACCTTTTGGCTACTTGCCAGTCTGAATGTCAACGCAGCAGTCAACATTTGGCTGGTGAACTGGGCCCAGCTCTCAGAGCACATTATAGAATCACAGAATGATTAAAATTGGAAAAGACCTCTAAGATCATATAGTAGCCCAACCACCAACTCATCCTCAGCATGCCCACTAAACACGTCCCTCAATGCCACATCCACGGTGGGATGGTGGGGATGGTGAATGCACTATCTCCCTTGGCAGCCTTTTCCAAATACCTCACCACTCTTTCTGAAAAGAAGTTTTTCTTAATATCCAACCTGGTCCTCCCCAGCACAGCTTGAGGCCATTACCCAGTGCCACCACATCTTCTTCTGAGAGGTCAATACGGCAATGGTATGAACAATTTGGAAGAGCTGTGTGACAGGCAGTACTACTCTCCCCTGAGGACCACAAGCTTTGCCCTCAGCACTGACAACCCATGATCAGGACTCAGACCTCTGTTATGGCCAAGGAGAACTTCCAGTTAGATGACCTACTCACATGCTGGAAGAGTCATGCACATGCATCTAACAGCTGCCTCTTAATTATGTCACGGGGGTGGGTGGCAGGCAACCTAGGTTACGTCTGGATGGCCAGATTGAGTGCAAAGGCTGAGCAGTGGTGATGAAATGGATATTTTAGGTATTGTAAGGAGAACTTAATTTTTCAACTGACTACCAAGTATATTATTCAGCACTCAGGAAAGTTTGAGAAACTTTTAAAGTTCTAACACAGAACAAAAAGTTTGCTGCTGCTTAATTCCCTCAATGCTGTCTAAAAAAAAGTATAATTCCTTGGTTTGCTGACACATCACCCACTCCTGGATGCATTCTCTTATCTCTCCTGCTCTAACAGGTCACTTGACTGTGCGTACATGACATCTGTCATGCAGTTTGACTTCTGTAGTTAAGCTTTCCTACTTAGAAATATGAAAACTGACATGTTCTAACTTTACTCAATGTGACCATGTTTCTGAGATACACGCCACAGTTACACAATGTCGTGTCTGCCGCTGTTTGCTGGTGGTTTTCTGGAACAAATCAATCTCCCCAGTTTCAATATGTTCCAACAGATGCCACACATTAACCACTATTTTTATTCTCTGCCTGAGTTTCACCCCTCCAACCTTTCCCAAAATATTATGTTGCCAGTGTTAGTTACAGTTTGTTTCTGTCTGTAATTATTAAAATCTCTTCCATGACAACCTGATAAAAGGCTGGCCACATTCCCACACTTATTAAGCTCCCAAGTGATGCAAATTGTAACAAATATTCCAGCCAGGCTTGCAGAGCACTGCCTAGTTTGTTGTTATGCAAATCTGTATCTGAGCTCTGCATGCTTATTTTTCTAGGAAGCAAACAATATAAATAAAACAGAGCAAAACAACATTTTGGCTTCTTTTGCCTCTTTCCGTTGTATTTCCTTTCTATTCCACTAAGAGAATCACACCCTCAATTATTAGACAGCCTCTCCTTTGGTTGCATACAGCTGCAAGCTTTGGGTGGGACTCTGTGGCTGAATACCTAAGAGGAAACACTGAGAACAATGCCAATATACAAGCAGCGAGGGGCTCTGTGCAACATTACGTAATGCTACTGACCTCTTTTATGGGGCAGCTGGAAGACAGTTACTTCTCAACATGTTAGTTGGATAACAGAAAAACAGATTAATAAAAGCCTTTGTTAAAATCCACTTGCAAGCAGTCCAGTTGTAATAATGTCCCTTCTGTTGTTCCTTGAGCACTGGACAATTCATCACATTTATGGCCTGGTGGCTGTTTGTGCACAGGTCTTAAGTATGCTCTTAAGTCTGATATCCTCCTATGTGGTCAAGCAAAATCTAAAGCTCTGAGTCTAGTAGGGAGAGGAAAAGGAGAGAAAGAAAGGAAAAGACAGGGGCAACATGTTAGAAACAAGCAAGAGACATCAAGTAAAGGAAATTCTGAAACATCATCAATATCACCTGCAACCAAGCTGCTGGACAAGCACTATGAAGGCACGCTTGCAATCATTCTGGTAGCAGAAACATCAGGTCTCCCACATCCACACACAGCAAGCAACTGCAACACTTCACTGCTTATCTAAATGCCACAATTTGTTCAGACAAATGACTCAACCACAGCTGATTAATCAAATACTTATATCTCTTATATTTTCAGTCAACAACTTAGGAAAACTATGGTCAATATGAAGATTGTCATCAGCACATCTTCCCGTCTTCTGCCACATCTCTCCAGTAAGCTTCATTATTGTCATGAATTCTTGTGGATTCATCAGCCACCTCTATCACTGAAGTTTTTACTGTTTCAGTGCAACTATTTGGATAATTCAGATAATCTTCAAAAGTTGTATACATCACTGCTGCTAAAAGTTTATCCCATATCCTGGCAAAGTGCAGTGAGAATGCCCAAAGTAAAGACCTCACTTGGCAGTGCCAAAAAGCTAATAGAATCTACGTGAATGTTGGCTGCAAAATGCAAGGATATCTGTAAGCACAGCAAGGATGAAAAATGATAAGGGAGCAGTTTAACAGAAGGAAATATTTTTAAACCAAACAGAGATGGGCTAAAGATCTGACATGCCTTTCTAAATCTCTGCATTTTTGCTTGGGTTTGAGCCTGATCCCTGGGATAAAACAGCATATATAATGAAACAGTATACACAGCCCTGTGATTTAAAGGATTCATTCTTCTGCCTGCAGTCTCCAGTGCTGGGGTCACCTTTTACATGCAGATGAATGAGTCTACATGATAGGAAGATGCCACAACGCACACAGGTAGGTCACGCACTACACAGCATGCAGGCATCTGAACTCCTTGGCCTGAGAGTGCCTGGTGCCCTCTGCCCATGAAGAACACATCAGTCATGAGGTTGGAAGGAGAACTGTCCTATTCCTTTGAGTAGCCTTGACTTCAGACAAATAGCTTGCGACTGCTAATTAAGAAAAACTTAAAAGGATTTGTCATGCTCTCACTGGCTGGAAGATGGTATGGTGAAGAGAATGCTGAGGAGCAAAGCTGACCAAACACCAAGGGATGCCTGAAACTGTGCAAACTGCTAGAGGCAGTAAGAAACCAGTACAAACTTTTTGTGCAGGAGATCTGCTATACACAACCAGAAGTCAGAGAGGAAAAATCCCTTGTAGTCCAGTCCTGTGCTCATCTTTTCCAAGACAACATGACAAGGTCCCTGTCTTCACCTAGCCAACTAGTCAACTTCTCCCTAGCCAGCAATGGCCTTTACTTCCCCCTCTTTGTCTAATCTTTTCCAGCATTTTTGCTCCTTGGCTTTTCTTTCTGGTAACACTGACATTAGACATCTGAATAAATAATAATTAAAACTGACTTCCACTGGAGTGGAATTCTGCTGTGAGAAATGCTTTTTCCACCACAAAGGTGTAAGTTGTTTGCCAGGCCACAATTTTGTTTGGCAAAATAGAGGAATTAAAAAATAAACACCAGGTAGTCAGATTTGCAGTGGTTACCTGTCTCCCAAACATTATACCTCTCAGAACCACAGAATATTGTTTGGATTTATTCTGCACATAGTATTTTCCACCAACTGCTTGTGGCCTGAAATGCCATGGATCAACATCAGGGCCAGAAGCCCTCTGACATAGCAGAACTACAGGCATGTTAAGGCACATGTCTGACTGTGCCTTGTTTATTTTGCAGATTGGCAGTTTAAACAAGAGTCCATACAAGAGACAGGCATTTGATTCAGATCTAACCACTTGAAACATTTCTAAAGCCACACTTCAGTGAATCACAATACCTCCCACTACCCAAAAGCTTTAAATGTTTGCGTCTAAAAACAGAGTCAGAAGGTTTACCCTTCACAATCAAGACTGATACAAGCCTACAGTGCCATAAATCAGCTCTTCTATAAGCAATAGCAGTTCAGTGGTGAATCACTGCAATGTAGTGACTAACCTCTGGTGGAAACTAGAACTTGTTGCCTTACTAGCAATTTTCTTTCTTACATCATGAACACCAGGAACAAAATAAATCTGGCTTAAGTGGATATTAAGGAGAAAGAAGAGCTACAGTACTGATCTTTTACAAGAATAGCTTGAAAGAAAAGACTGTGATTATCAGGTGAAAGAGTACAACCCTTTTTTATTGTTCCATTTTCTGCTAAGAAATGACTAGTCGCTACTTAGGTCAAGTACTTCAAGGTTTTCCTAGAATAGCTTTTGTCCACTCTTTAAAGCTGTAAGATGTACAAAAACAGTACAAAAATTCTTACTCGGATGTACAAGAAATATCAAGACAAAAGAATGCAAGAACAATGTACAGAGTAGATCTGGATGACAGTCATTCCAAAGGCAAAATTATTACAGACTATTATCTAGTTGTCTGGAGGAGCCACGGACCAGCTGGCTGTGATGTTCTGCTCAAAGTTAAACACAGACAGGAAACCGCATGTCTGATACTGTAAAAATCGTTTGTCTTCCTGCCATGGCTAACCAGGCAAGCAACCCAAAGGGGCTGTTTTCATTTAAAAGAAACACTAATCCACAACAATAAAAAAAGGAATGACAAAGCCTCAATTCTCCCCATTCCCAAACGGAGCTAATGCATGTGTTTGTGAATGAACTGGAAATGTTACAAACTGAAGCTGTGTGCTACTTTAATTTTTATATGTAGTTATTCACTTTCTACATGAATGTGAATGTGAGTACAGGGCACAGCTTCCATGAGTCACCACACATGACACAGAATGAAAATCTTCACTACAAAGAGTGAAAGGAATCAGGATAAAAAAGGTAAGGATTTCACTTACACTACAGAGCCTTTCAGTCTGATCTGGAAGTAAGGCAGCTTCAGAGTAGAGGGGAATGAAGGCAGTTGGTGCTGAATTTACAGAATGGTTCTTGTAAACACACACAAGATTCGCATTTGTCAGAGTGATTACATTAAGCTTATATGGTTCCAGGAGAAACAGTTACAGTATGAGTAATTTTTAACAAATTAGCCAAGATCCACAAGGGTGAGGCTAGCTTTGCACAAGAACTCTAGACAGTTTACACAAAATAAGGTCCTTTCAGTATGAACACTTTCTCTTTGATACAATCAAGGCAATTTGTTACAACTAGGTCCTGGATCTACCAAATCAATATCAATATTTGCCCCAAATCCTTCAAAGTCCACCTGAGCAAAACATGGCCAGATGGTCAGGAAACAGCAGTAAGGCTGTCCGGATTTTGGTTAAACCCGGGCAAGAGATGAGGTAGAGTTGAGAAGGTAGTACCAGACATTGACAGGCCAGGCCAACATGCACAAAGACCTTTTAGTGAGCTCTAGGCACATCTAACCTAGAGTAACTGTACAGCCTTCTTGGAAGGCAAGGAAGAAGGGGGAAAAGCCACTCATGCACACATTACTTTGTGCTGCAGTAAGCATTAGGTAGCATATCCACCAGTGAAGGAAACTGCACATATTCACAGAAATTCACCATAGAAGAAGGAAGTGGGGAGTGGCAGTCACCAAAGCTGCCTTTAAATTTGCATCCTATAAATTACTCAACAGTACCTGCCTAGATGGAGGACACATCATGAGAAAAGAAGTTCTTGAAGAGGCAACAGATTAAGTGTTTTTATAACTTGTTACATTAGGGTTTGTCACCAACACAATTCTGAGCACC